>NC_135328.1:195785486-196085486 GCF_023851605.1 Tamandua tetradactyla | reverse complement strand
ACTCATGGCTACTAAAACCTAATGACAGAAAGTCAGAATGCCCTTGTCTGTAAAGGCATTATCTAGTCTTATCGGTACCAGAGTGATGACTTCCAAACCTTTTATTTTAAGAATATATTTTCTATTTCAGAAAAAAATATGCACGTTCATTGTAGAAAACACAGACAGACAAAAGAAAAAAAAAGAAAAGTCACTCATAATTCCACCACCAAACTTTGAACTGTTCATACGTTGGTGAATGTGCACATATGTATGTATTTTTATATGTTGATACTCATATACACAAAAAGTCAAACTATATGTTTCAGTCTGTAATCTTGTTTGCATTTACTATGTCATAAGCACCTTCCCATGCCATTTAATATCTTCTATTCAGTTGTTTTGATTTGTGGAATTGTTGCCTAGTTTTCTATTGCAAGAATGTACCATGAATAAATTTTCTTAACTCTTTTGGTAATGTGTGGAATATTTCCAGTTTGGAGTTACTATAAACAACATCCTATATGTTATATCTCTGGGTATATCTCTGATCATTTCTAAAGATTAATTCCCAGAGCTGGGATTTCTGGGCTGGGTTAGACGTGTCTATGAAACATTTCATCTCTAAGGGTCAGTGTCCTCATCTGCCTGACAGGAGGTGTTTGCTGTCCGTGGCCTATGCACTAGTCTTCTGTTCTCACGGCTTCTTTTTGAATCCAAATGCCCCTGGGAAGTGGGTACTCCCTGAATCAACACTGGCCAATATACCTTAGCTTGCTAAATCGCATCTGCACAGCAAAAGAGAAGGCTCCTGAGGAAAATGGGATATGGGAAAGGCATATGTACTGGTTTGAAAATATTATGTACCCCAGAAAAACCATGTTGTAATCCTGATTCAGGATTCAATCTTGTGAAAGCAGCTGCTTCTTTTAATCCTGATTCAATAATTTAGGTTGGAATCTTTTGATTAGTGTTCTAGTTTGCTAGCTGCCAGAATGCAATATACTGGAAATGGAATGGCTTTTAAAAAGGGAATTTAATAAGTTGCTAATTTACAGTTCTAAGGCCAAGAAAATGTCCCAATTACAACAAGTTTATAGAAATGTCCAATCTAAGGCATCCAGGGAAAGACACCTCAGTTCAAGAAGGTCAATGAAGTTCAGGGTTTCTCTCTCATCTGGAAAGGCACATGGTGAACACGGTCAGGGTTCCTCTCTCATCTGGAAGGGCACATGGTGGACACAGCGTCATCTGCTAGCTTCTGGCTTCCGGTTTCATGAAGCTCCCCGGAGGCATTTTCCTTCTTCATCTCCAAAGGTCGCTGGCTGGTGGACTCTCTGTTTCATGGTTATGTCGTTCTTCTCTGCTCTCTCTGAATCACCCAAATGGGTGAAGACATGTTGTCACCTGTATCAGTTAGGGTTCTCTAGAGAAACAGAATCAACAGGGAACACTTGCAAATATAAAATTTATGAAAGTGTCTCACATGACCGTAGGAACTCAGAGTCCAAATCCACAGGGCAGGCTGCGAAGCCGATGACTCCAATGGATGGCCTGGATGAACTCCACAGGAGAGGCTCACCAGCCAAAGCAGGAATGGAACCTGTCTCCTCTGAGTCCTCCTTAAAAGGCTTCCCATGATTGCATTTAGCATCACTAATTGCAGAAGACACTCCCCTTTGGCTGATTACAAATGGAATCAGCTGTGGATGTAGCTGGCGTGATCATGACCTAATCCTATGAAATGTCCTCATTGCAACAGACAGGCCAGTGCTTGCCCAATCAGATAACCAGGTACCACAACTTGGCCAAGTTGACACCTGTCCCTAACCATGACATCACCTAATCTAGCTTAACAACCACTCTTGATTAAATCACATCTCCAGGGAGATGATCTAATAACAGTTTCAAGCATACAGTACTGAATAGGGGTTAGAAGAAATGGCTACCTTTACAAAATGGGATTAGGATTAAAACATGGCTTTTCTAGGGTACATACATCCTTTCAAACCAGCACAATTAGATTATCTCCATGGAGATCTGATGCACCCAGTTGTGGGTATTAATTTTTAATTAGATAGAGATGTGACTCCACCCATTTCCAATGGGTCTTGTTTAGATTACTGGAATCCTTTAAAAGAGGAAACATTTTGGAGAAAGTCGGAAATGACAGAAGCCTCAGAGCCGACAGAGAGAACACAGATTTTGGTACTGGAGAAGTTAGATGCTGTTGCGATTTGCAAATCCCAAACATGTTGGAATGGCCATTTAAATGGATAGGGAAAAGATTCTGGAAGAGCTGTGACAAGCTTAATAGAGAATGCCTAGAATGCTTTGAAGAGGCTGTTTGTAAAAATATGGACACTAAACACACCTCTGATGAGACTTTAGACAGAAATAATGAACGTGTTGTTCCAAACTGGAAGACAGGTGCTCTTTGTAGATGGAAGGCAGAATTTGAGAGTGATTGACTTGATATTTAGCAGAAGAAATTTCCAAACTAAATGTGGAAAATGCAGTCTGGCTTCTCCTTGAAGTTTATAGTAAACTTTGAGGGGAAAGAGATAAGTTGAGAACTGAACTTTGGATAGAAAGAAAACAGGAATCGATGGTCAGGAAAATTCTGAGCTTCCGGAAAGTGAGGCCCTAGAGAATAGTGTCCAGTATGAGGATTTAAGCAAACGTGGAAGCAGGCAGCCATTACAGGACAAGTGAAGATTTGAGATGGAATTATCCAGAAAGGATCTGTGGAAAGTCCTTTTGTCTGATGGGCATGATCCCAGCATATTGCGTAGAAAACCAGCAAGAGTGTTGTGGGATCTGTATAAATGGAGCCACTGCTAGTTTCTACTAAAAAGGACAGGAAAAGGACAAAGTGAATAACTTCAGAAGCAGTACCATGGGGGGTAAGATCTGGAACCAGGAAACCTTTGGGCCAGGAAAACAGAGCCACCCATACACATAGAAAGGGTGAGTTTGCCCCCAGAGCAGAGAATGGGTCTTCCATCTCGCTGTTCCGAAAGAGTTGTGTCCCAGCTCTTGGAGAGGGTGAAGTGCATGAACCAGGATTGGGGGGAGCCTGGCTGCCACCCCATTGTTCTGAAGGGGTTTTGTGTGTGCCTTGGAGATGGCAGAGAGCCCAGATACGGCCCTGATGTATGGAGACCATGAACCTGAGAAAACGGTGGTCCCGTCAACAAGCCCCCATGTTGCAACTCACCCCAGCATTTGAAGAGAGAGCAAGGACGATGCCTCAGAAAGGATGAGACTGCCATTTTTCAAGGCCCCAAGGATAAATGACTCTCAGACTTTGAAATCCAATGGAGTTTGCCCTGCAAATTTCAGGCACTGTTTGGGCCTGGTGACCCCTGTGTTCCTTCTAATTTCTCCCTATGGAAATGGAAACATGTATCCTGTGACTGTCTCTCCTTTGTATATTGGCAGCAAATAACTTGTTCTGAGTTTCACAGGTCCAGAGCTAGTAGGAAAACATTGCCTTAGAACAGACCATGCCTGTAACAGACTTCGATGAGATTTGGTACTGGTTTTAACTTGGTGCTATATTTGTATTGTTACTGAAATGGCTTAAGGCTTTTGTGATATTGTGATGAGTGAATGTATTTTGTATATGGAAAAACATGTCTATTTTGGGGGTCCAGAGGGTGGGATGTGCTGGTTTAGAAAATATTATGCACCCCAGAAAAAACATATTTTAATCCTGAATCAATCTTGTGGAGGAAGCCATGCCTTCTAATTCTGATCCAATCACACAGGTTGGAATCTTTTGATTAGATTATCTCCATGAAAACACACCCAATTGTGGGTGTTAACTTTTGATTAGATGGAGATGTGACTTCACCCATTCCATGTGGGTCATGATTAGTTTACTGGAATCCTTTAAAAGAAGAAACAGTTTGGAAAGAGTCGAAAATGACAGAAATGACAGAAACCTCAGAGCTGCCCGAGAGAACAGATGTAGACACTTGGAGAGCAGTTGCTTCAGAGAACAGAGGGACAGATATTTGGAGATGCTTGGAGCCTAGCAGACAGCACCATGAAATGTTAAGCAAGCCAGAACCTGAAGAGAGCCAAGGGAAGCCAAGAGATGAAAGCCAGCCCTGGAGAAGTAAAGTAAGGAACTCCAGAGGAACAGAGGCTGAAGGCAACGCAGCCCAGGAACAAGGGACCAGCAGATGCCAGCCACAGAGATGTTCCTGACCCATCGACTTTTCTTCAATTAAGGTTTCTTTCCCTGGAGGTCTTAGTTTGGACATTTCCATAGGCTTAGAACTGTAAACTTATAACTTATTAAATTCCCCCTTTAAAAAGCCGTTCTAGTTCAGGTATATTGCATTCCAGCAGCTTGCAAACTAGTGCAGAATGTTATTAGAGTGTTCAAATATGGAAAGAGCCAGAAAAAAGGAGGCTGCATGGGCACAGCTCTCAGTCCAGAGGCCCTAACTCAGGCTCATGCTGGTCCTGGATTCCTGGCAGGTGGGCAGAGTGGTGAGGAGCTTGCAGGCTGGGTCTGATAGGCCAGGGCTTGGGGCACTTGCCAATAGAGGCCTCAGGTAAGGGCATGGCTTAGCTACACCTGGATTTCTTCACCTGTCAAACGGGGCTGCAGTAGGAGAATCCACTTCATGAGGACGTTTTGGGATCCTCTTCTTGAATATCTTCAAGAAGATATTTGCTTCTACCAGAGATCTCCAAAGCTCTGCTTTGCTGAGGGAATCGGGGACCTTCACCATTATTCATTGCTATCTATGAAGCCAAACAGTCTTTGATTTTTTTTTTCTTTTGGCTTGAAATTTTTTCCTGAAAGGCTTCTATCACAGTCTGTGAGAGCTGCTGGTTTCTACCAGTTTGATGAGACCAGCATCTGCTATGTCCCGAAGTGGAAACCTGACTGTAAAGTATCTAAAAGAGAAGGGAAAAAGGTGTGATTTCATTTGGGGCTTGTTTGGGGAACTGGCCTTGCGGGGCTGCTCCTGAGGGTGCTGTGTGAGAGTTCCCAGTGGAAGCAGTAGAGGTCTGGGTGCAGCTGGCACCTTCAAGTTGAGAGACCATCCCTGGGAGGATTAATTGGGGCACTTGGCTGCATCTTTCTATATGAGGCCCCCCAGGATGGAGGCTTGGTTACTGTGATGGTTTGAAACTATGTACCCCAGAAAAGCCATGTTCTTTTCAACCAGTCTTGTAGGGGTAGACTTATTGTTGGGTGGGACCTTTTGATTATGTTGTTTCCATGGAGATGTGACCCCACCCATTCAAGCTAGATCTTAATCCGCTTGCTGGAATCCTTTAAGGGAGTGATATTCTGAGAGAGCTCAGAACCGAGAGAAGCTAAGAGAGAAAGAAAACACCCCAGGAGAAGCCAGAAAGCTGAGGAGCTGAGACAGGCATTTTGAAACCAACCCAGGAGAGTTGGGTCAGCAGACATTGCTGTGTGCTTTCCCATGTGACAGAGGAACCCTGGATGCCACTGGCCTTTCTGCACTGAAGTTCTCTTGTTGATGCCTTAGTTTGGACATTTTTATGGGCTTAGAACTGTAAATTTGTAACCTAATAAATCTCCGTTGAAAAAAGCCAACCTGTCCTTGGCATATTGCATTCCGGCAGCTTTAGCAAACTGAGACAGTTACTAAGGCTCTGGACTCCCCCACCAGCACTGGTCTCTGTGACCCACCACCAACGTTCCCTCAGGACTGAAGGACTCCACGAACCTATTTGAGGAACCTCAATTCAAACAAGTCTGTTAACTTTCACCCAAATAAAGTCAATAGCCACAGCTGGTTTTGCATGTTTGTAGCATTTTATAGCCAGAAGGGACTTTAGAAGATGTCAGGTCTAACACCCTCAAGGACTGTGATTTGTCCACTGCTTAAGTACTTGTGTTTGGATAGAGCCTCAGTGCAGCATTTGAGGTCTGTTGCCTGTTGATCTCCAGGGCACTTCCAGACTTGTTTCTGGTCTCTACCCTGCATGAAGCCTCATCTCTGCCCAAAATAAATGTTGTCCCAACACATTATGCGTACTCCCTGATCTGGACATTTGTCACATTGTCCACTCTATCTGGAGTGCACTTCCTCTGACCTAGTGGAATTCTCAGCACTGACCAACCACTAGATCAGTTGTCCCCTCCTTCTTGAAGACTTCCATGCTGCCACCAGGCAGAGCTAAGTGCTCCTACAGGAAACATTGGGTCTTGACTCCTGTCATTTGTTTTCTGCTTCTTCCCTCAGAGAGCTCCAGTGCCTTTAAGTTGGGGGTGGTCTGTTTTCTATCTTTGTGTTCTGAGGACACGTAGAGGGGCCTGGCATATGGAAATATTGTGTAAAATATATGAGACAGCTGAGTTGAATGGGAAACAAGAGAAAGAAGACTTTTAAAGGTATAAACCTATATCAAATGGGGTCTTCTCAGTTCCTATAAACAAAAAAACACAGCCCAGCCTTCCTAAAACAATAGAAAGAGTTTACTGCCTCACAGAATGTAAGAAGCGTCCACTGGGGTCCATATGTGTGCTGGCTGCTGGGGAAGCCATGTCACTGAGACTGACCCATCTCCCTTAGGGTTGAGCAGGAAGAAAAGTCGAATGAGGATTATATTCACCTTGAATGTCACAGAAAAGGGTAAAGGGTCAAGACTGTGAATAGTACATGCCCCCGACTCTCAAACAAGTCTGGAGGCATCAGGGTGGGCTTCCTGGAGGAAGAGACATTTCAATTGAGACCTGAAGAATGAGAGTCATAAGCAGAGATGGGCAGAGAGCATCCGAAGGTGAGCCTCTGAGTGAGCCCTGGGCTGGGCCTCCCTCTCGCCCTCATTCCTGCCCCTCTCCCGTCTCTGCATCTGCTCCTACCAGACTGGTTCATTCTCCCCCCACAAGGAATTTGCCCCAGCCCCACACCTCCTGGAGGGCAGGCTCCCTCTGATACTCCAGTGTCTGTTTCTTCTCATCCTTCAGGTGTTAGCCCAGAAGGTCCGTTCTCAGGGGACTCTCTCCGTCTCCACAATCTAAAGTTGTCACTGCCCGTCCCTCCTGTAGCATGGTGTGGTTTTATGTTCTTTCCAGCTCCACCCTTGTCTGAATCATCTTGCTGATGCACGTCTACCTGTTTATCCCTGGTTCCCCACTCCAGGACGGGGGCAGGGACTTTGTCTGTTCATTGCTCACCCCCAGGGTCTGCACAGCACCTGCACACAGTAGGGCCTCAATGAGCCATAGTGGAATGAATGAACCTGAACTTGGGCCCTTCACAGAACCTGGTTTCTCTCCTTCAAGGACCATGACTGGAGAGAATCTTGGGTGGCAATACTCACTCAGGTTGGTGCAGAACAATATCCCCCCACAACCCCTGCCCCTCAGCTCCCAGGGCCCCACGTTCCCAGCTCCCCTCCTTGCAGCAAGGGGGCTCAGGGCCTATAGGCCTGAGTCAGCCAGTCCCCTCCCGACCCCACCCTCAGCTCTCCCCACAATTTTCTATGGTTCCCCTCTGGGCTCCTAATAGCAGCCACATTTTGAGAGTTTGGAAAAGAAGCATTAAAACCAGTCAAGTGTATAAGTCACATTTTTTAAAATGGGCTAAATACAGATTTACACAATAGCCTGTGACAAACAGATCATCAAAGGATGATCTGGCAGGAAACATCCATTTTTCCAAAGGGCATCACAGCCCTGGGAGAAATAATGAGGTTTGTTGTAGGATTTTAATTACTCACCGGTGCTGACAGGCTGAGTGACCGGGCATTGCCGTCCACACAGCACTCACACTTGCACCAGCGGTGCCCATTCTTGGGGTCTCTCAGGTAAATTTCCCTGCTGGCATGGGCATTTCCAGTGCTTGTCCTCACGGCTCCCTGCTTCTCTCTTGCAGACACATATGTCTTCTCTCTGAGGTCTCTGGAACAGCCCATGGGTGATTGTCACCACTCACCCCTGGTGGCCCAGCTCCAGGTCTGTGGCTGGTTGGAGGAGAGAGTCAGCTGCTCTGGGTATGCAGGCGCCTCTTATTAAAGGTGACGGAGCAGCAGCAGCACTGCCCCTCCCGCCCCCACACTAATGGATGCGTGTGGGAAGTTATTGGAGGGATAGAAAGGGTGAGAATTACGACTGCTCTTTTAGTGCTTTAATAGCCCCTCATAAAGATGCAGGCAGCAATAAGCTGGAGAATTGTATGGACTTTCTGATGCCCCTGCTCCAGGCAGCTCTTCCCCAACTCAAAGTATTTCCTGCTCTCATACTCAACCCCTCTCATCCTGAACCCTGGGAGATTCACTGTCCAGTGGATCCCCTCTCTCCACACTGAATCCTTCAACCCTGCCACAGGCTCTGCGGAGTTCCTGCCTCTCATCCTTCATTGCCTCTTGTCTGGGGCTTCAGGACTCTGGACAAGAAATTCACTAGCTGCCCTATCTCTAGCACCTACATCTTGAACAAAACCCATCAAACCCTATTGGACATATCCCCCATCTGTTTGTGTCCCCAAGAACAAGGACCAGGACCTCTGATTACCTTGACCTTTTCATCCTACTTTCCATCATACCCTCCCTCTGTAAAAATTTACTGAGCTCCTCCTCCGTTCCGGGCAGTGGGATTCTAAGAGGCTGCTCCTGACTTCCAAGGCTCCCAGCCTCCTGGAGGAGGACACACTACTCAAGATGATATGTACTGTGAGAGTGATGAGAAAGTGATGCAGGGGGAAGGCAAGGGATGCACTATCCTAGCCTGCTAGGTTGGGTAGTCAGAGAAGGCTTCCCAGAGGAGGTGTCTCCTGAGGTGGGTTTTGCAGGAGACATAAGAGCTGCCAGGGAAGTTGAGGGAGAAGCATTCCTGGAAGGGAGAGCAATTTGAGTGTGGTGTGTGCCCAGGGGTGAGAGAGGGTCAGAGGTCTCCTAGGAACCCCAGCATCAGAGGGGTGGAGGGAGGCTGGTGAGAGGTGAAGTTGAAGACATGGTGTGGTAGTTTGCTCATGCTCACAAATTCCTCCTGTCCCTGCTTGCATGCCCTTTGTCATGTGATCTGCTGCTCCTCTGGTCAGGAGGTAGAGTCTGTCCGAGTTTAGCCTGGTGACTTATAGAAAGAGATACCAGCAAATTTGTTGCAAACAGAACTTGAAAAATGCTTGTGGACATGAATTAGCCCCTTTCTGTTACTGAAACTCTAAGCCACCACCATGTAGATAAGCCTGAACTGCCTTTTGGAGGGTGAGACACCATGTTGAGAGAGGCTCCAGCTATCTAAGTCATCCCAGCTGTTCCAGCTAAGGTCCAGACAGGTGAGGCCATCTGACACCATCCACACCTAGATGAACTATCCAGACAGGATGACCTGCCCAGTGAAAGCATAGAATCATGAGATACAATAAATGTTTGCTGCTCTAAGTCACTACAGTTAGGCATGTTTGTTATGCAGTATGAGCTAACTGATACATGAGAGGTTGGGCCCAATTAGGAAGGGACTTGTGTGATCAGCTGGGGAACCTGGAGTGTATCACAGTCACTATGAAACGATGGGACCAGACGGCATAAGTTCAAATCCCAGCACTGTCACTTATCAACTATGGGACTTTGGAGAGTTTACTTCTTCTCTCTGTACCTCAATTCTTCATCTGCTACAGAGGAACAGCTATACCTTAAAGGATATTAAGAGTATTGAATACATAAATAAATGCAAAGCCCTGAGAGTATTACCTGGTTTGAATAAGCAAGCAGGAGATTCTGGCTGCTGATGGTCAAACTTACATTGTAGTTTCCTACTCATTATCTCTGCAGACCCCTAGAGCGCTGGTCCATATCAGCTGACTCAGCCCGATGGTCTTAACTGGGCTTTTGTTCTTGCCTGTAGGGGACCAACTGTCCCCATTTGCCTGGGACTTTCCCAATTTTAGCCCTGAAAGTCCCAGGTCTCAGAAAACCCTCTTAGTGCCAAATAAACAAGAACTGTTGGTCACTTTATCAGGCAGGCAACTCTGTAGGTCTAAAGAAATTCCTGGCTCTGGCTGCCAGCCTGCCCTCACCCATCCAAGTGTCCTAATATGCTACAATCTCCTCTCTCTCACACACACACCTGGGGTGCCCTTGGTTTAAAAATAAAATTTGCAACCTGCACAGGGCCCTAGAGTAGAGTATAATTCCACATGCACAGAAAGAAATAGTCATATTGTTAAATTGTTTCTCTAAATGCCTGGAGTCCTTTGGGTGTTGATGGTATTTAAACCAGAATGTCAGATAAATGAGAGATGACACCTGTTTCCACCACAGGCTGTTTGGCTTTATGAGAAATTAATAAAGTGTCAAATCAATGGACCCTCTTAACCTGTTTTGTGACAGAGTTATTGAGACACTTGTCCCTGTTCCATCCAGACTCAGAGCATGGGGAGCCCAAGGATGGGGGTGGGGGAGGCTGAGAATTGACACTTGGGGACCTGAGAAAAGGGGCTGAGGAGATAGTGGTCCAAAAGGGACCGAGGTGAGTGATGTAAGAATCAGGAGGATATGATTATTGCATCTCATCCTTACAATAAAACTATGAGGAAAATTGTATTATTCACCCATTTTAAAGATGAGGAAGCTGAGGCTCAGAGAGATGAGACAACCAGTCCAAGGTCACAGGGCTAGGGGAAGTTTGCTGCAGCAATTCTGACCAGGAGCATCCCTCTCCCAGGCTCTTTGTCCTGTGGTCTCATTCAGCCCTCACCTAATTCTACACCAGAGCTGCTGCCACTATTGCTTTGCAAAGGTGGAAACTGAGTCTCATGGATTTTTACCCATGGCTGTCTGGTCTCAAAGCCCCTATAGCAGATGCCCCCTTCCCTCATTGCTTTGTTCTTAATGTAATGGTGTCACAGACAGACTCATTGTGAAAAGGAAATCTTACCCCTGAAGGCCCAGGAAAGTCTTGGGAAAAGGGGGTGTGGAACAAGCTGCAGGACCCGCTGCTAGTGTAGACTAAAGGTTAAAAGGGCGTGGGGGGCTCAGACTGGAGCTGGCCCATGTCTATGGAGCAGGAGGCTCAAGAGGGACAAGTGACATATCCATTCATCCTTTTGGCTAAAGAGCATTGTTCTGGAATTGCCTGTGTGTGTAGACGATCTAAGGAGCCCAGAGGCCCAGTGACTGTGATAATAAATAGTGCCACCAGCAATAACAACAGCAATGGCTGTCTCCATTAAATGCCGACTGTGAGAGGATCCACAGTACAGGGCAGAGCTGCACTTGCAGCCTCTCTCCATCATCAGAGCCCACATGGAAAAGGGCAGCATTAGCCTGGCTCCCTGCTGGGAGTGGGTAGTGCTGTTTTCTGTGGGAGAACTACCGGCAGGCTTCCTGACTATTCCATGTCCACCCCCCTGCCCCAGGCTAAGGGGAGCAAAATCTCTGCCCGTGTGGGGCCTATGTGGGACCTGGGGACCTGAAGTGCCGGGTGGGGATGGGAAGGGCAGCTGTGGGGCAGTCTGGCTGAGTGGGAATCCAACAGACCATTTACCAGCCTTGCTGCCGTAGGGACATAAATCCATCTCTTCTCCTCTGGTTTCCTTATCTGTGAATAGGGAAAACAATGGTCCCCACTGACATGGGATGCTGTGGGGTCAAATGGGTTGACACAGTGAAGAGTTCTGAACAGAGAGTGTTCCAGTCATCCCTTCAGTAACAGGCTGGGAAGAAAAAGAGTCTGGCAAATCTATTCATGCTGAGGCCTGGGGAGGCACAGTCAACTTCACCAATTGGTAGGAAGAACAGCAAAGCATGGTGGCCAGTTTTGCTGTTCTCTTCTCCTTCCAGCCATAATTACTTGCAATTCTCCCTCTGATGGTTGGTGTGTCAACCTGGCTAGGTTACTGTGCCTAATTATTCAATCAAACACTAATCTCATTGTTACTATGAAGGTGTTTGGTAGATATCTTTATCTACAATCAGTCAGATGTAGGTTATCTATAATCAGTTGCCCTTGGAGATTATCCTCAATTAGGTAGGTAGGCCTCATTCAATCCCTTGAAAGTTCCTTAAGAGCAAAACCTGAAGTTTCCTGAAGAAATTCTGCCTCAACATGGCAGCTTCAGCTCCAGGCCAAGGGCTCCCAGCCTGCCAGCCACACCTGTGCTGGTTTGAAACTGCTATGTATCTAATCTTGTGGGGCTAGACCCATTATTTGCTGGGAACTTTTTTCTTTTTCAAGAATCATCTCTATCCCTTAGGGATTGTTAGACCTGGAGAGTGACTTCGTGTCCCAGATGGGGTCCTTTAGAGGAGTCGCTTTCCTTTGCTGAATGGACTATTGGGCCAGAGCCCAGAGTGCTGTTAGAATTGAGCATAATGTAACTATTCTGATCCCAAAACCAATTTTTAACTTGAGGTATAATTCGCATTCCATAAAATCCACTCTTTTAAGATATATTCACAAACTCGTGTAGCCATCACAATTATCTAATTCCAAAACGTTTTCATCTCTCCAAAAGGCAACCCCATACCCATTGTCAGTCATTCCCTTTCCACGTCCTTCCCCATCCCCAGGCAATGACTAATCTACCTTCTGTCTCCATGGATTTGCCTGTTCTGGACAATAAAACCAGATTTGAAAGAGAATATTTTTATTGGTTGACTTGGATTTTTGGTTCTAGTCTTTATTTCGCTTTTTTATTTTTTATTGTGAAAGATAACGTATGTACAAAAAAAAAAAAAAAAACACCACAATACATTTCAAAGCACACTGCAACAATTATTTGTAGAACAGATTTCAGAGTTGGTATGGGTTACAGTTCCACAATTTTAGGTTTTTCCCTCCAACTGCCCCAAAGCACTGGAGATTAAAAGAAACATCAATGTAATGATTCAGCAGCCATACTCATTTGCTAAATCCCATCTTGTCCTCTGATCTTTCTCCCAATCTTTAGGGGTATTTGGGCTATGCCCATGCTAACTTTTTCATATTAGAAAGGGTTGTCAATAATAGGAATAGGGGGATGGAACTATCTGAGGCTGGGCCCTCTCAGTTTCAGGACTTATCTGGCCTAGGATCCATCTGAAGGGTTTTTCTGGAAAGTAATAATAGTACATGGAAACTTTGTAGGATCTCAGATAAAGCTCTAGGTGTTCTTTAGGGTTGGCAGGAATGTTTTTGGTTGGGGTTTGGCAAATGACAAGTAGCAATATCTAGCTGAAGCTTGCACAAGAGCAGCCTCCAGAGAAGCCTTTTGACCTCCACTCAAACTCTCTCAGCAACTGATACCTAATTTATTACACTTCTTTTCCTACCTCTGGCCAGGAAGGCACCATTCATCCCATGGTGCCAGGGCGAGTGGGATCTTCTGATTAAGTTGGTTCCATGGAGACATGACCCCACCCATTCAAGGTGAGTCTCAATCCACTTACTGGAGTCCTCTTAAGAGAGATATTTTGGAGAAAAGCATATACACTTAAAGAAAGAAAATGCCCCTGCAGAAGCCAGAAGGCTGAGGAGCTAAGAGGGCCATTTTGAAACTAATCCAGGAGAGAAGGGCCAGCAGACATCACCATGTGCCCTCCCATGTGATAGAGGAACCCACCATCTATCTTTCTTCAGTGGAGGTATCCTCTTGTTAATGATTAGTTTGGATATTTCCGTGGCCTTAGAATTGTATCTTGTAATTTAATAAGTCCCCTTTGTAAAAGTCAACCCATTTCCATTATATTGCATTCTGGCAGCTTCAGCAAACTGAAACACTTCTCTACAGGTTTTGTTCTTGACAGTCCCTATGACTGTGTGAGACAATTCCTTTAAATCTCTCTCTCTCTCTCTCTCTGTCTTTCATGGTAGATTAGACAGTTAGACAGGTAGACAGGCAAATAAGGCGATGGTATAGTTAAAGCTATAGCTGTAGATTCTACCGGTTCTGTGTCTTTGGAGAACCCTGACTGATGCCTCCCACAGGCAAAATATTCTCCCTTCATCCCAGGATCTCTGGAATCTCATCCAATTACAGCAAAAGTTGAGATTCCTTGAGCTCATGATCCAAGTCGGATCTAAATGTGACCAAGACTCTTTGGGTAGGTCTCTCTTGATCAAGAGGGTCATGAGATAAAAAGTTAAATTATTTGATCCTCTCCCGGCATATCTATCATAAAACTGTGAGGCACAGATAACTGTAATAGACCCTCCTACCAAAAAAGGGGGGAACCAGGATGAAACAGCAGACACTGGTCTGTAGCAATTCTGAAATCCCAGAGAGCAAATATTGTCAGATTCTGCCACTGCGGAGGCTGGAGAAATCCTTGATGAGGCTCCATTCTGGCTCCTGGGAATGCCTCCTGGTTCTGGGCTCTACCCTCTGAGTCTTTCCTTTTCCAAATGAAGGCCCCTGTGTTTGCAGTTGAGGGGTTTTCTCACTTGTTTCCCACCCTTAGGGAGTCAGGGATCTAGTTCTTTTCACCCAAGTTGGAGGCCTTTTTTTTGTTGGTACAACACGCAAGAATTTTGTGGGCTTTCTATGCATCCAATCATAGTCCACTCCATTTGACAAAAGTTGCACACACAATTGTTTTCAAGACATTTCTCTTTGTATTTTGGTTGTATCCAGCTGCTCTAGGTTGAAGGTCTACAAGGCACAGCCTTTGGTCTTAACAACAGATCTTACAGCCACACCCTAGACTTTGTCAAAAGTCTTGTTTCATTTTAAGAGTGTTGAACAGGATGGGAGACAGGAGATATGAAACAGTTTTATTTTCTAATCCTGCAAGGCCTTGACCCTCTGCATTTTCTCTAACCTTTGCTTGCAAATTGAACAATTTTTCCTTATCTTATTTTTGTTGCTCAACTTTATCAGAGGTAAGAAACCAACGCTCATTTTCACCGTTCTGCCCAGAAATCATTTTTCCAAGTTCCAGAATTCCATTAGGTACATTTGCCATTCCCCAGGTTACTGTAATGGTTATACCATGAATCTTCATTTGTCAAACCTTGCTATGGTAGTTTCTGTCTTTCTTTCCCACCCCCACTAACAATTGTTTATTTTCTTACTCTACTTACAGGTTCCTTTGCCAGTTTTCAATACTTACCTGGTGTCAGTTCTGCTGCATGCTATAGATTTAAGCACATCAGAAACCAGCTTATATTCAACAGCTGCCTCTTTATGGGAGGGGCTGCAAAGTAGTATAGACAGTTTTACCTTCTTTTATGTCCAAGGGTTCTAAAGGCAATACTGCTTGGTGCAACTATTATTATTTTTTGACACTGCAAACATTGATTGTGGTTGATAGGTCTCTCTCACAGCTCCTGAAGCCACCAGAGGTTTTTTGATGGTGGATCCAACTTTCATGGAGAGCACCCAGGCAGCAAGGTCATAGGCACCCCCATTTCAGATGTAGGTCTCACACTGTATAGCTGTGTACTGCTAGGGGAAGTTCTATTTCTCTCTGGATCACCTTTGAGCAAACGCGTAATTGAATTCTTACTTGGAGCCAGGTACCATGTTTGGCACAGGGGGAGAGAAAAACTAAGTCATGGTCTCTGTCTGCTAAGGATTGAAGCAGAAGGTGATGGCGTCTATTTAACTATAGTCCTATGGATGCCAAGCTATTGTTTCTTTACTTCCAAGTCTGCTTTATTCTTACTTTTTAATGTAATCACTATGTATACTAGACCATTATCACATCCACCAAAATTAACAATAATTCTTTACTATTATCAAATATCTAGACAATATTAATTCTTCCAATGGTCTCATAAATTTTAATTTTTTATCTTGCATGCTCTCTTTATTTGTTCCTACAGTTTATTTGTTAAAGAAACTGAGTAGTTTTTCCTGCAACCCTTGGAGGCAGCTACCACAGATTCACAGTCCTTTACCCACAGCCTGAGGAAGGCTCAACTACACAAATATGGTAAATCTTCTTCAGCAGAGAGCTGCATACTCACATTGAGTGGTTTAAATAGAAATAATGAGTAACTTCTCATCAGTTCACATCAGGTTTTGCTACCAGCTAAGTCTTAGTACCAAATTTGAAGGGGGAAAATAACCCACAAAACGTTCTCTTTTAGACACTTTGGGGATTTGGGAATTGCAGGTAAGGGATTGTGTACCTGAATTATTAACCAATTTACAGAGGTGCCAAGAGAATAAGTAATTGTCTGAGGTCATCTGGCTAGCAAGGGAAAGAGCTGGTATCCACACCAAGGCAGTCTGACTCACGGCCATCTACCAAACCCTGGGCTGAGCTCCCTCCCACCCACAGGTCCTGGGTGTAGACAGATGCGGCTTCTAATCTTGCCTCTGCCTCTGGCTGGTTGAGTGTGATCTTAGGCTGGCACTTCTCCTCGGAGCATTGCTTCTTTCACCTCCAAAATGGGAGTATATTGCTTACCTCTGGGGCTGGACCATCCATCTCAGAACCACCATCTCCACCCTTGGCCAGCCAACAGTTGGCCCCTGGGCATCCCTTGGGCCTTGGGATGCTCACTCTGGCATTGTGGATTGCTCTTGGAAGGAGGAACCTGGGGAAGAGGCCTGCACAGCACCTTAAGTGGGCTTGGACATTTGGCAGGGAATTCCAGGGGCCAGGATATGCAGAACAGGAAGCAGGAAGGGAGGGGACAGCTCTAGGTGGGCACTTACTCTTGACCCTGTGAATTTAGTGGGAGCTATGTAGCCACAGGGTGTCTGGAGCAGGGCCCCTTGTCATGGGGTCTAGGTGGGGGATGCCTGAAATGTCTGCCACCTCCCTCTGCTCTCCCCGGTCCTAAACTCAAAGCCCTAGACCAGCTCCCCAGGGGATTCCTCTTGCCCGAGCTTCCTATCTCCACCCCTGCCTCTTTCAGCTCAGCCCCAAGGCATCGGCCTCCCCTGGCTCTGCTGAATCCAGCTGATGGAACTTGACTGAAATTTCTGAAACTGAATTTTCTCTGCATATCAATCCTTCATCTTCTCACTATGCAATTCCCTGAGCATTTTCTAGCAAGTGAAAGGGAAAGAAAAAAAAAAATAACCCTGACGTTTACTGAGATAAATGGTGAGTGTCTACGAGGCTGAAGTGTTAAAAACGCATCTTCTCCTGCTGCTGAAGTCGTGAATGCAGCAGATAAGTCCAGTCCCTTTGTCCTCCTGCGGTGCCTCCAGGCAGAGAGATGGCTGCCATCCCACCTTTGCGGGCTCCCTGGCTTTGGGCTGTACGAAGGTCTGGACCACTCAGCCACCTTGAGAGCAGCGACTCCGCACAAACCAACCCAGCAACACCTCTCTGGTTCTGCTGGCTGCAATTCACCGGACAACTTTTGATAAATTTTTCATTGTTTTCTCTTGACAAGAAGAGTGAGCACACACCTGCTACAAGCCTTCTACAGTTAAGCACTTGCCTGCTCCACCAGTTAGCTGTTACTGGAGATAAAAGAAAAACTTTTCATGCAATATGGGATCTCACAGCTTTATTGAATGATTCCTGACTTGGGCAGCATCCCATTCAGAAAGAAGAAGGGCGTTCCACCGAGGGGGTGGGAAGGAAAAGCTCAGAGAAGGTGAAAACCAAAGCAAGAGAAGAATTGTTCTGAATGGCTGACATTAAGTTTCCATTTCACTTTGGGGGGGGTGGGTCTTACAAAGTGGGGAGCAGGTGGTTGCTTAGGAACGAGGAAGTTAGCTGGTAGAAGATTAAAGAAGTTAGCTGGCAATAACTGATGGGTTGTATTTAAATTCGGTTTTCTGGGTAAGCCAAGAGTTTATAGGAAACAGAAAGTAGCTTAGATTTTTGGTTTTGCTGACATGGGGCCTAGCACGGGTGTCTCCCCTGGTGGGCCTACTAGGTTGATTATATCGCTGCGTAACACGACCCCAAAATGTAGTGACATTTATTTAGCTCACAAGCCTGGGGGTGGCCGGGGCGGCTGGCCCAGGCCCACCTGGCACAGGTGTCTGCAGTCAGCGGGTCAGCGTGGCGGGGCCCTGCTGGCCACTCTCCTCGTCTGGGGTCAGCTGTGGCTCATCAGCTGGCGTGGCTCTGGTCCCGTGGCCTGGTCCGGCTTGGACGTTTTCACCTGGAGGTCGCAGATTCTGGGACACAGAGAGAGACTGCACATGCTTTTGAGGCTCAGACCCAGAACTGCTTTTTTTTAAAAGGCTGGGTCAGTTTTATTGTCTGAATCCCAAGATACTAAATCACATATTCTTGCTATTTATCTGTAAAAGGTGTGAGACAAATTACAGTTTTCCTTCCATCCAAAGCAGGTTCTTTTCATTTATTTTTTTCAATTTGTTTTGTTTTGCAATGCGCTTTTGACACATTCTCTTGGCCAGAATTAGTGGCAGGAGGTGCCCAAATTTAAGGGGTGTGAACAAAGGCTAGGCTTGGTGGGAGGAGATGCAAAGTCAGGATCAAAGGGACCAGGATAGAGGGAGGGGAATAATTGGGCCATTTTTGCAAACAATCTACCTCATTTGCATTATTGCATTGAGTCCTGGAAGCCACTCTGTGAGGGAATTGCTACTGGCCCTTGTCTTCAGAGGAGTAAACTGGGGTTGAGAGGGGGCCGCTGGCTTGTCTCTTTGTTCCTTCCTCTATAGACATCTCAGTGCCTGGACTGGGTGCTGGGCATGTGGCCGTGACACTAGTCAGACTGCACTGAGGGGTCAGGGTGGGGTGGAGGTGGGTGGACAAGCAAGCAGATGGGGCGAGAAGGGCAATTCTTGCTAACAGGGCACCTGGGTCCCAGGCCAATGAAGCATAAACTGGTATGGGGTGGGGGAAGGACAGAGAAGTTTCCCAGAGAAAATTCTAAGCTAAGATCAGAGGATGAGTGGGAGGGATTAGCAGGTGAAGAAAGGTGAGAAGAGTTTCCAGGTAGAGGGAAGAGCAAGAATAGCCAATTAAAAAAAAAAAAAAAAGAAAAAGGAAAGATCAAATGCACAAATAAAATCACCTGTACTGAAAATTGCTATACATGAAATCAACAGGGTAAAGAGATGTCAGATGTTGATTTAGGGAGGTCAGTGGGAGAATCACATTAGGAAGATGGTCGGGAAGGCCCTGAGGGCAGAAGGGAGCCCACGGGATCAGCAGGTTCTCACAAAGACTGCAAGGACCCCTGCTAGCTGTGCACCCCACCCCCCACCATGTGCAGCCAGCTTTATGCAAATCACTTCTCTTAGTCCCCATAGCAACCCCAGAGGAGGGGACTGTTATTTCCCCTATTTGACAGAGAGGTAGAATGATGGGACCAAGTCACCCAGCGGTGAAGCAATCCCACCTCTCACCCAGCGGTGAAGCAATCCCACCTCACAGTGGGATGGGGCAGGACCAGGGAGGGAGAAGAGCTTGGCAGTCTGGTCCTGTGGAATGGCCTGGGAGGCAATGCCGTACCCTAGGGATATGGCCCCAATGGCTGTGGAAGGCACCGTTGGGGCCAGAAACGCAGCCTGGGGTCCTGGGAAGAGTGCAGGACCAGGACCTGATGGAGCTCCCCCAGCTAGCTGTGTGCCCTTGGGCAGTACACTGCACCCCTCTGAACCTCAGTTTCCTCATCTCTCAAATGGAGGAGCAGCACGAAGCCCTCAGGGTTGGGGAGAGGAGTGAGAGGGTCGAGGGTGACCTCAGTGACCTGTTTCTCTGCCATTGCCCCTCATTCCACAGATGTTTGCTGAGCTCTGGTATTGCCCCGACCCTCCCCAAGCCTGGGGTGACAGAGACTGTCCACCAGACAGGAATGCCATAGAGGCAAGGATCCCTGTCTGTCCCCACTGCTCTTCCCCCAGTGCCAGAACAGAGTCTGGCATGTTCCAGGAACTCAATATATATTTGTAAAATGAATGCATAAATAACTTGCAGTTTATCTCTTATGAGCCAGCCTGCAGAGGTACAGGGATAAGCTCATGGCCACGTGGCTAGCAGTCAGGGCCTGAGTTGAGTTCCATCCATGAAGGAAGATAGTGAGGGCTTAGATGCTTTGGCAGGGGATTTTAGGATGGACTTGAGTGTCACATGCCAGGAACCCACAAAGGAAGCAGATGGTAATTACCAGGGACTCAGGGTTCAGCTGACTCTGGTTCAGCCTCACACTTAGATGAGCAAGGTGGGTCTGGGAGGGGCAAGCAGGCATCACCTGAGGGTCTTTCTGCTTCTCAGGAACCTGCACAAGCTTTTGGGGAGTCCAAACCCACTGCTGCTCTAGGGGGGATGAGAAACCCAGCATGAGGTGCTAGGATTTCTTTCCTGCCCAAGAAGTCTTGGCTGTTTCCAGCTTAATGTGAAATGACCATCAAATGAAGTCCTTCACTCCAGAAAGCTCTTGCAAAGAGATGCAAACCTGACCAGTTCCCATACCTACCCAGGGTGCAGAGCAATTTCTACTTGATCAAGCAGACATTATAAGTTACAGTTTGGTGATTTGCAATCTTTAATCATTTTTGTATTCCTCACCTCCCGGAACTTATTCATTTCCAATTTTCGTCTCTGCCTCCTGTCCTCACTCTGAGCCAAGTTCCCTTTCTCCCTCTTTTCCTTTCCTCTCTCCCCCATCTAGTATTTTTTAATCTTGTTGTGCCCTGCAGTATCCAAGACCCCAGGAAAATGGTGGTGCAGGAGTCAGAAACAGCCCTGCCCTGCCCTCTGGGTGCTTCCAGCCAAAGGAAGAGTGACAAAGGAAGGAGATTAAGACGTGACCCCCTCTCCTCTCCTAAGCTTTCCCCCCTTGAGAGACCTCAGAATGATGCTGGCACAGATGTCAGTCTGGGGATGCTCCCAGGGACCTGTGGAAGCCCCAAAGCAGGGTGACTAACCCTGGGACCAGGGGCAGCTTCCTGGAGAGATCCCTGTTGCAATAGACCAGACATGGATTGACTTTAAAAAGGGGGGGGTTATTAAATTACAAGTTACAATTCTAAGGCCATGAAAATGTCCAAATTAAGGCGCCAGCCAGAGGATACCTTCTCAGAGGAAAGGCGTCTGGCATCCAGGACACCCTTGTCAGCTGGGAAGGCATGTGGCTGGCACCTGAGGTCTCTGCTTCTGGTCTGTGGCTTCCAGCTTCTGACTGCAGTGGCTTTCTCTCCAAACATCTGTGCGCCCTCACTTGGCTTTTCCAGGATAGACTCTAGATTTCATTTTTTAACTTCCCTTGGCTCTCTCCAGGTTCTGGCTATTTCTGTGAGTTTGAGGTGTCTGCCTGGCTTCTCTCTGCCAACAGTGAGCTCTCTTAAAGGAGTCCAGTAAATGAAATAAGACCCACCTTGAACGAGTGGGGGTAGATGTCCATGGAAGCAAACTAAGCAAAAGGTCCCACCCTAAGCAATAGGTCTGTCCCCACAGATTGGATTAGGATTAAAAGAACATGGCTTTACTGGGGTACACAATGTTTTCAAACAAGCTTAATACCTGAGTTGGGTGTTAAAGCAAGGATTGGGCATGGCCTTCGGGAAAAGAGCAGGTAGATGCCAGATGCCAATTCCAGTTTTGGAATGGATGCTGAATAGATGCATCTAATCAAACCCTCCTTTTGGAACCACATTTCTTTTATTTTATTTTTTGGTATGCTGTATGGCAGGGGTCACATTTCATTCTTTTTCCATATGAGTGTTTCTTTATTGCAGCACCACTTGTTGAGTTTTTGTTTTGTTGGTTTTTTGTTTGTTTGTTTGTTTGTTTGGGAAGTGCATGGGCTGGGAATTGAACCAGGGCTCCTGCATGGCTGGTAAGAATTCTACACTGAACTACCCTTGTACCCCCTGGAATCACACCATTTAAAACAACCAAAGGCCCCCACTATTCCTGGAATGAAGACCCAAATCTTTATGTGGAACATGTGGCCCTACATGGTCTGGCTTGTGCCTCTCGCCACCCCAGACTCCCACCTTCTCCCTGGCCTCTGAATATGCAGGTCTTGCTGTTCTTCATGATTGACAAGAGGCCTCCAGCCATGGGGCCTTTGCACCTGCTTGTCTTTCAGATCCAGCCTAGGCCTCCAGCCTCAGAAAAGCCTTTGCTGTTCTCCCTTGACCCTTTTCTCCCCAACATATGTTCTCAATGTAGTGTGGGTGGGTAAGCATCTCCTTTACAGCCCATATCATTGTGCATTTAACTGTGTGATTCCAGATTAATCTCTCTCTGCCCCTCTCGATTGTGAGCTCCGTGGGGGAAGGGACCTTGGTTTTGCTTACTGTTGGATCTCCTATTGCAGTGACATCACATAGTAGTGCTCAACAAATGTGTGGACTAAATAGTGAGTGCTGCCATTGCAGGCTCTCCCTCTTAGTGCACTTGTCGCCCTGCCCAGACAAGCAGACCCCAAAGGACAGGAATCTCTCTCAGGCATCTCCATAGCCCAGTGCCCACCTTAGGGTCTGCCCCTAATTGGGATCAGCAAATATCTATGGACAGAAGAGAAGGAGGGTGGGTGGGCAGGGGGGAAAGGCAATTTGGGATTTAAAGGAATCACCAACTCAGCTTCCTGGGAGAATGGATCTGGGGCCACTTCCCACCAGCGCAGGCATCTGGTTCCTAAAATAGTCTGGGCTCTGCCAGCCCCACCCGCACACCAAGCATCGCCGGCGTCAGCTGAGCCGATGTGTATTGTCATGCCCAGTGATGTTGTTTTATTTTTGCAGGCTCATTATACACAGCTTCAGAGGTAGAGTAGGGAGAGGACACAGACCAATTTCCCCAATTGTGGACACAGAGGAGGTGATTCATACCTGCACCAGATGCTGCTCACCTGGGCATTTGCAAGAAGAAGGACCGTGGAAGGGAAGTTCTCAGGCTGATGAGATGCTTTGCTGGTGGGGCTGATCGGGCGGGTGGCATATGGGCAAATGGCCTCATCAGAGCCACTTGTGAGGCCATTGTTCCCCTCACAGCAGCCGCGCCAGGAGCTGCCATCCGGCTCCCACTCAGGCACACCTGGGCCTGAAACCTCGTGAGTGGTGTGTTCTGAGGAGCTCCTGAGCCACCCGCCCACCACCCCTACCTGAGAGCCGCCCCCACCCTGGGCCCGGGATGCAGCTGCACCTGCTCAGGAGAGAGGTCCTGGGGGACCCACCAGAGGAGGACTCGGAAGCTTCCCAAGGAGAATTCTTGACCTTGACCCACAATGTGCTGTTCCTCCCTCCCTGTGTCTTCTTCTGCTCCATTTTGTCCTCCAGGGCCCAGCTGGACACCTCTGCCTCCAGAAAGCCTTCCCTGGTAGCTCCTGCCCAAGCTGGCCTCCTCCTTGCCTAACTCCTCTAACTTCCCTGTGGGATAGTGTAGGGTGGGTGAGGGCACATGGGCCTCAGTGGTAGAAGGTTTAGGTTTGAGCGCTGCTCTGCCATCTAGAGCTGTGTGACTGTGGGAAAATCACTTAACTTCTCTGGGACTCCATCTCCTCAGTATAAAATAAGGGAAGTAAGAACAGGGACAACTGCCTGTTGCTTCCTCTTTTTTTCCAGGTCTGCCTCCTCTGTGAGAGGATGAGGTTCTCCAGAGAGGAGAGTCTGTTTACTGGGTCAAACCAAGACTATAATTCCAGAAAGCTTTCTCTTTCAATTTCCCTCCTCCTAGTATCCTGAGAACTGGTCTGAGGCCCCAGACTGTGGCTGCTGGATTAACCAGCTCAAGCAGCAATGACATCGTGTGCTGGCCCTGCACCTGCTGCTCTATAAAGATCGTTCCTAGCTGTTCTGATGATGATAATGGTGAAAATGATGATGATGATGATGATGATGATGGTGATGATGGTGACACCCATTGCCCCGTTTCCACCTCCCCTCTCCTGTCATCAGGTACTGGGGCCCCTTCTCACTGCTGCATCTCTCCCAAGACTCTGCCATCAAAGAGATGGCATTCCTTCTCTTTGACTTAATCCTCAGATGCACTTTTCAGAGGAAGGAGCACATTTTTATTGTCTCAGGGCTTCATCTTGTCATGTAAGCTGTGCCCAGCATGAGTTGTCTTTTGCTTTCTGATGATAGTAATTATGCATCATAATTAGGCTGACATTTGTTCTCCTTTCTCACCTCCCAATGAGAGATCATCCTCATAGAACATGTGTCTTTTTTTAAGGACATCTGGCCAAGACCTTCCACCAGAGTAGGAAGGAACCGGGAGATCATCCGGTCCAACCTCCTCATGGTATGGTTGGGGAAACTGAGACCCGGAGTGGTGGCTTGCCTGGCAAAGGCACACTGTGAGTTGGTGGCAGAAGAGGGGCCAGGACTCCATCTCCTGACCTGCAACTGATGCTTTTTCAGCTCTACCTTAGTCAACATGGATCCCAGCCTTGTGGCAGTGGTTGGACCCAGAATTTCCAGCCTGGAGCAGACATGGGGAGGGGCAAAGAAAAGGTCCTTGACTGCAGAAGGCCAGGCAGAGAGAAGAAGGTTGGAGGACCAAGGTGAGAGCTGGACCCAGAGCAGGTGGTACCAGGAGGACACCAGCCACTCCAGAAGTCCTCAGCACCTTGGGGATGGGGCTGGACATCCCAAAGTTCAAGGACCCATGGCTGGGGTCCTGGTATTTGCACATTAAAGGGAAGCAAGTCTTTAGGAGTCCCAAGGCTGGGGAGGTGGAAGTCAGGCCCTGTTTGTGCCAATGCTTCTCTCCCTGCTGCTCTGTGTCACACAAGGTAACAAATGGCTGGACTGTTTTATATCCTTTTAGATGGCCCTTCTGTCAGTTGTTGCTGAAGGCATTATAATGGAGACATCCCACTTTACATGGGAAACCTGAGGCTGAGAGTGGTTAGGTAACCTGCTCATGGTCCCATGTGTCTGGTGGCAGCAGGGACTGAAGCTGGCTGTGTCTATCCCCAGATCAGCTCTGGAGCACCATGCTGGGCACCTGGCACAGAGCTGCAGAGGAGAGGAAGGCAGAAAAGCATTTCAGAGAGTAGGAGGCTATGTGAGGCTGATGGTAAATGATGAGGTGTGGTTTGCACCAGTTGGGGGCCCAGCAAAAAACAGGTGGCTTCACCTGGGGCAGGGGCAGGAGGCGGACATGGGGCCAGGAGAGCTGGATCCCCATCCTTCTCGGAGACTTGTGTGCATGGTGGCCAGGGCCACTCTCCGAACCCCTCTGTCCTCAGCCTGGAGTAAGGGTCCACCCTGCCCCCTTCTAGCTTCCACACGTCTGAGCTGGGGAGGGGGTGTCTCCAAGGAGCCACTTTTCTGCTTTCTCACTCTCCTTCCTCAGGCCTCTGACCCTGCATGAAGTCCATGTCCTGCAGCTGACCTGGCCACCTCCCTGGCCACTGTCCCTATCACTGAAGTGATGAATGGTGCTGAGAGAGAACCCCAGAGTTCCCTGGCTACCCACTGGGTCTGCAGTTTGGGCACTTGACTGAACATGAAGAATCTCATGACCATGGGCAATGGAACATGCAAATAATTAAGGCCGAGCAAAGATCAGGCCAAACCACGTGGCAGATAGATGCTGAGCCCAGTTTCAGGGACGCTGACCAGCTGCAGCTACGGGAGGAGAAGTTCACCACAGAGAACTTGGTGGGACCCCACTGGCCCTGGGCCAGCTCACACATCAGGACAACCTCCCTGCCCAGGACTCATTCCCGCCTTGCTGGGGACACTTGAATTCTCTATGCCTCACCTCGGGTCCTCATCAGAAAGTTGGCACCAAAAATACTTCTCTTGTGCAGTCTGTCGTGCATCGAGAGGGCAAGGGGAAAACACACACAGTACTCCTTCTTGTCATCACTAAGTGGGGCAAGCTACCCAGGAAGGGTGGCTGGAGGGGAGTGGGGAGCCCAGAGCCCCAGGCTCCTTGTCTGAGACTTCACTCTGGTCCCTGTGTTTGCTGTGGGACGAGGCTCTGCATCCCTCGGAGGCTTGATTTTCCTCATCTTTAAAATGGTTATGGTGGGGACCAAATGAGAACATGTCTGGGAAGGGGTCCATGGACCCCAAACACCACAGGCTGCTGCTGTGGTCAGCTCCTCACTGCCCCCTGCCCCAGTCACTCCTGAGGAGAGGTGCTCACATGGGTGTCAGGCACGGGCCCAGCTCCTGTCTGCATCGCCTCATTAGTCAGCACCACTATCCCAAGAGGAAGGCGCTGTCCTACTCTCCAAGCTGCAGTGGAGGAAACTGAGGCACAGAGAGGCTGAGTGGCTGGTCGAGATCCCAGGCCAGGCCATAGCCTCTCCTGATCTCTGTGCCCCTGGAGGTGAAGGAGAAAGGCCTCCTGGGAGCCGCAAGCACGCAGGGTGGCCCTCTGTTTCCAAGCAGTCCTGACACTGTTACTGAAGGGGTTCTGGGACGGGGGATGCTGGCCCAGGATGAGCCTCCTTCCTGCAGTGGGTGGCTGTGCCTCAGGCCTTCGGCAAGTATCTGTGCATCGTTCTGTTCTGGGCTCCTCGGGGACTGCTGACAGGGGGGGCTCAGGATTAGAGCGGTCTGGGGGTGGGCGGGGGGAAGGGAAGAGCCCGAGCAGGGAGCAGCCCACCTTGATGGGTTGTTGGTGGTGTAGGCACAGAACAGGCATTGCAGCCACAAGGACCTGGATTTGAAACCCAGCTGCACCCAGTGACCAGTGGCACGTCACTTCCCTCTCTTGACTTCAGTTTTGCATCCATAAGAGGGGGTATGGAGAAAGCCTAGCCCCCAGGGTCATTGTGGGCAATGCGTGAACTGAGCCACAGAAAGAGCTTTCAACAGAGCCTGGCACACAGCATGCAAATGAGTGCTTGTCAGCTGTGAGGGCTGTCCAGCATGCAGTAGGTGCCCAATAAATGAGTGCTGTCTTTCAGAGCTGGGTAGAGGCTGACCCCCACCCCAGACCCATTCTCCTCCCCTTTAAGATCCCAGAGCCCCTTAGCCTGGGTGAGAAACCACCTTGGGGCCACTAGGATCCATGTGGATGAGGCATCTTGGTAGTCTCACCCCTGCTCTCTACAGCTGAGGCTCCAGGAACCAGAGGAGGCAACAAACAGCCAAGCCACCGCATTGCACAGCAGGGCCAGGCTTGGGCTCGTGCTTGTGGCCCCTGACCTGCCATCCGGGCCGCTTGTTCTGCCCGAGGCTCTTTCGGCTGCAGCCACAAGCCCAGGAGGTGGACCTAGTGGGACAGGTCCCTGCGTCCCCGGGTCATGAGGGGTTAACAAGATGAAAGCTCCCATTCTCATCTGGTCATCCATTTCATCACTTGTCCCTGCATTCCTTCCTTCCTTCCTTCCTTCTTTCTTTGCTTCATTTGAGCATGTCACGAGCTTTCATGAGGCTTACTCTGTGCCAGGCCCTGGGCTCAGTCTCTGGGATCTGGCAATGGACCAGACTCTCAGGCTCTCACAGTGAGAGGGGAAAAAAGTATAAATAATTAATTACATGATAGAGAAATAAGTGTACGAATGAGAGGTTCTTTGTCTCTGAGCCACTGGTAAAAGGATTCAAAGAAAAGGAGATGTGTGAGCTGGGCCTTGAAGCATGAGTAGGAGCTTGCCAAGCTAAAAAGGGGAGGAAGGCACTCCAGGCAGAGGGACCAGCATGGCTGAAGGAGCAGAGGTGGGCACGGGAGCGTCCCACTGGCACCCTGACAAGGAGATTCATCAGGGAGGAAGTATGGTGTGGGGGACAAAGTGGGGCAGTGGGCTCCGGAAAAGCAGGTGTGGATCCAGCTTTGCCACTCTTTGGCTGCGTGACCTGGGCTGTTTCCTCAATTCCTGGAATGTAGATATCTCCTTCCCTTGAGTAAGATTTCCGATGCCTGGTCGCTTACAGGACTCTCGTAAGGACTGAGGTTAGTGTAATATGCAAAGCCCAGCTCTATTGCACGTGATCCATAGACTCTTGTTGCCATTATTTTTATTTCACTGGTGTACTGTGGACACCTGGATTGAGAAACTGCATCTTGCCCTTGAGGAATGAACATTTTGGTAAAAGGAATAAGTGCAAATATGAGTATTAGCCAGCAGCCCATGAGGGTTTTGAGAGAGGGCTCTCCTGGGTCCTATAAGAAGGAGCAGCCTTTTCTCCATCTCTAAGTCTTACCTAGAACTGACGACAGAATCCAAAGCCTGGAATAAACTCATCTTGCTCTGCAGCCCATTAATCTCATCTGGCCATTGATCAGTAAGGGTTTACTCATCGATAAGAACTGGGCAGTCAAGAGTGGATCTCGCAGTCAAGGGGTAAAAAGAATTGTAAATGATGCCGCCTGCCAGGTTATTGTATTAACTTAGTCCCACGTTTATTGGCTGTTGTTTTGAATTAATTACATGGTACCTAAATGTATCTCTTTTAAATTTCTCATAATGCTCTTCCCAATCAGTTGATATTTAATTTCTGTGCTTGCCCATTGAGTGGGAATGATGTGTTATGTGACTTCAAGGGGGACTGTTTCCCATACCCAGAGTCATAGAAAGGCATCACTGACATCCACAAGGAAAGTAGGTTTTTACAGCCTCTGAATAGCTTCTCCATTTACTCCACATGATGATCTTTGCAGCCTGGGGTGGGGCTAGAGCTCCAGATTACTGAGATTTGAACTTCTGGACTGTGACCTTCTACCTGGGCTTCTGGCCACCACACAAGTTTTCCGGGTGGGAGTTTCCTCATCTCTAAAATGGGTGCTGTAGCACCAACATCATGGGGTCCCTCTTCCTTTCCACGATGCGAGTCTTAGGACAGTGGCCAAACTTGGTGCACGTTGTTGAAAGGAAGGAATGAGCGAATGGAGAGGGCAGGTCCTGAGGATGAACTCCTACAACCAGCCCCCGAGTGCTATGACGGAGGATGCACAGGGTATACAGTTAAGTGGGGGTCTGTCCACAGATAATGATGTCTGGGCCTTGAAGTATGAGTAGGAGTTCCCTGCATGGACAGCACAAGGAGGAGGGCATTCCAGAGTGGGCACAATGAGAGCAAAGTCTCAGAGGTATGCTCAGCTTTTCTCCATCTCCTGGCTATTACCAGAATATCAGTCTTGGCAAAAGAATAAAAGGACAGATCTTAGGGTGCCAGTGCTGAAATGTGGCCAACTCCTGAGCACCTGGCTAGGAAAGTTGTCAGAAAAACTTAGATGTAATGTTTAAGTTCACAGGTTCTGAGTAAATTGCTTAACCTCTGTGCCTCAGTTTCCTCATCTGTAAAATGGGAGTAATGGCAATGCCCCCTCACTGGGCTGAGGAAAGGGTTAAAGCCCTTTGAGCAGGGCCCAACTCCTAGCAGACATTAGGAAAGCATCTGCTGGGACTGAAGCTCATCGTGGGCTTAACGCCTGCTGAGCCTGTGCTCTGGTGGGGGTTTCCTCTAATCCTCAGAACTGCCTGAAGGAGGGACAAAGGCATCCATCACATCGAGGAAACCGAGTTCCAAGGAGGTTAAGTGGCTTCTTCTGGCTCACACCACTGAGCTGGTGAGTGGAAAAGCTGCAAAGTGTGTCCGTATGGTGGATTTCAGAAACTGCCCCAAGGCTCAGTGCAGTGTCTGTCCCATGGTGGAGCTGCACTGTCCCCTTCCACCCCCCTGGAGAGGCTCCTACGGCAGCAGACCCCAGGGAGCCCAGACCCTGGGGTTCATGCTCAGTGGAGAACAGTCCCATCTGTGCACACATGGCCCAGACCCTCTGGGAGACGCTTTCCCTCCTGCCCCATCCTGGCCTCAGCCCCAAGCCTCCGCACACAAAGGCCTTTCTCGGTCCCTTCTGCAAGACACAGGGACCCTCTCCCTCTTCCGTCCCCCTGCAGCCAGTTGCCATCCCTGCTTTGTGCTTAGTGCAGGAACAGTGCCATGTGTAAGACTCCCTGCCAGAACGAGCCCCCGGCTGTGGGACTTAGCTCATGTACACACAGAAAATCTCCACAGACTTGTCTTCTAATATTTATTCTCGAGCATGCAGATAAGACAAGCGCCTGATGCAGCAAGTGCAGAATAAATTTACATTCTCTAAGCCACAAAGAGCTGCGTATACATTTACTTTATGAGCCAGGAAGAGGGTAAAACTCATTCTGGTGGATGGGAATTTCTGATGGTGCTTCTCCAGCAGCCAAATTCATCACGCTAGAATCTCAGCCTCTTAGAACCTGGCAGTTCTGAAATCCTAGTCTTAAATTCTCAAGTCTTAGCATCTTCACTTAATAGAATCCTAAGACTATAGAATCCTGTGTTAGAATCCTGGGATCTTAGATTCTCAAGCCTTAAACTTTTTACTTTGGTAGAATCTTAAAATTACAGAAATTTGAGTCAGAATCATAGGACCTGAATCCCATGTTAGATTACAGAATCTTAGGATTTCCAGGCCTTTAGCCGTCATCGTGCTTTGATGCCCAAGCTGTGTCTTCTCTCCATGGCGTTTGATAAGTGGCCTCCAGGCTTCAGATCTTGCTCCAGCACTGCCTTTCCCGGGAAGCCCTCCCTGATATCCTTAGCCTGGTCAAATTCCCCCATTCCAGGCCTTCATGAGCCTGTCTGCATTGCCTTGTCACCCTTCCATGGCATTATTTTATAATTATTTTCATGATTATATCATTCGGTTTGTCACCCCCCATCTGGAAGACTATGACCCCCTTGGAGGTGGGTTTTAGTCTGCTTTGCTCATTGCTATATCCCTAGCACAGGACCTGGCACATAGCAGATGTGATGCTCAATCAATACTTGTCAAATGAATGAGAAATGAATGAATGAATGAATGCCCAAGCCTATGCTTTTCCCAGAAAGCTTCCTGAAACCCCTAGTTGTGAGGTATATGCCCCCAGAAGGCTGGGTTGGTTTCAGCCTGTTGTCTAGGTAACTGGGACCCTGCCTGAACCTCAGTGGGGGAGGATACGGTGCTGGTGATTAACCCTCACTCCCCAGTTCTCTTTTCACCCAGGGGGAAGCGTCTGGCCTCTGGTGTTCAGAGTGTGTATATGGTTTTTGTGACTAAGAGCACGGGCCATGGGATGAGATGCCTGTATTTGAACTCAGCTCTTCCACCTAATAGCTGAGTAGCTTCGGACAAGTTACTTGACCTTTATGCCTCAGTTTCCTCAACAATAAAATTGGAATTGTGAGAATTTCTATCTCTATTTAAATGAACTTAAAGCTCTTGGCATAGCACCAGTACACAGTGAGTACTCAGTGCTACTACAAATGCATAGCCATATGGGGATTTTGGCACACCTCATCCACTCACCTGGGGGATTTGGAAGCAGAACCCATTGAAGATAAAATCACATGGAGAGCTGGATGCTGGGGCCCCAGGGACTCAGCCATGAGGCATGGGGGCAGAGGGAGGCATGGACCCCACCAATTCTGGAGTGGGAGCCTGGTCTCAGCTTGGCCCACCCCAGCAGAACCTGTGTCTGCCTTGGAGGAAAAGTGCTACATAAAGTAAGGCTTAAAGTGTTTGAGCCCCCTGGGAACCCAAACTTTCCTGCTCTCGGACCCCTTTAAAAGATTCTGCCACAGGGAGAATCCTTTGAATCATGGAGTCAGAGTAGGCCTGTTATGGAGGGGCCCTTTGAACTGGGAACTGAGTGAGTGAAGGAGTAAGTCATTTAATATAAAGCTTTCCATTAGAGGGCACAGAAAGTGCAAAGGCCCTGAGGCAAAAAAATGGTCTTTACTCTGAGGAACAGCAAGAACTTGTTTGATTTCCTCGGGCTGGTAAGACCCTTAGGCTTTGAGGGCATATTGGAAAAAAGGGGAACTCCTTCTAGGAGTTGGTGACTCGAGGGCAGATGCTGGGCATACAGTGGGTGCTTAATAAAAGTCTTAATGTGTTCAGTTCAGGGTCCCACATGACCCAAGGGACCCTGACATTGGCTTCACTGAGTAGTGTCTTGAACAGGGCATGTCACTTCCTGGCCCACCTTTTTGTCCTCCATAAAACAAAGAGGTCATACCTGTTCCTAAACTGGAGGCAGTGGGCCAGACCTAAGCAATGCCAGAGGTTTCTCCAGGACCCCATGTGTGTGAAGGATGGCAGGGCGAAGCGTGTCTTCATCACACTGAGTGAAAGCCCCAGACTGATACACTGAGAAGGTGCCCCGTTTGAAAGTCCACACTTCACTCCTGAACACGTTTTTGTAAAATTGATCGCATTGGTTGTTCTCTGCTTCTTTTCATTCTAAAACCAATCAGCTTTTTGGCCAAAGGTAAGGAAAAGAGAGTCCAGATTGCCTGTCAACAAGCTGGAGCCTCCTAGAGCAGGTGAGCTGAGTAGCTACGGGTCAAAGAAGTGGATGCTTCTCAGTGGTAGCCAGAAGTGACCCAACATCTGTGTCACCTGCTCTTCCAACATCTCATTCAATGTATGCACTTTTGTGTAAAGTCAGCTTCATTCCACATGTCTGCTTGTTCCCTGCTAGATCCCAGGGACCAGGCTTTAGTACACAATATGTGTTAATATGAATGATGGGTAAAAGAAGGAATGAAGCGACATATTTCACCTCGTTGGAAGGAAGAATTTTTGTAGTTAGAACTGTTGGGGAGGGGAGGGAGGCTACATTAGGAGAACTAGCTCCACCATTGGGAGTATTGAGAGAAGCTGGGAGACCCAGTGAAGGAGGCTAGATGGAGGAGATTTAGGCCTTGACTGGACGGTGGGAGGGTATATTTATACTTACGACCTTTAGCCATCCCCACACATGAGCCCTTTCCATTTCTTCATTTCTTATTGGAGAGGCAAAGATTTGTTATCAATCCAACAGGAGTTCAAGTCCAGCTGCCACTACTATGTAGCTGGAAACTCTGGAAGCAAACAGCATGCTTCTCTGTGTCTCAGCTTTCTCATCTGCAAAATGGAATTAATCATTCCTCCGGCCCCTCAGGGCTGTAAAGAATGGATAGAAAAAGGGTTCTGTAAAGAAACAGACTCAAGCAGAGTTCATTAAAATTCTCCCAGCTCCATAGGCCCATGAACACATATGGACAGGCTGAGAACTCAAGAAAGGGGGCTGGCTGCATCCAAGATGCTGCTGAGGGTGGCCTGGGCAGCCAGACTCCAGGACCGAGGACCAGCATGTCTTGTATTAAGGCCTCCTGTCCAAGCACCCCCAGCAGGGAGGATGGGCAGCAGAGGGGTGGCAGGGAGCTGATGGAGGCAGGGAAAGTCTTCAGTTCCTACCTCTTTCCTAGAAACCTCACTCCCCTGCTCCAGCTGCTGCAACATATTTCAAATCGGAACATCTTGCTCTATCAGCACAAGCAGTGGGTGAGATACATGCAGACTCAGTAGTTGAGAGAATGACACCCAGGAGATGGGGAGGGGAGAGGCTCACATGCTTCCCTGCTAGGTGTGCCATGAGCAGATGAGCCTGCAAAGGAGAGCGTGCTCCTGTTTACGGTTTCTTTGTGCCAGCAGCATAACAGGAGAGGTATGAGAGAAGCCAAGGTGTTCAGGAAAATCACTTGTGGGAAAGGAAATAATGGCCTCCAGATTCAAGGATTCCTCCAGTAATGGTCCCTGGACCCTCCTGCCCCAGGTTCTCCTTTCTCAGATGTTGGATGCAGATGTAGTTCACAGAGTCCCAGGCTGGGTCCCAAGGTAGCCACTAGGCTGTACACCCCTATGAGATGCCGGCTTCTGGAAGACACATGGATTAACTCAGAGGACTCTTTGGGGAAAAAACAAGAGTCCCTGGGCCTACCTGCAGAAGGAACCAGGGGCTGGTGCCTGTGTGAGTGACAGCTCAGGGGGCGACCAGGGGGTGAAGGAGTCTCCTCTTACTCCAGAAACAGCTGTGTGGAGTCCTCAGGGGCTTTGGACAAGGAATTTTCTGGGGAACAGGGGGAAGAGCTGTGGTCTGCCTCTATGCCTGTCCTTCTTCCCAGCCCCAATGTGGTAGGTCACAGTAGAAGTAAGAGTATGGGGGACAGAACTGGCAGACCTGCATCCAAACCCCACCTCAACTAACTTGACCAAGTCACTGAAGTACTGCCTCAACCTTCTTATCTGTAAAATGGGGCTAAGGATGAGACAAGGTCAGAGTTGTCATGATCTGTGAATACTACACCCCTGGTAAAGCTCTTGGGACTCATTTTACAATCTGCCAAATAACCCTGAACCTAGAGGGTAAATGTCTCAGCCCCACTCCTGCCTTAGTTCACTCAGCTTAGCAAGAACAGAGAGTGGTAGGACCTAAGTCAGCCAGGCCTGAGTTAAAATCCTGCTTTCACATCTTAGCTGGTGGCATTCGACATGCACTATACTTCTCTGTGCCTCACTTTCCTCATCTGTAAAATAAAGATTGTAGCCCACACTACATGGGGTGTTGTAAAGCAAAGCCGTCAGTAAAAAGAGTACAATAAAAAGGAATTCTCTTCTCCCTCTTCTCCTCCTCTTCATCTCTTTTCCCTCTTCCTTTTCACTGCTTTCTCCTCGTTCTCCTCTTCCTTATTTTTCTTTGCCCTCATCTTCTCTTTCACCTCTCATTTTTCCTTTTTCTTTGTCATCTTCTCTTCTTTACCTTTCTCTCCCTTTTCTTTTTCTTCTTGTGTTTCTCCTCCCCTCCTTCTTGTCTTTCACTCTACACATGTTGAATTTCATGTAATCAGGACCATATGATTTCTTTTGCTGCTGAGTTTTTTCTGATTCTCCATACATCATAAGCATTTTCGCACAGCATTGAAAATTCCTCAAGAGCATACTGCTAATAACTGCATAATCATCCCTCACTTAACTGCACCATAATTTACCTCCCCATCCGTGGCTCTCAATTGTCAGAGGACCTCCAGCATGTTTCTCTTAGACCTTGTCAGGCTGTGGTGAATGCCTGAGAGCCCGACCACTTCCTCAGGACAGATTCTTGAAGGTGGAGTCACCATGTCAAGAGAAGTGACATTTCACAATGTTTCTTGAGCATTGCCCTGACTGACAGCCCCAGAGTCCATGTGGGTGCCTGTCTCACCATCCAGTGCCCTGCTTCCTAGTTACGTGGTCTTTGCATCAGATTCCAGGGTATCTGTGAAGCCTCAAGGCAGGGTGTCAGAGGAGCTAGTCCATCCCGGCGTGTCTACTCTTGCTGTGCAGTCTGCACATGACCCTCTTCACTCTCTGGACCTCCCTCCTTCCAGTCCATCCAGTGCCCGGTATGGGCAGGTGCTCAATAAATATTTATTGAAGACAAAACTACCAGAATGTGCCTTACTCCCCCTCCACCCCTTTAACTCCATTATTCTCCATGCACAACCTTTGCTTGAACTCCCCACCATTTGCATTTTTTTCCCTACTCACTGCATTCCGCTGAAGGTGGTGTATAGAAAGATGGTAATTGCACAGACTCTGGGACCAGACAACCTGGGGTTTGAATGTTATTTGGTGTTTCTATGACTCAGCTTCCTCTTAGTAAAACTGGGATAGCAATACCTAGCTCATGGGTTATTGTAAGGATTAACTGAAGTGTTGTAGATAAAGGGCTTAGATTAGTGTCAGATAAGTGAATTTGAGGTGCTGCTTTAAACCAGAGTCATAGCTTAAAGCCTACAGGTATATAGAGAGGCTTTTCCTGCCTACACAGCTCTGCAGTCCTACTGGGAAGAAGAAGCATTTCTCTGCCCTCTTGGAGTTACTGGAGTCACGTGCCTAGATCTCCATAGTGGATTGGAAGCAGAAGAGACCTGTGACACTTGGAGTCTGAAGCATACATTTCCAGTGTGAGACCCTCAGTGGTCTCTCTCCATGCACTGCATGATGGGGAAGACCTTATTTTCTAACAGTGGAGACACAGTAGCAGCCTGGGTTGCCGAATCTCTGCATAGAAGACAGCTGCCCTGAAAAGTGACCTGAACCTACAGTATGAGCCAAGAAATAACCTTTGTTGTGTGAAGTCAGTGAGATTTGGGGTTGTTACTGCAGCAGAGCCTTGCTTATCCTGACCACAAGCTGGAGCATACTGTGTGCATTGGCCCCTTTCAGGAGGTTGCAAACTGAAAAGCATTTGTCCTGTTACCACTCAGCTCCAAATTCTTGCTGTAAGAAACAAGGTCCCAACGGTCATGTTTTCCAATTTTTCAGAAGAAGCCAGAAATGAAAATTTTTACATAAAATCTGGCAGCTTTTAAGTTGGTAATTAAATTAAAGTTTACAAACCCTGAGTGAGTTAAATAAATTCTTATTGTAAACCAGACATGTCCAGAAGTCACTTGTCAGAACCTCAGGTCTACTTGACCAAATCTAACCTCCTTGACCAGGCATCCATGTCCATCATTGTCTCCTCCAGCCAACCTCTCCTATGGCTCCCAAACCTCGATTCTGAATCTGGCCACACTGGTCCACTGACAAGACACCTATCTGGGTCACTATCCCTCCTGCTCCCCAGTGTGAGTTGGTGCCATGAATTGGGTGTGACCTTGGGCATCAGTCCACTTGATTGCCCTGGTTTTCCATCCTTTGAGAGCTGGGTGACCTTTATGACACTCTGTTTCCTCCTCTGTAAAATAAGGGTGAATATATCCACCTCACAAGGTGTTCTAGAGAACTGAAACATTGTTTTAAAGGGTCTGTCACAGAGCAGGTCAGTGAGAACTCTCATCCCAACATCTCAATGAAAGGGGAACTTTCTGGCAAATACTCATCTCACTCCATTCAATCAAGTCAGATGCTCCATACAAATTTCCCTCCTCCCTCTGTCCTTCACAAGGTCCAGACCTGCATCTCAGCCTGAAGGCTCTTCAGCCTCCCCTGTCTCCCTCCTTCACAGGGCCTTACCTTAATAAATCTCCTGCGTGTGTAATCCCATCTTGATGTTTGCTTACTGGAAGACTTGGACTATCATATGTTAATGGTATGAGGGAGGAGTAGTCTGAGATAGGTGTCAAGATGGGGCTTTTGAACTGGTTCAGTCACCCTTGGTGGAAGAGGGCACTATCCTGTTGGTGGGAAGACTGGGCACAGAGAGCACTTGGTATAAAGTAGTGGCTCAATGGCTGAAGATTTTCCATATGAATACCTGGGAAAATGTCCCAGGAGAGGAGTACACTGTGTCAGGTGCGGCGATGTGGGCATTCAGAAGATTTCGGCAGAAGGAGTTGGTGGGAATGGGGTGGGGAATGATACAAAGGGACAATGCCTACAAAGACAGTGGAACTGGCTGGTTGCTGTTGAGTTGTATCCATACTGGGCAGAGGGATAATGAGTGACTGGGGACTCTTAACAAACCTTTAATGGCTACATGTGAGAGACAGAGGGCCTCTGGGTGGCTCAGAAAGAGTCCCTTACGTCCTGCAGTGGAAGAGCAGACTCAGCTGTGCAAGAGACCAAAGTTCTGATTATTAGAGTGGCCAACTCCCAGAGATATGTGAAAGCTCAAATACAGAGATCAGGGCCCTGCTGGGGAAACTCTGAAACACAGGACAAGGACATCTGAAGCTATTGATTCTGTAACCCTCCCCAAACCCTGTGGGCTTGCTGAGATAGGAAGGGCCAGAATATCTACTGCACAGAGAGATGCTGCAGAGTCCTCTCATGGGCAAAGTAACAGATGCCTCCATCTGGAATTGCTTCTACCTCCTTTCTGGCTGACAGGCTTATAACTAGGGTTAAGTCTTAGCATAATCTAACTGGATGTGCTGGGCCTGATAAGGGAGGTGAGTAGCAAGAATTAACTAACATGTGCTTGCAGTAGCCAGGGATGCACTGCAGATCTGGGTTTAGAGTATGCTTTGGCAAAGAAACAAGAAGGTAAGATGAATGAAAGGGAATTTATTGACTGGGGGACATTTTTGAAGACATGATATTTAACAGTTCAGAAAGGACCCCAGGGAACAAGACAAACCTGGCTGCCGGTGGGGCTCTTAGAAGCCTGGAAAAAGCAATGGCTAATTCTCAACCAAATGAAAATATCTGTGTTGTCTTGGCAGATGTTTGAGGAAGAGATGGAGAGAGAGGCTTAGAGGGGAGGGTAGGATGTGATGAGCTTTTTTTTTTTTAACTTTTTATTTCGTAATAGTTACAGATTACAGGAAGTTTCCAGAATTGTACAAAGAGGTCCATATACACTCACTTAGAGTGTCCTCCCAGTGAACATGCCATTCACCCAGGCCATCAAGAAAGCACTGGTAAGAGGGGGCTCCAGCATCACGAAGAAGTTCAGTGGTGACCTCCTCTGCAGTGGACTTTGAAGGGATAGAGGCCAGGTGGTGGGACTTTTCTGCCAGGAGCACATAGGTTGCAAGTACTGAAATGACCAGTAGATCAGAGGGACAGCCAAGGGGGCTGCACCTGCAGGCAGCTGTGGAGACAGAATGCCAACAAGGGTGCCGCTTAACATTTATAACCAATAAAACAGAAGAATAGATATCTGTATCATGGGATAGCATTCAGCAATAAAAAGAAACTATCGATACTCACAACAACCCAGATGGATCTCAAGGGCATGATGTTAAGCAGAAAAAAGTCAATTTCAAAATGTTACATACTATATGATTCCACTTATATAAAATTCTTGAAATATCAAAATTATAGAAATGGGGTAAGAATTAGAGTTGCCAGGAATGAAGAATAGGGGTTCCGGTGGAGATGGGGTTGAGGGGTGGGTATGTGACTGACTACAAAGAAGTTGGACAATGGAAATCTTTGTGCTGATGGAAAAGTTCTGTATCTTAATAGTGGTGGTGGTTACAGAAATCTACACGTTATAGGATGACATAGAACTATGCACATGCATCGTGTCAATGCCAGTTTCTTCACTTTGATATTGAACTGTAGTTACATATGATGTAATCATTGGGGGAAGGTAGGTGAAGTGTACATGGTCTTCTTTGTACTGTTTTTTGCCAACTTCCTATGGATTTATAATTATTACAAAATAAAAAGTAATAAAAACCCTACAAGAATGGAGAATAAGAAGGCGGCTTATGGTATTCACCCCATGAAAACATAGCGATCACTTGCTCAATTATCAGACCACAACCAAGATTTGGATCTGGAGCCATTGATTAAAGAGCTGGCCAGGTTCCTAGGAAGAAGAACCCTGCAACACCTTGGCAAGTAGAATGTTATGGTGATTCTTCCAGCCCTACTCCTAAGGGCATGAGCACTCCTCAAGTGACTATACATTGGGGCGAGGGGAATAGACGGATATTTGGAGGATTTTTGGACACAGAGTCCAAGCTGACATTGATGCCTGCAGATCCAAAATGCCATCATGGCCTCCTTGTTGAGTGGGAACCAATAGGAGCCAGGTAGGCATGGAATCCTGGCTAAATTCTGGCTCATAGTCAGTCCACTGGGTTTGTAAATCCACCCAATGTTTCTCTCTCCAATTCCAGAGTGGTTAATTGGAATTGATATGCCTGACAGTTGAAATAACCAACCTTTGTATCCCTGGCCTGTGGGGTAACAGCTATCATAGTGAGGAAGGGCAAATGAAAACTTATGAAACTGTCCAAAAACAATATTACATCCTGTGGTAGGGGATGGGGGTGGGTTGGAGTCGGGGAAGAGGTGGCAGAGATTAAGGTCTCCATTAAAAATCTTATGACTACATGGTCCCTATCATATATCCATTTAATCTGAAAGTCTGGCCCCTGCAAAAGCAGATGGATGATGGAAAATGACCTTAGACTCCCACAGGCTCAACTAATAACTACCATGACTGGAGGTTCTGTACTGGATGTGGTATTGTTGCTAGAAAATGATGATGAAGCTACAGGTGCATGGTATGTGGCTGTGGACTTGGCAAATATGTTCCTTTCTATTTTTATTAGATGAAGAGAACAAGGAACAGTTCACATTCACATGGGACAGACCACAATATAGTTTAATCTCAAGGATATGTGAGGCCTCCCTTTCTCTGCCATGATGTAGTTTGAAGAAATCTGTAGGGCACCTGGACATCCTATAGAACCTCTTGAGCTTGGTTTGTGGATGGGTTGACTTGGTACATGGGTGTAAACCTGAAATGGAAAGACAGTAGAAAGGAGAATCTTCCCAATGGACAAAGCTATAAGTAGTGCACCCACTCATCCATTTTGTGTGGAAGGAGAAGTACCTCAATGTGAGAGATCCAGATTCCTGGACAGAGGCCAGAGTAGGGCCCTGGATAGAAAAGGACTGGGAGATTTGACACAAGGAGGTCTGGGTGAGAGTCACACATCTGGATGGGTACACGGGAGTGCGTGTGAAGTGTGAAGATTTCAGTATCAGACATCACTGCCCACCATGAAACAGCCACCATGAAAAGGTCACTAAATAACCAAGTGAGCTAAGTGACTTGGCCAGCTGATGTTATCCAGCCTTCATTGACCACCCTGTAACCCGCACGGTGGGCACATGAACAGAGTGGCCACAGTGACTGCACACAGGCTTAACAGTATGGGCTCCTGCTCACTAAGGCCAGTCTAGCTGCCAGTGTCTCTTGAGTGTCCAATGTGTCAGCAACAGAGGTCAAAACTGAGCCCTGAGGAGGCACTATTCTTCAAGGAGACGAACCAATCACTTGGTGACAAATTGGTCACATTGGGCCCCTTCCAATTCTGGAGGAGTCGAGGGTTTTTTCTCATAGAGAAAGTTATCTCTTTTGGATATGGGCTTGCTTTTCCTCCCACAAAGCCTCAGCCAGGACCGCCATTCAGGGGCTTACAGGATACCTGACCAACAGGCATGGAACACCACGTCATACAGAATTTGACTGGAAAGAGCAGTAGGAATGTACCCACTGGCCCAGATCACATCGTCTGGGAGCAGCCAGCCTCACAGAACACTGTAATGGCTTCTACAGGTGCCCTTGGAGGCATCACAATGAAAGGATGGGAAGCCATCCTTCAGGATGCAGTGCATGCATTAAATCGGTGACTAATATATATGCTGTGTCCACAGAAAAATAGTACATATGTCTGGGAATCAGGGGGTGGAGGCAGTAGTGGCTCCACCTACCATTATTCCCAATGACTTATTAAGGGACCTCGTACTTTCCAGTTGTGCTACTCTGGGCTCTGCCGCACCTGCTCCCCAAGGGCATCCTCTCGCCAGGGTATGCAGCAAAGTTTCCATTGAACTACAGGTTATGCTGCTCCAACAGCTCTTTGAAACCAGCAGGGAGAACGATAAGTCACCATAATGGTAGAGGTAATTAAATTTGAGCCTCAGGAAGATGTAGGGCTGTGTTTACACATTGGAGCAGGACACCCCATTCTGCAAATGGACCTATGGAAGAATCCTGGCTTGGGAAGGCTACAATGACCAAGAATTCAGAACCCCACCTCCAGGTGTGAAGGTTTAGGTTATGCCACCAGGTAAGCCTCCAGGACTTGCTGAGGTGATAGTGAGAGTTAAGGGACTTTAGAACGGATAATGGAGGAGAGCAGAGGAGTATCAGTTGAAGTCAAATGCAGGAACTGGGGCTGTGGTTCAGGTCACAGAGTTTCCTTTCCTGAGATTCTACTCCAGAAGAGTGGCCCATGGGAGCCACAGAGGAGCTATTTCCTAAACCAATGTGGAGAAGGAAAACTGCGTGGTTGAAGGGGTGGACTGTTGTAGTTATGAAAATTTTCCACTTGTATCTTCAACTGCAGGAAATATGATTGATTGACGGCCCCATCTGCTGCACTCAGGGATCCACCCTAGGATAGAAAATGATTTTCCTCAGCCCTTCAAAGCCTGTACTGGTCTGTACTGATAAAGAAGGAAGGGGGGGACAGAAAGCAAAAAGAGACCTGAGACACAGAGATGAGAATGGAATCTATTGTGGGTCTACTGACAACAATGGCTCTTTTTTCTTCCTTCTGTGATTTTCTGTGTGACATCATCCAAATTCCTGCCCTGTAAGGGCCTTAGTTTCTCCATCTGTACAACAAATTGATTGGTCTTAAGTTTTTTGTAAAGTTGCATTGTGCTAATGTACTTAACGTACCTAAAATAGGGCAGTGAGAGCTAATAATATGAGCACTTATAACTGGGACTCTGGTCTGCTTGGTCTGGTTGATTCTGGGTGATGGGGCATGGAGGTCCCCATGGTGGAAAACTGATTCCCAGGCAAGCAGTGCTCTGCTGCTTTTGCTGGATCTCCTCCCCCAGAGCCTGCTGTGGCATTCTCCGTCTGCTTGTCCTTCTTGCCCAGTCTCCCATTTCTTTTCCCACTTAACAAACAGCTCATTTAAAAAGCCATCTGGGAGGATGGATGGATGCAGTCATATTACATAGAATAAGTATCTTTTCAGGGAAAAGAGCCAAGAACTTAAAGGTACAGGACTTATGGTTCTAACTGCATTAGGTCCCATAATTCTGACTGTTGGGGAAATGTGTTTCCGTATTATAAATTCATCCCTCACCCCCCACCACCCAATGTTCTGGACTTTGTTCTCATTTGTCTTTTGAGCAGACTCTTCTTCTCTGTCAGCTTGGGATAAAATCCAGTGTCTTTCATCAGGGATGGGCTTCCCTAATCCAAGGCTCTCCACTCCCGTGCAGTTGCTCTGACAGCCACTCCCCTCTCCCTACAGGAGACGTGGGTGAAGGTTTATGTTCTTCTGTGGCATCTCCTGAGGCAGATTTGAGGCCAATGGGTGAATGCCATTTGAAGGAGAGATGAATCCAAGGACAAACTGGGTGGACGGCCCTGGGATGAGATAATGAGTTCCCTGTCACTGGAGGTATGGACAGAGAATGGATGAGCAGTCTGCAGAGACGCCTAACGGGAGGCCGAATGGCAGAGCATCTGAGAGAATTGGCTTTGGAGGCAGAGAATCAGGCTGAGTCCCGGCTCTGTCTCTTACTGGTGTCTGACCTTCAACAATGAACTTATACTCACTGAGCCTTGGTTTCTTAATCTGGAGAACCAGGCAAAATAAGAGCTCCTATTCCACAGAGTTGTCATGGGGACTACATGACATACTGCATGCAAAGCACTGAGCATGGAGCATATATTTTCATTACACAGGGAGTGGGAAGTGGATTGGGTGATGACACCTCTAAGCAATCTAGAATTCAAAACTGCTGTAGTCTTAAAAACCTAAGACTCCGAGATACAAAGATTCAATTATCCTAAGATGATAAGACTCCTTAAGATCCAAATCTTAAGATTTTATGATTTTGTTATTCTACTAGTCTAAGGTTTATTAGTAATCGGATTCAAAGAGTCATTCTCTGAATCCCTGCCCCCATCCACGGTGCTCTTGCACCAGCCCTGGGCCCTCTGATGGACTGGCAGCTTTACCTCTGTCCCTCTCCAGACATCAGATCTTCTGTCTCTATTCCAACCAACCCTGCTATTCCACCGGAGTCCTCTTTTCCTAAATCTAACCTTATGCACTCTCCCCTTTCTCTTAGACGTATCTGACCTCTCAGTATTCCTGAAACTTCTCTTGAATTTCTGCTCTTCCCACCCCATCCCAAATCCAATTGAAATATCACCTTCAAGGCAGTGGTAGAAAGTAGAGCTCTTATGGTTTCCTTCACCTACCAGGTAAAATTAATGTCCTTCTGCTTGGTGTTTCCCTTGCTGTGTTTAAATCACTGATACAGCAATGATCACATTCTGACTCTTTATTGTTGGTAGTGGGGGTTGCTTCTCACCTTCACCCCAAGCTGTACCACCTCTGGCACACTTCCAACGAAGGAGGAGGTACATATGATTGGTCGGAGGCAGGGCACTGATTGGGTTGTGGCCCCTAATGGACTGGGTCACCACATGGAAGGTGATGGGTGGCTGGACCAGCTCTTTCCCTCCCATCCCTCCTCTCCAACTAGCCTTCAGGGAGGAGGGGAAGCCGGCTTTGCACACCCAATAGCAAAGTCAGAGAAGAAAGAAGCAGGAGGGCTCACTCAAGGCTCCCTTTGACCTCCAGGCTTATATCAGACAGCGTTCTTCAGGAGAACAGAAACCACTCTAAAGATCTGCACAAAGCAATTCAATGTAGGGAATTGGTTATGTATGTGATGGAAGAGCTGAAAAGCCAAACATGAGATGGCTGTTCAGAACTTAAAATTCACAGAAAGCAGATATCACTTCTAGGATGGAAGAACACAGAGATAAGGTGTCCTGAAGCTGGCACCGTGAGGTAGAAGCTGGAGCCAAGGCAGGGGCCAAACCGCATGCTGGAAACACAGTGGGAGGAGCTGTACAGCAGGAGCTGGAATCTCAGAGGAGATGCAGTTGATCCTGAAAATGTCGTCTGATGCTGAGCGAGAGGGAGCAAAACAGCCTGGTTTCTCATGTCTCCCACCTCCAATCTTCCACTTAACCTATCAGGAGGCCAGAGGGCTAAGGGGCCTGGGAAAGATAGCTTCCTTGGATGCAGAGCAAGGCAATCCCAAGACCCCCAGGTGATAATTACTGATGCACCTAGATTGGCTTTTAGGGGGAAGGCCTTTGGGATGGACTCCCTGCCTAGTCTGGGCACATGAGGTCCTCCCAGCTTTATAAGGTATAGATAGCCCAGCTTCCTAGCTAGGGTTTAATGTGGGGTTCAGGTCCAAAGCCCAAGGAGTGTACGTGTTTCTTTACAGGCCACTGTAGGAAGGACGGTGCAGTGACCACACGGACCAGGCACTCTAGGTCCTCTGTTCCCTAACTGCCTGGCTCATTTCCTCCTGGGGAGATGTACAAACTGGAATACACTATGAGTATTAGTCAGGACTCCTAACAAATATTGAAACTTAGCACTTGCAGCTCAACTCCTGTTGGCTAAGTAAAAAGGGGGAGGGAGGGAAGGAAGGAGAAAAAGAGAGAGAGGGAGAGAGAGAGAGAGAGATTCCCACTTGATTGGCTCATGGAACTGAAAACTCCAGAGGTAGGAAAAGCTTCAGTTGCAGCTTGATCCAGGTGCTCAGTTGATGCCTTAAAGACTCAAACCCCATCTCCCAGCTCTGCCGTCTTCTGGTTGGCTTCCTTTTCAGGCTAGCGCCTCCATGTGGTGGCACTTCAATTTTAGTCCCTACCCACCAACTTCCCACAGAAGACCTAGAGACCCTTTTTCTCACCATTGCAGCGAAGATCTCAGGAATGGGTCCTTGACTCAGCTTGGGATGTGTGCACATCGCCGATGAGGGACAGAATGCCCTGGCTGACTGTGCCTGGGCCAGTCCAACAAAATCACATTAACTAAGCAAGGAAGGGAGAGCTAGGAAGGATGGTTCCCAAAGAAAGACAGAAGTTCTAACATCAAGAAGGAAGGATGATAGAGGGCAGAAGGAGAACTGTGCCCTTGGCATGGTGTCCAAGGCAACCTGGGCATTCAGCAGTTCAGAGACTGCATAGGACCCAGGTAAGAACAGCAGAACTTGAACGGAGCAGGGCTACAGACATGAGCTCTGGATTTGAGGATCTAGTGCCAGCCTCCATTACATGGGAAAAACTTCTAGGTAATGGAACTGGACCTTGTGTCCTGTGGGCCAGCAGGTCAGATGGGACATGGTTCTACTCAGTGTCACCAGCAGTATGGGAGAGAGGCAGGAGAGAGCCAAGGACCTTACAGGCTGGCCGGGTTCAGGGGCTCCAATGTATCACCTGCAGGAAAGGAAGGGATTAATGCTGCAGCACTGTCCCCACCACAAGGCCTCAGCGCCTCCATCCAGAAAATGGACACATTGAGCCTAAGACCTCCAAGAGCCTTTATAAGTGTAAAATCCTGTGTTCCTCCAGCAGCGTCAGTTTGCTGCCCAGTAGCCAGTTTCAAAACCCCGAAGTACAGATCCCAGCCTTTCCCTTCTCAGCTTTGCTGGTGAGGCCTGTGGGTGGTAGCTGAAGGCTGCTCCCAAGTGATCTGTCCTGGGGGTCCTGAAGTGGGCCAGGGTCCCTCCTCCTGCACTGTGGGGAAGTGAGCGATGGAGGGGCCGAGGGCTCATGAAGACCCCTCTCTGGATGCCGGAGCCCGGGCTGAGGGGCCTGAACCCCAGGGCCAGCCTTCCCCAGCCACCCTGTTTCCATGGTAACCAGGGCTCTCAGGCTGGGGCTGAGCCCATCCAGTCCTGACTCCTGCCACTGGAAGGCAGAGCTGGGCTGGCTGACCCCCCGGAGGAAACGTGGCCTTGTCCTTGACAGGGCGTGGGAGGGCGAGGTCCTGAGAGCCAGGCCTGGGCAGACGGAGCGGCTGGGGATCCACAGCCAGGTGATGTGGGGGCGCTGGTTACAAACCCACAGGCCCCTGTCCCTTTCCTCCTCCAGTTTCTGGTAAAAATCAAGAGGCTTTAGGACAGGGAGGCAGATACGTCAGCATTTTCTCAGCCTGCGAGACTGAATGCCTTGTCCTCAAGATGTTAGAACAATTCTAAGGATTCTGACGTGTTTGAACAGGACTCCCGAGGCCCAGAGTCAGGCCTGTGCCCCAGGTGGGTGGGCTTTTGGGGGCTAGAGGGGTGGACGGACCCTGTACAGGGCCCGGTGGGAGTTCTGGCACCGACAGGGCTGCTGGCCAGGCCTGACTCCTCCCTGGGCTCTCGGCCCTGCCTCCCTCCCGTCCTGGACCCTGCTTTTGTCCCTCCCCTTTCATTCTGGTGTCCTCTCCTGGGACGATCCTGAGAGGCAGCAGACCTGGGTTCTAATCCTGCCCCAGCTCTGGCCTCACCCAAACCCTGGCCCCACCCTCTGAGGCCCGGTTTCCTCTTCTGTAAAGTGGGGTGCAGAGTCTGAACCTGCAAGTGGCTGTGCGGCCCTGGGGGGCCAGTGCATAAAGCAGGGTGAATGCCCCTTACGGGGTGGGGTCAGGGAGCAGGTGTGGCAGGGCCGGGGCGTGGCTGTGGGGCCGGACTGCCGGGTCCAGCCCTGCTCAGCACTCAGCAGCCACCAGGCCTCAGCAACCTGGCCACTTCCTCACCTGTTGTGACTCTTCCCCTCTCTGTTCCCTCATCTGAAATGGGACCAGTGACCATTCCAGTGACCCCCAGCATCTGAGAGTCACACTGTGTCAGAGCCCAAGAGTGGCTGTGAAAGGCTCACAAGCCCGGGAACTGCGGGGCCTGCAGCACCTCATGTCAGTTGTAAGCACAATCTTACAAGGGGCTGCCGCCGATGGAGCTCCCACAATGCACAGAGCCCTACTCTGCGTGTCCACCACACGCTCAGCACTCCTATTACAGATGGGAAACAGGTTCAGAGAGGGACAGCGGTCCTCCCTGAGACACACAGTTTGGGACAGGACAGGAACCACCTCTGTCCAACTCAAAGCTTGGGCCTTGAGGAAGAACCTATGCCACCCCCAGCTCATAGTGCCGTCCTGAGCAAACACTTCCCTGCCCCCTCCTCTGGCTGATACTGAGCAAAGTGAGGAAGCTGCTCCTCCCATTCTCATCCGGGCTGTTAGTCTCAGTTCTTCAGGGATCAGCTTTTGTGGCCAGGCTAGCTCTAGGAAAAAGGATGGCATAACATTTATTCTGAGAGCTTGTGACATGGGAGCCTTGGAGCCTCTGAGCAGAGTCTCACTGAAAGCCAAGGAAATACGCAGCAGAAAATAAAACATAAAGCAACCAAAGAGGAAGACAGGGCCAGGGTGCAGCTGTGGGGCCAGACTGGATCATTCCCTTCTCAGGGGGACAGGGACAGTGGGAGCACTGGGGTCCATCTTGCTGAAGACATGGGCTGCTAGCTAAGAAGGGTATGAGAACCCTGTGGGGAAATGTTCCCTGACCCCAAGTCCCTTGTATATGGCAAAGGGTCAGCTGCAAGTGGTTAGGACAGAGGAAATGGACTTGCCCTGGCTGGTCATGGTGCTTGGGGCTCAGCCATGGACACCCTCCATAGAACCCCACTCTTGTGTTCTGTCTGACTTCCTCCCTCATGTCATGGTTCCCCTATACTCAGAGCTTTGGGTTTCCCACACCCTAGTTTGATGGCTCTGCAAGGTCAGAAGCCAGATCTAAGGCTCACACCACAGCCACATCATGAGCCAAACTTCCCTTGCCCTGGTCCATTACTCACTTATACTTCCACCAGCCTTCTGCAGAGAAGCCCTTGGTCCCACCATTCACCATTCACTCATGGTGCCTTCCCATGTTTAGACTCATCCTACTCGTTCCCACCAAGACCCATTGTGTGAGTCAGGATATCTACAGGTCCCTCTAGTATAGCCTGTCTGATGCAGAACCCCTCTGTCCTCTTAAGCCTGCACTGTCTTCCCAATCGGCCCCCAATATCAGCAACCTGGACAGTTGTCCTGCAACCCTCCTTTCATGCACCCCACAGTTGAGCATGTACTGAGATCTCTTGGTGTCTCCATATTCCATTCCCTTTCAGCGTCTCCCTGCCCCTCTGGCCTCCCAATCTCTACTGTCCTTCAACTTGGGCAGAAGATCTTCCAAATCAGACCCTGGCACTCCCTTGCTCAAAGGTCTGAGATGGCTTCCCTCTGCCCTAAGGGTAAAGTCCAAGCCATTTGGCATGACTTTTTTTTTTTTTTTTTTTTTTTTTTTTTTTTTTTTTAAAGGAAAGACAGAGAGAAGGAAGGAAGGATAGAAGGAAGGAAGGAAGGAAGAAAGGGAAACATTTTTTTAAACATTTTCTTGTTTTATTGTATTCTGTTTCTCCGTTTTTTGTTACATGGGCTGGGGCCGGGAATCGAACCGAGGTCCTCCGGCATAGCAGGCAAGCACTTTGCCCGCTGAGCCACCGCGGCCCGCCCATGGCATGACTTTTAAAGCTGCTCAATTGTTCATGCATTCAGCCATTCATTCAATATATATTCATTGAAACACTATTACGTCTGAGACAAGATTCTAGGTGCTGGCAATACAGAAGAGAATACCACAGGTTGTAATCTCTGTCCTCTGGAGACTTAATTTCTATTTGGGAGAGGCAGCCAATAAAGAGGTGGGATGTACACAAATGCAATTTAGGGAAGTGCTAAGGAAAAATATATAGTAGGGACCTGGGTTAATAATCACTGGCAGAGCTCGATTACAAACAGTAAAGCAGGACAGGCTTCAGGGAGAAGGTGATGCTTGAGCAGAGACCTAAAGGCTCAAGGGAGTGTGCCATGGGGTTATCTGGGGAAGAGTTTTCTAGAAAACAGAACAGTAAGTGCAAAGGTCCTGAAGTGGGAGCTAGCCTGTTACGTTTGAAGACCATCATGGAAACTCCTACCCTCACATCCTGGCCCCAGCCTCCATCTTCTGCCCCCTCCCTACCCCTACCCTGCAGCCATCACCCAGTTTCTCTCATGCCTCTGTGGCCTGTGCTTTTGCTGTTCCTTCTGTTAAAAATGCTTTTCTGCACATTCCTTAGGTAGCTAACTCCTACTCAGTCTTGGATTCTCAGAATAAGTGTGGCCTCTTCCAGAGAGCTCTCCCTGAATACTCTCCCATCATTGCCAGATAGGGGTAGAACTTTCTTTTTGCTCCAAAATCTCCCTGTGCTGCCTCAGTTAGGCAGACCATGGAATTTCTCAGTCATCACTTTTCCTCCAGCATGTCAGGCACAATCCCACCTCAGAGCCTTTGCACTTGCTGCATCCTCTCCTAGAAGCATTAGACATTTGCATGACTCATGCCCTCACTTTCTTCAAGTCTGTCCAAATGTTAGCACCACAGGGCACCTCCTCAGTCCTTCTGAATCAATAGTGCCCTGCCCCATTCCTCCACTCCTTGATGGCTGCCTTTCCTTCATAGTACATACCAAGAACTGACAGAAGGCTACATGCATGCTTATTTATCACCAGTTTCCCCACTAAACTGTGAACTCCGTGGAACAGACATTTTTATTGTTGCTTTCTTAGTTTGCTAGACCTGTCATAACAAAGCACCACAAACTGAGTGGCATAAAACAACAGAGATTTATTCTGTCATGATTCTGAAAGTTAGAAGTCGGAAGTCAAGGTATTGGCAGGGCCATCTCCCTCTGAGGTCTCTGATGTTGAATCCCCTCCATGCCACTCTCCTGGCTTCTGGCGGTGGCTGCCAGTCCTTGGCATTCTGTCATGGTTAGGGACATGTGTCAATTTGGCCAAGTTGTGGTGCCTGTTTATCTGATTGGGCAAGTGCTGGCCTGTCTGTTGCAATGAGGACATTTCATAGGATTAGGTCATGATCACGTCAGCTGTATCCACAGCTGATACCATTTGTAATCAGCCAAAGGGGAGTATCTTCTACAATTAGTGATGCTAAATCTAATCACTGGAAGCCTTTTAAGGAGGACTCAGAGGAGACAGATTCCATTCCTGCTTCGGCTGGTGAGCCTCTCCTGCGGAGTTCATCCGGACCATCCGTTGGAGTCGTCAGTTTCACAGCTTGCCCTATGGATTTTGGACTCTGCGTTCCTGTGGTCACTTGAGACACTTTTATAAATTTTATATTTGCAAGTGTTCCCTGTTGATTCTGTTTCTCTAGAGAACCCTAACTAATACATCTTGGTACCAGGAGTGGTTCTTAAGAAACAGAATCTTAAAAATGGGTTTTTATGAATGGTTTCCTACTCTGACTGGACTCAGAGACACTAAGGACTCTGATTCCCATAATCAGAATGACACTCCCAATCCATGGACTGAGTTGGCAAAGGAGATAGTCAAAATATCATCATTCGATTCTCCTAATGCTTCACTTGTACGAAGCCAGACTCTGGGGGATAATGTTTTTGACACCTTCACAGAGTTTTGTAGAAATAAGAGTTATAGAGATATTGGCTGGTTGTTGTTAGATACACTGGCTACATTAAGCGGTGAAAGGGATGGGCTTAAGGCTTCAAATGAGAAGCTTAAGTGCCGTCTGAAAGATGTAGAGGTTTCTATGAGTATCCTGAAGGAAAATCTTATTTCCTGTAGCCGTAGACTTGAGATCTCTGAAAATCAGACTCAGAATCTTTTTGTTAGAGTAGCAACTTTACAACATAAACTGAAATCTCAGTCTTGCATGGTGTTTGATATTAAAGTGAGGGCATTGATTGGAAAGGAGTGGGGCCCTGAAAAATGGGATGGTGACATATGGATTGATAATGATGTTGGGGGTGAGGTTGAAACCCTAGACCATGCTGAGCCTTCTCTAGATAACCCTGTAATAGTCTGCCCTGAGGACATAGCCGCCCCACCTCCAGCCTGCCTTGAGGAATTGGCCACCCAACCTCCTCCTGAAGGGATTAGCCCTAGAGTTATTAATCCTGTTTCACCAGATGAAACTGCAAATGAAAGCCCTGAAGCAAATGGCTTGGAAGATATTTCTAATTCTTTTCATGACCCACCCCCACCACCCCTCATTTCTTCCAGACTTATGACTAGACTAAAGTCCCAACAGGCCCCTAAAGGTGAGCTACAAAGTATCACACATGAGGAGGTACGTTATACTCCAAAAGAACTGTGTGAGTTTTCCAATTTATATAGACAGAAATCAGGGGAATACGTGTGGAAATGGATTTTAAGAGAGTGGAATAATGGTGGGAGGAATATAAGGCTGGATCAGGCTGAATTTATTGATATGGGCCCACTAAGCAGAGATTCTGCATTCAATGTTATAGCTCGAGTGGTTAGAAAAGGTGTTAACAGCTTGTTTGGGTGGTTGGTTGAAACATGGATCAAAAGGTGGCCAACATTACCTGAGGTTGAAATGCCAGAACTGCCCTGGTATAATGTAGATGAGGGGATCCAGAGGCTTAGAGAGATTGGGATGTTAGAGTGGATTTATCATGCAAAGCCTGCTCTTACACCCCAGGAATGTCCAGAGAATGCACCTTTTACCAGAACAGTGAGAGATAAATTTGTGAGACTAGCACCATCATCCCTAAAGAGCTCTGTGGTTGCGCTTCTCTGTAGGTCAGATATTACTGTAGGAACTGCTGTCACTAAGCTGGAATCCTTAAACACAATGGGGATGACAGGATCCCGAGTTGGCAGAAGCCAGGTGGCAGCACTTATTCACCAAAGACAGAGTAGACGTGGCTATTATAATAGACAGCGAACTCAAAGGAGGCGTCAAAATTATATGACATGCAGAGATTTGTGGCATTGGCTAGTAAATCATGGGGTACCTAGAAATACAATAGAAGGGCAGTCTACTAAATTCTTGTTGGAGCTGTATAAACAAAAGAGTTCTAGGTCAAGTGAACAGAAGTCTAACCTGAATTACAAAAACACAGAGTCATGGCCCCTTAATCAATTTCCAGACTTGAGACAGTTTACAGACCCAGAGCCCCTTGAATGAAGGGGAAGCCAGGTCCCTTTGGGGGAGAAACCTGTTACACTGCCACAAATTTATACTGTTAACCTTCCTCTAAGTCTTCCCCAAGGAGACTGACGGCCTTTTACCAGGGTAACTGTGCATTGGGGAAAAGGAAATGATCAGATATTTCAGGGATTATTAGACACTGGTTCAGAAGTGACATTAATTCCAGGGGACCCAACATGTCACTTTGGACCACCAGTCAGAGTGGGGACTTATGGAGGCCAGGTGATCAATGGAGTTTTAGCTCAGGTCCATCTCACAGTGGGTCCAATGGGCCCCTGGACCCATCCTGTAGTTATTTCCCCAGTTCTGGAATGTATAATTGGCATAGACATACTGAACAACTGGCAGAATCCCCACATTGGCTCTCTAACTTGTGCAGTGAGGGCTGTTATGGTGGGAAAGGCCAAGTGGAAGCCACTAGAACTGCCCCTACCAAGCAAAATAGTAAATCAGAAGCAATACCGTATTCCTGGAGGGATTGCAGAGATTACTGCCACTCTTAAGGACTTGAAAGATGCAGGGGTGGTGATTCCCACCACATCCCAGTTCAACTCTCCTATTTGGCCTGTGCAGAAAACAGATGGGTCTTGGAGAATGACAGTGGATTATCGTAAGCTCAACCAGGTGGTAACTCCAATTGCAGCTGCTGTTCCAGATGTAGTATCATTGCTTGAGCAAATCAATACATCCCCTGGTACCTGGTATGCAGCTATTGATCTGGCAAATGCTTTTTTCTGAATAGCTATTAGTAAGGACCACCAGAATCAGTTTGCTTTCAGCTGGCAAGGTCAGCAATATACTTTCACTGTCCTACCTCAGGGGTATATCAACTCTCCAGCCCTATGTCATAATCTTGTTCGCAGAGAACTTGATTGTTTCTGCCTCCCACAAGACATCACACTGGTCCATTATATTGATGATATCATGTTGATTGGACCTAGTGAGTAAGAAGTAGCAACTACTCTAGATTTACTGGTAAGGCATTTGCATGTCAGAGGATGGGAGATAAATCCAACAAAAATACAGGGGCCTTCCACCTCAGTAAAATTTCTAGGTGTCCAGTGGTGTGGGGCATGTCGAGATATCCCTTCTAAGGTGAAGGATAAATTGCTGCATCTGGCCGCTCCCACAACCAAAAAAGAGGCACAATGCCTAGTTGGTCTTTTTGGATTTTGGCAACAACATATTTCTCATTTGGGTGTGCTACTCCAGCCCATTTATCGAGTGACCAGAAAAGCTGCTAATTTTGAGTGGGGACCTGAACAAGAGGAGGCTCTGAGACAGGTCCAGGCTGCTGGGCAAGCTGCTCTGCCACTTGGGCCGTATGATCCAGCAGATCCAATGGTGCTGGAAGTGTCAGTGGCAAATAGAGATGCTGTCTGGAGCCTTTGGCAGGCCCCTATAGGAGAATCACAATGCAGACCCTTAGGATTTTGGAGCAAAGCCTTACCATCTGCTGCAGATAACTACTCTCCTTTTGAGAAATAGCTTTTGGCCTGCTACTGGGCCTTAGTAGAGACTGAACACTTAACCATGGACCACCAAGTTACCATGAGACCCGAGTTGCCTATCATGAGTTGGATGTTGTCTGACCCACCAAGCCATAAAGTTGGGCGTGCACAGCTGCACTTTATTGTAAAATGGAAATGGCATATACGAGATAGAGCCAGAGCGGGTCCTGAAGGCACAAGTAAGTTACATGAAGAAGTGGCACAAATGCCCATGGTTTCCACTCCTGCCACATTACCTTCTCTTTCCCAGACCAGAGCTATGGCCTCTTGGGGAGTTCCTTACAGTGAATTGACTGAGGAAGAGAAAACTCAGGCCTGGTTTACAGATGGTTCAGCATGATATGCAGGTACCACCTGAAAGTGGACAGCTGCAGCATTACAACCCCTTTCTGGGGTGTCCTTGAAGGACAGTGGTGAAGGGAAATCCTCCCAGTGAGCAGAACTTTGAGCAGTGCACCTGGTTGTTCATTTTGCTTGGAAGGAAAACTGGCCGAGGGGCATTTGTATACTGACCCATGGGCTGTTGCTAATGGTTTGGCTGGATGGTCAGGAACTTGGAAAGACCATAATTGGAAAATTGGTGACAAAGAGGTCTGGGGAAGAAGTATGTGGATAGACCTTTCTGAGCAGGTTAAAAACATGAAGATATTTGTGTCCCATGTGAATGCACACCAGAGGGTGACTTCAGCACAGGAAGATTTTAATAATCAAGTGGATTAGATGACCCGTTCTGTGGATACTACTCAGCCTCTTTCCCCAGCAACTCCTGTCATTGCCCAATGGGCTCATGAACAAAGTGGTCATGGTGGTAGGGATGGAGGTTATGCATGGGCTCAGCAACATGGACTTCCACTCACCAAGGCTGACCTGGCTATAGCCACTGCTGAGTGCCCAATCTGCCAGCAGCAGAGATCCACACTCTCCTGATATGACACCATTCCCCGAGGTGACCAGACAGCTACATGGTGGCAGGTTGATTACATTGGACCACTCCCTTCACGGAAAGGGCAGAGATTTGTTCTAACTGGAATAGACACATACTTTGGATATGGGTTTGCTTTCCCTGCACGCAATGCTTCTGCCAAAACTACCATCCGTGGGCTTACAGAATGCCTTATACATCGTTATGGTATTCCACATAGCATTGCTTCGGATCAAGGAACACACTTCACAGCAAATGAAGTGCGGGAATGGGCACATGCTCATGGAATTCTCTGGTCTTATCATGTTCCCCATCATCCAGAAGCAGCTGGATTGATAGAACGGTGGAATGGCCTTTTGAAAACTCAATTACGGTGCCAACTAGGTGGCAAAAACTTGAAAGGCTGGGGAAATGTTCTCCAGGAAGCTGTGTATGCTCTGAATCAGCGTCCACTGTATGGTGCTGTTTCTGCCATAGCCAGGATCCATGGGTCCAGGAACCAAGGGGTGGAAATGGGTGTGGTGCCACTCACTATTACTCCTAGTGATCCACTAGGAAAATTTTTGTTTCTTGTCCCTGCTACCCTGAGTTCTGCTTGTCTACAGGTTTTAGTTCCAAAACGGGGCGTGCTGCCTCCAGGAGAAACAACAATGATACCACTGAACTGGAAGTTAAGGTTGCCACCTGGTCACTTTGGGCTACTTATGGCTCTGGATCAACAAGCCAAGAAGAGGATTACATTATTGTCTGGGGTAATTGACCCTGACTATCAGAAGGAAGTAGGACTGCAACTACATAATGGAGGTAAAGAAGAGTTTTCTTGGAATATAGGAGATCCCCTAGGGCGTCTATTAGTACTACCATGCCCTGTGATTAAAATCAATGGAAAACTGCAACAACACAATCCAGGCAGGACTACTAATGGCTCTGAGACTTCAGGAATGAAGGTTTGGGTCACCCCACCAGGCAAGGAACCACGGCCAGCTGAAGTGCTTGCTGAGGGTAAAGGGAACATGGAATGGGTAGTGGAAGAAGGTAGTGATAAATATGAACTTTGACCACGTGATCAGTTACAGAAACGAGGACTGTAATGCTGTTTTGTTCATGTTATACTATTTAAGTTGTAAGATATCAAGTTTAAGAATGAATATTGCCCAAGGATTTGCACCCTATTCTGGAGAGATTTAATGGGTTTCCAGTTATATGCAGGACAGTTGAGTATTGTCAGGTAAAAGAAAAAAAATGTGTGCTTATTTGTTTTCATTTGGAAATTAAGTATTGTTTAAGGTGATATATATATAGGTGCCAAGTTGACAAGGGGTAGATGGTCATGGTTAGGGACATGTGTCAATTTGGCCAAGTTGTCTTACCTGTTTATCTGATTGGGCAAGTGCTGGCCTGTCCGTTGCAATGAGGACATTTCATAGGATTAGGTCATGATCACATCAGCTGCATCCACAGCTGATTCCATTTGTAATCAGCCAAAGGGGAGTGTCTTCTATAATTAGTGATGCTAAATCTAATCACAGAAAGCCTTTTAAGGAGGACTCAGAGGATACAGGTTCCATTCCTGCTTGGCTGGTGAGCCTCTCCTGTGGAGTTCATCCAGACCATCCATCAGAGTCATCGGCTTCACAGCCTACCCTGTGGATTTTGGACTCTGTATTCCTGTGGTCACGTGAGACACTTTTATAAATTTTATATTTGCAAGTGTTCCCTGTTGATTCTGTTTCTCTAGAGAACCCTAACTAACACACATTCCTTGCCCACATAACTCCAATCTCTGCCTTTGCATGGCTTTCCTCTCTCTTGTGTCTCATCTGTTTCTTCTCTTCTTATAAGGAAGGACTCCAGTCATACTGGCTTCACAGCAACCTCACCCCACTCAAGTGTGACCTCGCCTTAATCCACAATGACCCTGTTTCTAAGTAAGGTCACATTCTGAGCTACCAGGTCACATTAGGACATCCGGACATCTTTTTGAAAACCACAATTCAAGCCAGAGAAGTTGCTGGATTTTTTTTTTTCAAAATTTGATTTATTTTTAATTGTCGTAAAATGTACATGACATAAAAATCATTTTTACCATTTTAAGTGGACAATTCTGAGACATTAAGAACATTGACAATACTGTGTAACTTTCACCACTGTTTCCAGTCTGTTTTTATCCTCCCACCTCTGTAACCAGTATTCTGCTTTCTTTATCTGTGAATTTGCTTGTTCTAAACATTTCATAGAAGAGAAATCATATTTGTCGTTTAATGTCAGACTTTTTTCACCCAACATGATGTCTTCGAGGTTCATCCATGTTGCAGCGTGTTCCAGAACTTCATTTCTTTTTAAGGCTGAGTGTATTCTATTGAATGGATATTCCCTGTACTGTTGATCTATTCGTCTGTAGAGGGCCTTTGGGTTGCCTCCACCTTTTTGTTGTGAATAATGCTACAATGAGCATTGGTGTACAAATACCTGCAGAGTCCCTGCTTTCAATTCTTTTCTGTATATACCTATGTGTTAAATTTCCAGGTAATCTGGTTATTCTGTGTTTAACTTTCTGAGAAACTGCCAAACTGTTTTCTACAGTAGCTGCATCACTTTATATTCCACCAACAATGCCCTAAGGTTCCCATTTCTCCATATGCTCACCAACACGTGTTAATTTCCCTATTTCAAAAGAGTAACCTCCCAGTGGGTGTGAAGTGGTAGCTCATTGTGGTTTTAATTTGCATTTCTCTAATGGCTAATGATGTTGAGCAGGTTTTTTTGCATGGACAGGCACCAGGAACTGAACCCGGGTCTGTGGCATGGCACGAGAACTCTGCCTCCTGAGCCACCATGGCCTGCCCAGTGTTGAGCACTTTTTCATGTACTTGTTGACCACTTGTGTTTCTTCTTTGGAGAAATGTCTGTTTAAATCTTTTGCCCATTTTTTCATTGGGTTGTTTGCTTTTCGTTATTGAGTTGTAGGAGTTCTTTATGTATTCTGAATTTGTTCTGGATATTAAACCCTTAGCTACTGTAGTTTTTTGACTTGTTCACAGCTGTATTGCCCTGCATAGAATGGTGTCTGCACCCAGCAGGTGATTGATATACTTGTTGAATGAAGAGTGAATGAATGGAGGACACTGAACACACTGTACTATAATCAATCACCAGCTCTCACATCTGCCGCTGCCCCATCCCATGACACACACACACACACACACACACACACACACACACACACACACACACACACACACACACACACACACACAACAGTTCTGTGGACTGCGGACTCCACAGGACAAGGGCCAGGCTGGATGTCTTGGCATGTGTCAGTGCAGGTCCGAGCCCATGCCACACACTGTGAGTGTTTGTGCCTGAGCGAGGGAACTGATGGACAGATGGACGGTGGGGGGCACTTTGCCAGGTTGGCTGTAAAATTAAACCTACTCTTAGCCTTTCTGTATACAAGGTTTTCTCTTCTAAAAGTTCTGGGCAGAGACATTTCTAGTCATTGAAGGAGGGAGGATATTCATATTTGAAAATTTAAAAATATATAAACAAATATAACAAATCAAATGAAATTAGTAGACAGGGGCCCTTTCCCTCCCCAGGAGGAAAAGCACATGAAGTCCAAGAAATAGTGTGCACAGGAGAGGTTGGGGGTGGTTTTGGCTCTGGGGGATGTGGGCAGATTGGGGAAGAGGCCAAGAAATCTAGCCCGAGCGGACAGGGGTAAGTGTCTGCTGCTCCCGTCCTCTGGGCTCCCCTCGAGGTACCTGCCAGATGTTCAGGTGCAGTGATGCAAATCCACCCTGGCCTGGCCTGAGAGTCAGGAGCAGGAGCCAGAGCTCTGGCTTGGTCAGCCATCCATGGGCTGATGGTCAACAAGGCAGGGGGACAAAGAAAACCCGGGAGACAAGCCACAGCAGTCCCAAGCCCTCCCTCCAGTGCAGGCCCACCACGGCTTGGGGGGCAGCCAGTCTCTTCCAGTCTGTAACTTCAGTCCACAAATGGACAGCAGAATGGGGGAGGAAAGTCTCCTGGCCCCTGCTCCAGCCCTGCCATCCCTCTCCCCAGGAGGGCCCAGGCTCCTGGCCCATGGCCACCCTCTCCCACTGACACATCACACACGAGGTCTCCAGCCTGGCTCTGCCCTGCACTCCCTACTGCATGCCTGCTGCCTCCTGCCCCTTTCTCCCTGGACTCCCACATGCCACCCGCTTGCACTGAGCCTCCTGCTCTGAGCATCTAGCCTGCTCCTCATCCTGCCCTCTCTATTCTGGAATGTGAAGCTCCATCCATCCAGCTCCTCAGCCAGAAACCTGAAGTCGTTTTGACAAGTACCCCACTTCATCCACATGCATCACTAAGGTGGGTCATTTCTACCAACAAAGTGCCTTCAGATCTGCCCACTTCTCTACTGCCCTTGATACTGCTCTGGTCCAAGCCACCATCGGCTCCTGCCTGGACCCCTCACTGAGACTCCATTCCCACCCTGGCCACCACAGAGGAGCTGGAGGTGTCTTTGAAGAAGGAATCACTTCAGGTCCCTAGCTTGCTTAAAACTCTTCAGGGTCCATCCAGGAAATCATGAGTCAACCCCAGGCCTACTCTCCAAGGCCATGAGGCCCCATGGGATCTGGCTTCTGCCCCATCCCCCTCCTCACACCCCTTCCTCTCCATACCATACTCTCTGGCCCTTCTGTCCTTTAGTTCTTTAATACACACTCACCTCAGGGCCTTTGCACATGCTGTGCCTGCTCCTTGAGTGCTCTCCCCCCACTAATCAGGTAACCAGCTCCTTCAGGTCTCAACCTAAATATCAGCTCTGTAGAGTCTCCCCTCAATCAGAGTTAGTCCTCCTCATTGTCTTCCCACTTAGCCACTTGTACATGGCACCCTTGGCTGCATCCTAAGGTATGGCTGCACTTGTCTGTATGCATCTTCCTTGAGGTGCCATGTACCCTTCCTTATTGAGCCCAAGAGGAAGGCACCTTGTCTATAAGTTCAATTCTCACTTCTGCACTCACTCTGTGCCTCTGTCATGCAAGAAACCTGAATAAATAAGTAGAAGTAAAGGAATGGGGAAGGAGTAAAGGATAAAAATGCTCATGTCCCTTTAAAGAGAGTGGAAATAACTGCAAGTGTTATTAATTGTTTTTTATTCGGGAAATGTTGGTTTTCATTTTATTTTATCTTTTAATAACTCACACTGCATAATCAGCTGGTAATTACAGCTTCTATCTCTGGTTTGTGCCTCCTCGACTCTGGCTCAGAGGATGGGAACCGTTTCTTATTAAATCAGTATTTGAGCTGGAAAGTTCTCAGGGGAGCAAACTCATGCCAGGGTGTGGAGTTTAATTCTCAGTGATGTTAATTAGAACAGGAAAACAGCCCAACCTGAGCTGGGAGCAGGGCTGCTGTGGGGTTTCCCAGCGACAAGAATGCCTGCTGCATCCCGCATATCCAGCAGGGCACTTGCCCACGGCTTCTCCATGTCCCTGCCCCAGGGTTGAGCAGAGCCTGCCAAACCTGCCAGGGAGGCAGGACAGCTACTGACAACCAGAGGGAGTCTCAGCCACCCACACCACCCTCACCTGTATGTCCTCCCCAGGAGTTTTCTCCAAAGGCCCACTGGTGGTGGCAGACGGAGGGTTATAGTGGCAGATGTGGGCCATTTCTAGATGGCCAACTCTGTCCTCTCACCACGGGACAGGGTCTTCCTTAATCAACCAAGAGCTCCCCCTTTCTCTGCTCTTGCCTGCTTGCTGGGATCTACTGCCTCCAGCCGCCTCCTACTGAGAGAGGGAAGGAGAGAGAGGAAGGGAGGGAAAGGCAGGAAGGGAGAAACAGAGGCGAGAGAAAGTGGGCTCAGTCACCATCACACATTTTAACCTCTTGGAGCATCACGATTCTCTCCCTCCTGGAACGTGACACGTTCCAAATTCACATTTGTTTGTTATGTGACTAGAGTATAAACTCTAGAATGGCCAGGTCTATTTTTTTCCTTACCTATAATCCCCAGCACGTGGCACAGCATTAAGCATGAATAAATGAATGGACACAGAGTAAAGCAAGTGACAGGCACCAGGCAGAGGTCTTTTTTGAGTCAGATCACACAGTGCCAACAACACAGTAAAGGGTGAAGTATATTAACCCACTTGGCTACTGTGGTAGTTAGATTCAGTTGTCAACTTGGCCAGGTGAAGGCACCTAGTTCCGTTGCTGTGGGCATGAGCCAATGGTACGTGAACCTCATCTGTTGCTCATTACATCTGCAGTCGGCTAGGAGGCATGCCTGCTGCAATGAATGACGTTTGACTTAATTAGCTGGTGCTTAAATGAGAGAGCTCAACATAGCACAGTCCAAGCAGCTCAGCATACCTCATCTCAGCACTCGCAGCTCAGCCCAGGCCTTTGGAGATGCTGAAAGAAGTCACCCTGGGGAAAGTTGTTGGAACCCAGGGGCCTGGAGAGAAGACCAGCAGAGACCATCCTGTGCCTTCCCACGTAAGAAAGAACCTCAGTTGAAAGTTAGCTGCCTTTCCTCTGAAGAACTAAAAAAAATAAGTCCCCTTTTATTAAAAGCCAATCCGTTTCTGGTGTGTTGCATTCCGACAGCTGGCAAACTAGAACAGCTACAAAATTCTTCAAAGTGACTTTTGGGCAAAGCGTCCTCATCTCAATTGTTGAAATCAAAGACCCTAGTTAATGCTTAAGCATTTCAAATATGCTACACATTATTGAAACAAATAACACAGGATTTGGAACATGGAAGATGCCATAGGAGAGCTGGGGAGATCTTTTCAGCTTCCAGGTGTCATCTCTTTGCCATACTTTTCAGGGTTTCTAAGAAGAGGTGAGCATATTAGTGAGCATTTATTGAGCATTTACTGTGTGCTCAGTGCAGGACCCAAGACCTCACCCATAGTAACCCATTTCATCTTCACCCCAGCCTTGCAAGGGTTGAGCAGATCGCCCCATTTTACAGGCAGGAAGGCTGAGGCAAGGACAGTGTGGTCACTGCCCTGAGCCTCCCAGTTGGCAAGTGTGCTTGAAGCGTGGGCTCCAGAGTGACCCTGGCCTTGTTTAAACATTGGCCTGGAGACCCTGGGTCTCTCTTCTAGAAAACGGGGTAGTTGTATTATGCCCTGGCAGGCTTCTGGTGAAGGCTGATGGAGATGGTGTTTACTAAGTGCTCAGCATCATTCTAGCAAACAGTAAGTTCTCAGTAAACACAGAGATGATGAGGCTTCCCTGGCACCGTCTGGGGCCAGGCAAACCTCACGTCACTGATTCAAAGTCCCTGTTAGGGAAGAGAAGACGGGTCCAGAGTCAGAAAGGCAGCAGAGAAGCCCATCAAAAAGCATGAGCTGATTCCTCATTTCTTCATTCGTGGTCCAAAGAGTCTTGCCCACCAACAGGGGTGCAAATGTTTCCTTTTCAATGACTATTTTTAAAAGGCTATTTAAGGGGCAAGCAGGAACCATGACTTCACATGGCACCTGGGTACGTGAGATATTGTGCTTGCCTGCACATCCTTTGAGAGAGGGAAGGATCAGGATTCTCTCTGGAGGGAAGGGTCGGGGGCTAGGGGCATCAGCTTCTCCACAGCAGAACCAGTGTGCAGGGAAAGGCAGGAGAGTCTTTGGGGGCAGAAGGAACAGCTCATGCAAAAGCAGGGAAATGAGCATGCTGGGCAATGCTTGTTTGTGGGTGGCAAGTGGGTCAGAGTGGCCAAAGCAGGTGGGGGAGGAGGGGGAGCGGTTGAGAGAAGAGGCGGAAGGCAGGGTCTAGAAGCTGCATTCTAAGACGTCAGGAGCCACGTGGAGGAGTTTGCACTAGACCTTAGTTTCCTGGGACTGCCACTGCAAATCACCATGGACTTGGCAGCTCAAAACGACAGAAATTTATTCTCTCACAGTTCTGGAGGCCAGAAGTCCAAGAACAAGGGGCCTGCAGGGTTGGCTCCTTCTGGGGTCTCTGAAGAAGATTCCGGCCCGTGCCTCTCCTGGCTTCTGGGAGCTGTGAACAATCCTGGACATTCCTAGGCTTGTAGATGCCTCCCTCCAATATCTGCCTCCACTTTCACATGGCCTTCCTCTCCTTTCTCTTTAAAGGACACCAATCATTGGATTTATGGCCCACCATCAATCCAAGATGACCTCATCTCAGGATCCTTAACTTAATTACTTTTGCAAAGACCTTATTTCCAAATAAGGTCACAGTCATAGCTCTGGGAGTTAGGACTTGGACGTATCTTTTGAAGGGACGCTATTCTACCTCATTGCACTGGATGGGACACTCTGTGGGATTTGCATTTTAGAAACATTACAACACTGCTGCCATGTGCAGGATGAGCTGCAGTGGGAGAAAAGAAGGCGCCAGAGCCATCAGAAGGGAGGGGGCTGCTACACGAATCCAGCACAGAAACAGGGAGGATGGGAGAAGGACTTAGTTGGGAAGAAAATCGGGAGGAGGCTAATGAGAGAGAATTTGATGATCATCAGATGCCGGTGTGAGAGAGGAGAAAGCAAGGCATGCAATGAGCAGATTTCCCACCTGGTGGATGGTGAGGCTGCTGCCAGGGCCACCCGGAGACCCCTGAACTATGAGACCATTCATTTCTCAATATGGCCCAGCCTGGGGGTGGGGAACTGGAGAACATTCGGGCTCGTTAGACTCAGGGGTGGGTATCTTAAGGTACCAGGAAGCTCTTCTAAAGAAGTATGAGACAGACAGTGCCCATCGGAGCTGGAAACTGCTCAGAGGTCCCTCCTCCCTTCTGCCCATACACTGCAAAGAAAACACTGCTTTAAAAATAAAAATTTGTCTTGCAGTAAACAGATTAGTGATGTTTATGTGCTAGCACTTTATTAATTATGTGTCCTAAATGTATTTAAACTTAGGCATTTAATTTAGATTTATAGGGATAATTTAGATTTATAAGATTAGTTATTATGCACTAAGCACAGAAAATGCCAACTGGTTTTCATAGGCAATATTTATTGAAGTATAAAGAGAAAAATCTGTAGAATGTAATTGCCCTTGAGCATAGCTTGAGAGCTGACAGGGAAGTACAAGAGTAGGGTGGATGCATCTCACCTCACGAGGTGTTCTCATCTCTCGCAGACGATAATTTTGTCCTCCTCTTGCTGTTCATTTAAATAAAAACCAGACATTGCACCATGAATGAGACACACACCCAGCCACCATGGAAGGTGCTGCCTGGGGCTGGGTCTACACCAGCTTGAAGGCTAAAGGACAAGTGGGGTCAGCAAGGAAGGATGAGTGCTGGACTGGGAGTATGGTTCCTGCTCTGACCCTGACGTGGCTCAGGCCTGAGTAAATCAACTCACTTCTTTGAGCAGATGTCAGAGCAGAGAGGGGCTGGGACTAGGCATTCCTGATGGCCTCTCTTGCCCTGACGTTTGATGGATCTAGAAATGTGGCCCCATCTCCGCATGGGGCACGGTCATTCAGATCTCACCGCCTGGAGGGTGCCAAAGCTGTGATTTCCCAAATGTCTTTCTCCCATAGTAGTCCTGGAATGACAGCTTTCAAGGGGCCACACTGCACAGCCAGGTGACCCTTGGGCACTGGGCCAGACAGACCTCTTGTCAAGTGAGGACAAGCCCAAGCTCAGGGCAGAAAGAGGGCAGAGAAGGCCAGCTCTATGCTGGGGGCATCGATGGTCCTGTGGTGACATAAGACTTCCAGCTCCCAGGAGCTGGGTTTGGACAGCCCTGGGCACACCTGGGGGGCCATGAAGGATGCCTGGGCCCCACTGGGACCCAGGACAGTCACACAAACCAGCCTCTGGCCTGTCGTTTGGAATCCAGGAAATGGCTCTCATGCTCTAGCCATTTCTCAGGATTTATAGACATGATGAATCCCAATAGGATGGAGAGAGGGAGCACCTGGGAGCTGGGATGGGAAGTCTACCTCCCAGTGTCCTTTTCATGATCATGACAACGACAATAGCAGCTGCCATTGTTGATGGCCCACTAAGAGCCAAACACTCTAAATAGATCTTTTCATCTAATCCTCTTCAGGATGGTATTGTGAACCCCATCTGACTGATGAGGATGTCTCAGAGAGGTTTAGCATAATCTCCAAGGTCACACAGCTAGAAAGAGGCAGAACTGGGATGCAGATCTGTCTGACCTCAAGCTCTTTCACCTGCCCCAGGCCGCTTTCCTAGCTGGTCTCCCTGTTTCCTGCCTTGTTCCCCCTTAACTCTTCCATTCTATATAGCCAATGTGAGCTTTCCTATATGCAAACTGGGTTCCCTACTCCAGAGCCTGCAGTGCCTCTCGGCTACCCCAGAATGAAGTCTGACCTCCCTGTTTGGGTGCTGAACGGTCTTCCCAGTCCAGCTGTGACCCTTTCAGCTTCCTCTCCTGCCTTCTTCTGCCCCCACCACCACCCTAAACAATGAACCATTGCCCAAACCTGACTTGGTGTTTCATTTTCCTGCCAAAAAAGTAGTTTCCCCCTCTGTGCTGGCAATGATGGGGCTCTGTTCATGACTCTCTGAACCCTCACCTCATGTCCCTGCTTTGTTCTCTGTCCCATCTGCTGTGTCAGGAGGCTACAAGCATTTTCCGTAAAGGGTCATATAGTAAATATTGTAGGCTTTAGACCATATTGTCTCCGTCTCAACTGCTTGACTTGGCCAGCCTGGCTATGTTCTAATGAGACTTTATGGACACTGAAATTTGAATTTAATATAATTTTCACATGTTATAAAACATTCTTTTGATTTTTTTCAACTATTTTACAAAATTTACATGTTTGCAAAATTTAAAAGTACTTTTACCTTGTGGGCCATACAAAAACAGACAGTGAGCTGGATTTGACTGGCAGGTTGTAGCCTGCCACTCTTCTCAATTGTGAGCTCCTTAAGAACAGAAACTCTGTCTCATTTATCTTTGTGACTCTGGGCACTCATTAAGTAACTGTTGAATGAATGAATGAACTTGCTGTCTACCACATGCTGGGAACAGAGCACTGAGCCTCCAGCCACCTGCTGCTTCAGCTGTTGGAGAAGCTACCGGAGACAGAGAGGGTGGAAGAGCGATGACTTCTCTCCTGCTTCAGTCCTCCAGGCTCCCATTAGTGCCTCCCATGAGCCAAATGGGACAATGAGCTTGCCAGCAAGGGAGAGACAGCGTTCAGGTGTCCAGTCCTCAAATATGAAATTGAGAAGGGGAGAGTGGGAGTGGAGCTGATAGCAAAGTGGAGCATGCCAGCGCCGTCCGCCTCCTGAGTGCTCAACATCCATTCTTACCCTCCCACCATGTTCATGAACAGCGGCAGCAGCCTCATGCTTCCACCAGAAGTGATGCACAGAATCCTCCTAAGGGTGAGCGCTTTCTCCATCCTGTCACAGAAAGGGGAGACGCTACGTTCTACTGACCACTCCTGCCATCTCAGCTCATGTGAATTCTTCTTCCAGTTTTATCACAACTCCACATGGATATTCTGTAACTTAAAAACTGCATTTATGTTGACTCTTTATAAGCATGCCATATATATAATAGTAGAGGAAAAGTATAGGAAAAATAAATGTTTATATATATATATAAAGCAAAAACCCAAAATATTCATAACTGCTCTAGTCCTTATTTCTGTAAGTGGCCAAGAGACTATAGTTAAAATTGATAACTTTCTTCTTCCATCACCCATTTTCTTTTCCTTTTGTTCTCCGATAGTGCTCTGCAGAGTTATTTACCTTGTGGGTAACTTACATCTTCTGCCTAAAAAGCTTTGTGTCTGTAATGTGTCTGCCTTTATTGGTTTGATATGTAGTATTTCATTTTATTTTATTTCTGAATATAGAAGTATTAAAATATTCCCCTATATTCCAAACAAAGATACCCCTGCCCCAGCCTGCTTTTGATAATCAGGATCAATCATCCGTCCAGTTCAGTGACACTTTTATTTGCCCAATGGTGACAGTATATATGAGGAGCCCAAAGTGGCTAGATGGCAATCTTAGCTCCAAGTCCAAAAGAACAATTGCTGTGTTCCCTAGAGGAAACCTGCCTTCTTTGGGAACTAATAAATTTTAACAATCTGAGTCAGAAATCATGGGAACAAAAAGCATAAAAAATTGATTCCTGGACCCATGAACTCCGGCTAGTTCACAGAATGTACCCTACCCTGCTGCTGGTCCACATCTTCTAGGATTCCACCCAAAACTTTCATGCATTGCTGCACTTGAGTCATCCACAGGCCATTGGGCCATTCATTCAGGGTGGCTGCTTCAGAGGGATGCAATGAATACCGTGACTTCTGCAGACACGAACCCATTGCTGACAACTTTTGCTCTAAAATCAATTCCTTAGACAGAAGTGATGCAGCATGGGACATCATGACGGTAAATAAGGCATTTGATAAGTCCATCTACAGGGGCTGACCAAAACATTAATGTCCATTGCTTGAAGATAAATTTCTGTCCCATCCTTGATGAAAGGAATATAAAGTAATCAAGCTGTCCTCAAGTGACTGGCTGCTCATCACAGGAAATGGTGCTATATTAAGGGCTCTGTGTTGGACTCTGTTATTGACAGGCTGAGTCCTCATTGGTAGCTGTAGCTATACCAGGATGGGTAAGAGAAAGTCCACGTTGCTAAGCATTCATCATCTGGCCACTTTGTACCTGGGGTCATTTCAAGCCTAAGAGCCTGCCGGAAAAAGTCCAGTTCACACCCACAGGATGTATCACTTTGTTCAATGGCTCACTGAGGACATCCTCTGCAGTGGTACACTTCACACTCTGTCACTCAAAGAGGCAGAAAAATACCTCTTCACAAAACCTCCCTTTCATTAATCCTCCCACTCTGTTCTTTCCAGATCCTTAATCAGGCCAAATTTTAGACTGAACCCATAAATTAGTATAGATCTTTTCCTCTGGCTATCTCTCCATCCAAGCAAAGTAAACAAACAGAAGTACCATTTGGAGCACTTCAAGTTTCTGCCTTTCAGGGACATTTCTGAGTGGGCTATGCTGCTGCAGCTGCCAATTCCACTGGTGCCAGTCTGTCATGTAGAACAATCTGTGAGCCAAGTCCAAATGCTTCCTTCTTCAGTTCTTTATCTTAGAAAACTTCACATGAGATGAAGCAGACGTGTGTGCAGTGGGACGAGCCACATACTTTTGCAACTTACTTGTGTCCTTAAGACTTGCTTGAGCATAAACTTGTATAGAATGCTTCCACTGGATGATGGAGTGCTCCTGAAAAAGACTCACCTTCTGATTTGTTCGGTCAGATAACATCTACCTCACGATGGGCACCTCTGGTTCAACAATGACTTACTGTTCCATGTGTTGGTGGTCAGTCTCTACTGGGGCCCTATAACAAACCAGGATTCCATTTCAAATAGGGGAATAATCTGCAGAAAAAGGCAGTTGTTTTACTTATTAAAAAACTAAGAGTAATTTCTATGACTCTCCTTCTAGGGCTGCCAAAGGCTTATTAGAACATCCTTGTTTGCCATATAACATTGGTTACCATTAGATCTGTTATTAAAAGAGCCCAGGTGGCAAAGCACCTTGCACTGCAGCCTAGACTTGCTGGAGAATCTTTCTTGTCAGAGAATTTAGGGGTCACTATATTAGATAAGAGAATACCACACAAATGTGGTATGTACTATCTCCAAAAACCAGAAGTTGTTACACTTTCTTGGAGACAGATGATGTAACGTACAAGAAATCTTCTTTCATCATAATTAATATATCCCTACATTCCCCATACTACTGGATTAGAGAAACTTCACCAAGGTGATGAGCTGATGAATGTTCATGGAATATATCTCCTACCTTGTGGCATGCCTGTGATTTACTAAGGCATCTAAGTTACTTTCTACTTCCTGATTAACATTTTTAATCAGCATCATGCCATCAATCCTGTGAATCAGCATGATATTTTGCAAGTAATAAAAATGATCAAGAGGACTCGTACTAGATTTTGACAGATCATAGGAGTTTAGAAAGCCACATGACAAGGTAAGGTGTATTGCCATCCCTTCCAGGTTAAAGTCAACTGGTACTGGTTTCATTGCAAATTAATACAGAGGAGAAAGCATATGTCAAGTGCAAACAGTGCAGGGGAAGTGTTGTTTTTCAACAGGGTTAGAGGCAGTATTGATTTCAACAGCAGCTTCAATTGGATTCATTACATGATGCATTTTATGATAACTCATGGCTATTTTCTAAAATGTGCATGCCTACTGCATTGGCTAAACAGGCCAGCCAAATGGAATTGTAATAGCAACTACTACTCCTGAGTTTTTATTATTATAGGCTCTTCAAAGGGAAAGTTAGTTTCCTTAGATAGAGGAGGCGAGGCTGTTTCTGATGATAAAGGAGCTTCGGAGATCGGAGGGCAAAGTATTCATATTTATGAGCATTCTCATAATCCCTCTACTTCTCAATCAATGCCTTCACTTTCAAATATGAGAGTTGACAAAGCTATATATCCAACTAACATCTGGAACTCACATGAATGAATTCTGAGTCTGATTTTCAGATGTATCTGCTGTATGGCTACCAAAGATAAGAGATTCTTATGGAATCATCATAGGAAGTGTCCAGTTCCATTACCATGCTTTGAACTGATAGTCTAAAGTCCTGAATGTGATTTTTTTTGGTAAACTCTTCAGTACCATCACAACCATAACACCCCATATTCCTTGTTAAATAGTCATTGATACAACCAGAATGGTCATATTAGCAGTACTTGGTCTTCTTAATCCTTGCCTTCAATTGGAATTTCATTCCAGGCAACCACAGGTGGCAATTTAATGGCACTACATCTTAAGTAGTATCTGAATCTCATTTTTCACTGGAAATTGGGTTATTCATTGGTGTTAAGCCTATATACGTCAGAAAACCAATAGTCAAATCCCATTCTTGATGCTTGCTTCCTAAGATAACTCCTGGTGTCAAGTGCTGTAACATTCAGGGTTCACAGAGTGGAACAACAGAAAGTTCATGCTTGGGAGATTTAATTCAGGGAACTGGCTATAAATGGTTAAGAAAGGAGAAAAAGGAGGAATTAAAGAAACCCAGATATCAGCAGCCAGGAAGCTGCTACCACTCCTGGAGCAGGAAGAACAAAAGGGAGGGGTTGTCATTAGCAGAGATCAGAACCTCACTCACTACTGACTTCGGCGGAGACTTGCTGCTGCCTCCACTTCTGCTGCAGCCTGGGACCCCACTGCTACATGGACCATTCTGTTGTTGCCAGAACCACCAAAGAAGAGGAGCTTCTTTCTGTTGGAAATGGCAGAAAGAAAGAGAGAGAGAGAAGAAACAATGACATCTCCCGTCCTCCCATTGTCCTCTTTCTAGAGCTCCCATCGGTCAATGCTAAGTACAAGTCACATGGCCAGAGATTTGGAAAATAGAGGCAGGAGAGGTCCAGAAGGACACAAGAGGGTAGGAAGGGAGTAGAGAGAAAATAGCAAATAGACAAATGATATGCACAGTGGTTCAGATCTTGGACTTCTGTAATAAATATATTTAAAGCCCACCTCTATTACTTGCTAGCTTTGTGACCTCTAGCAAACATATAAGCTCTCCTAGTATTAGCAAATTGGGGGACAGTAACATCCATCTCATGGGATGATTATATGAGGTTTAAATGAGATAAACTGTATAAGACTGGTCTAACACATAGCTTTTATATAACAAGCTTCACAATGGAGCCTTCTATTATCGGATCCACTGTCATCTCATATTTCACTCTATAACCTTAAACAAGTGCCTCGAATTCTCGAAGGCTCTGTTTGTTTCTCATCTTTTAAATGAATGGGGTTGGACTAGAGGCTCTCTAAGGCCCTACCAGTGTTGATGAGCTGTCTGGCTGGGAATCATTCCTTAAATGAAATGGACAGAGTGGGTCAGAAAAGAGAGTTGGAAGAAGGATCTGGCTGCTAAGAAAGAGCACAGGGGATGCATCAAAGGGTGGGGGCAATGATCTGGCTGTGGCTGAGTGTTCTGAGCTGTGTCCTTTGCTGGAGAGCACATTCAAATGGCAAACAAATCATATCTCAGTGCCCTTAATGTTTCTTATAACCCTTGGCTAACGTCACCCCTGGCAATAGCAACTGTGGCCTTTATACCCTTTGATATGCTCACTCTCAACACTACTCAGACAACAAGAAAGTGCCTGGCGGCAGCATGTTCTGCACACCATGGAAGGGAAGAAAAACAACCTCTTATTAAATCCATCACGTAAACTCTCAAGCCTTCCAGGAGTCTGAGCACCTGAGCTTTGAGAGTCTTCCTTGGGGTTGCACTCATGAGGCTTGTTGAGACTTAGGCATAGGGGCTGGTTGAGTGGTTAGGAGCCTGACAAAAGGTATGGGGATTCTGCATCAGGCAGAGATGGGTTTGAGGTTCTGCTTTGTCACTGATGACTTAGGCCATTTGTTAACTTCTCTGAGATTCAGTCTCTTTATTGGTTAAATTGGAATAATAATAATAGTTTCTGTTTGTGTCCACTCATTATCTCTTCTCACTTTGCCTTGAGAAAAGTATTCAACCCTAGCTACCCAGACCACACAATTCTGGCAGGATTGCCAATCATAGCCTTTACCTATTTCCTTAAATAAAGGAGATAAAAGGTCTAGGCTGGACCAATCAATGCCTACCCCTACGCACATGAGACATCCAAGTAGTATGTGATTAATTCAATTCCTTTCTAAGATTATATATATGAATGTGGGAGAGAGCAGCTCTCTTCCCTCTAGAGTCACCAAGTAGGAGGAGACAAGCTTGGAGCTGTCCATGGTTATGATTCTACTCCCTCTGCTGCTTCAGAAGTTCAGCAGCAAAGGGAAAAGAGGAGGCATACACACAGAAAGAAGTCTATTAAGCAAAGGCAGAGAAAGAGAGAGAAAGAAAGAGACCCAATGACCTGATTAGAGGCTGTGAATATAGCTTTGCCTGAGGCTATGTGTCTGCCTTTTCCTCAGATCTATGAACCACCAACTTTCCTATAAGGTTAATCCAGTTTGATTCGGATAACTATTGTTTTCAACCCTAAGTTCCAAATCACACACCTCCTACTTCCCAGGTATGTTGCCAAGATTAAATGAGCTACTTTAAGAAAGGGCTCAGAACACCTCATTTTACATCCCCAAAAAACACTGGCTTTTACTATTGTTGTTTGTGCAGTCACACGTGAGTTTGTCTCATCCATCCACTGTGAGTTCAGTGAAACATGATTGGGTTCAACTCACACAGCAGGAACTCAACCCCTGTTTGCTGAATTGATCTAGACCATGAAAAATTCCTAAGAAGAGGACATAGACATCATTCTGGGAGAAGGCACAAAGGTTTGGCCAAGGGCAAAGACATACACTCACTTGGAGCTGCTGTCCCTTTGCACCCCTTCCAGAAGGGGCCTGAAAGATTCCCCAAATCCTTATCAAGCCCAGCTTCTTCTGAAGGAGACAGGAATGGCTGAATTATTCCAGTCAAGAGGGTGGTATAATTGTACAAATAATTTGTCATCTTCTATCTCTGACTGGAACAGCTCGGCCTGGTATCCACTGGGGTCCCATATTTGTGTAAGTGGAGCCACATCAGTGCTTTCATAGTGTTTCCATCCCCAGGATGTAGACAGTTCTCCACTTTAAATTACATTTTTGTCTCTGGGATTGATAACTGCAGTCAGTGCAGGGCCCAACTGGATTCCCTGAGCTCCTTCTCCCACATCATATGGAAGGAGGAGGCTCAGAATAAGTGAGTGATTGGGGCTCTTCAGATTCAACCCACTTGTTTTCATAGAAGAGGAACCAGAGATCCAGAGAGTTCAAGGGACTTGTCCAAAATCATGCAGTAAAGTAGGAGCTAATAGCAAACAACAGCTTTCCCAGTACCCCAGTACCCGAAGTCAGAATTTATCAAACTCTCTATTCATTCATTCATTTGTTCAATAAAAATTGAGTTTCTACTGAGAGCTCTTGGGACCTGGAAGTGAAGAAATCAGAGAGAGTTCAAGTTTCCTGGGACTCCAGGCTAGTCCTCTGTGCCCCACTGCTTTCTGTGTCTCTATTAGATCAACTACAGCCATTTGATTTGGGCTGTGTTGAGGAAAGTCAAGTTCATCTCCTCACTTTGCTAGGAGCTTCTCAAGTCACATCTGCATTATCCTTTTCTATGTTCCCTGGGACCAGCTTGGCTGTCAACAGTGATATGAATCAAAAACCCAAATGGGGAGAGATTTTGGAGAGGGATCAACGAGTTTGACATCAAGAGGCTTAGGGTTGTTATCCTCATCTGTCAGATGAAAACAATAATCCCATCCCCATGGAATCATTAAATGAACCAACATTTATAATCCCCTGGTATCCACTGGGGATCACTGTGTGTCCTATCATGGTGCTCACTGCCCCACTCCAGCTGCAGGGGAGGGGTGTCTCTTCAGGAAAGAATGAGTTCCAAAATGCCCATCATTTCCTCCAAGGTCAGGTCTTGGAACATGGCAAGTGCTCTGGAAATGTCTGATGAAGAGAGAAGACGGGATGAGTAGGCGAGTATCTAGCGAGTATCTAGTTCTTCTCCTCTTTCATATTCCTTTCAGGCCAGCCATTGCCAATTTGGAGAATGAGAGGTTTGGACACAGCAATGTAACCAGGCAAACCTTGATTTGGCATTTAATTGCATGGAGTACATTGCTTGATGTAGATTGTCATATGTCAGCCTCTAGCCAAACTGGTGAGGTAAGCACTATTATTATTTCTATTTTATAGGTGAAACTGGGGCTCAGAGAGCTTTAGCAATTTGCTCAAGGTCACACACCTATTGAGTGTCACATAGAAGGAGCGAGAGTAGTCCTTAAAATATAACCAATTAGATTACATCACTTACCTGCTTACAGCATTCCAATGACCTTCTATTGTTTTATGACAAAAGCTGAACCCCTCAGTATAACCTCTGAGGCCCTGCCTTGACCTGATCTCTTCTTCCTTTTTGATCGTGTCCCTCCTGCTCATTCCTTTGCTCACTCTGGCCCATTTCTTTTTCTCATCACTCTGAGTTCTCTGCCACTTCAGGACCTTTGTACCTATTGTTGCCTCTGCCTGGAACACTCTTCCCAGCTTTGCCCATGACTCTTTCTTATAACTCAGGTCTTAGTATATATGTCCCCTCCTCTGAGAGGCTCTCTTTGACCTAAGTCAGCCTCCCTATCACCACCTGAAACACAACCTGGTGTATTTCCATCATTGTATATTTCATTGTTTATTCATTGGTGGTTTATTCATTGTCTGCCTAGTTTACCAGATTGTGAGTTCTAAGAGAGAAGGAACCATGTGAATTCTGTCTCTCCATGTCTCTTTCACTGAATAATGTCTGATAGATGCCAGGTACTTATAGCAGTTAGTTACTGCTGTGTAACAAACCAGTCCAAAACTCAGTATGTAAAACAATACTTTACGCTCACTTATTTCAGTTTGGTTGGAGGTCAGCTATCTAGACTGGACTTCACTGAATGGTTCTGCTTCAAGCTGCAGGTCTGGCTGGGCTTGTCTCCTCGCTGTGGATTGAACTCAGATCTGCCACTAGTATTGCTCATCCTACTAGACCACTGGCCTAGTCAGGGCATATTTTTCTCATTTTGATGGCAGGAATGGAAGAGAACACATGGAAACATGTCCTGGGGCCCAGACTCAGCCCTGGGGCACTGTCACATCCCAAAACAAGTCACATAGTCTGTCCCTTATGTTAAATAGGCAGAAAAGTATACTGTGCTTCTAGTTGGAGAAACCATACAACCACAGGGCAAAGGACATGAAATCCATGGAATCAGGAAGGGCAAAGACTTGGCAATAAGAATGTAATCTACCACATTTCTTAGATATATGTTGGTTGAATGAATGAAAGTGTCAGAGCTGGGACTCCTATCCAGGTCTCTCTTGAACCAAGCCCCTGAGCAAACATCTGTCTTCTCTGGGCTCAGTCTCCTGATCTATGCAGTGAGGAGATGGTACTAGGTGCTTTCTAGGAGTCCATTCCAAGTTTAACACCACTAGGCTTAATATCCTTTGGTTTCAATCAGCTGTTGCTCAGTGGAACCTAGGCCACTGGCCTAAACATCTGCATTCTGAACCCAGTGATGCCTTGGGTGTGGCCTGTACCAACCTCCATCTGACAGGCCTGGACCCCTCCCAGCAGGTCCTCATGATCACAACAGTGGTTGCTGTACATTGCCCCAAATGCAGACATTGTTCCTGATCTTCACAGTCACCTTGAGAGGAAGGTAATACCCAGCCCACTTGACAGAGGAGACAGCTAAGGCTAAGAGAACTGAGGGTCATTGCTCAATGTCACAGAGCTAGAAAACAATCTGTGTCAGGACTAGAATCCAGGTCATTTTGACTCCAAAGCCAGTGCTCCTGTAAACTCCACAGCAACACCAGCCATCTAAACCTGAAGTACACAGCTGTTTGAAACTCTCTCAACTCAGAACCCGGCCACCTTTCCAACACCCACCCTAGCCAAACCCAGATCCCTTTTGAAGTACAGGGCCAGCATGCAGTAATCCAGTAGGAAACACTGCTGGATGCATCCATGTCTGTTAACTCTTCACAGGCTGGGAGACCACTTCAAGAAAAGGGAAATGCATCTAAGCATACCTCCTACTCTCTTCCTGGGGTGGGAAGAGGGACTCTGCTCAAGGATGTCATTTTCCGCTTTTCAAAGTGAACACTGCAGCTTTCTTGAGCTGGGTTTATCCTCTTCAGGTCTTCTCTGTAGGGGGTTGAAAGAAAAGTGCCTTCCAACACATGCCTCTCTTCCCAGAAGACAGAGAAACCCCTGCTGCTCCAGTATCTTCCCTTCTGCTCCCTTCTGATTCCTTTCCCATCCCATCCCTCACCCTGGCTTGTGGTCTCCTCTGACACTCCCATTTCAGTCCTTTGAAGATTTGGGTTCCCTCTTGTTCTTCTCATCTCTGCCTCTCTCCTCATTGCTTCCTCTTTCAGATCCGTTAGCTGTGCAAAGATAAAGTTTTTTTTGAGAACTTGTCAGAAAGAAGCACTCAAGAACCTCTTCCTTTGACTCAGCCAGCTTTGTAAAAGGGCACTTTACAAAAGGGTATTTGCAAAAGGACACTTTACAAAAGGATGGCTTGGAAGAATCCTGGGTGTATCTGGGTTCCAGGTCTTCTCAGCTCTGGAGGAGGTGAAATCAGGACAAATAACCACCAGCAACCTCTGAACTTCTCTAATGAGCTTCAGAGGGCTTCTCTACCTATTAATGTTGCCGGCATTGGGTTCCTAGGTTTTCAGCTATGCTGTGAGAAAGAATTCAAGCACAAGTTGAATAAGCTGGCAGAAAATTTATCAAGTATACAGGCAGAAGGGCATGTGGGCAGTCTTTCAAGAAAATAGGTGAGAGGTGCCAGCACTGTGGGGGAATCTTTTTTTTGGCTTGTGCAGGCACCAGAAATCGAACCCAGGTCTCCAGTATGGCAGGCAAGAACTCTGCCTGCTGAGCTACTGTGGCCCATCCTGGGACAATCTGCTTTTATAGACTTTTGTTCCTTTTGTAATTTTTATTAACTATTTTATCCCTTCTCTTCTTCCTTCTTTGTGGATGCTTGATCCTAGATGAGTCACTCCACAGGGTCTGTTGGTCCCAGGTGCTATTTATTGCTTAGTTTTACTTACTTCTTCTCCCTGCTCCTTGTTCAGGGCTCATCCTCCTACCTTGCCTTCTCTCCAGGGTGGTGCCTGGTGGCAGATGGTGCACGGGGTGGGACAGCTGCTTTTGGGTGTCTTGCATAGGTGGGTGGCCCCAGGCAGAGTGCATGTGCAGGACAGCCTCTCCTGACCTTGATTAACTGTTCTTGCTCAAGGGTTTCTTTGGTAACTTCTCTCTGTTCTCAGTTCCCTGCTCTAGCCTGCCTCAGTGTGCTATGGGACCCCACATGAGAAACTTGTTAGACCGGCTAGACAGGTTTTATTCCCGTTCCAATGGGTGGAGTCCCAGAGAGGGGTATTAACAAGCTCAGGAACAAAGGGAAAGTAAAAGGTAGATTTGGACAAGAGTGAGATGCCCTAGCTCCCTAATTTTTCTACCTTCAATGCAATTCTCCCTGGTCTGATGGAAAGCCAGAAACACCTTGTCCCCAGCCAGCTGCTATACTCTTTGTGTGGTCCCTGCCCTGTCCCAGTCCTGGCCCACTGTGATCATTGGTTTCTCTACTGCTGACCTGATCATGGAGCAGCTGCTGAGAAAACATATTTGTTAAGGACTAGCAGCTCTGCCAGGCACTTTTCTGCAGCTAAGTTTGTCAGAAGGAAGCTCTGTTAGATGAATCAGTGTCTGTTGAATCTGCAGATGGTGGGGTGGCCTGAGTTGTCAGGAGTCCAGGAGCCAGCTGAGAAAGGTCTTTTGCAGAACAGGAAAATTCAGGTAAACTCTCTTCCTACTCTAGTCTTCTCTTTCTGGAGTGGGAAGAGGAAGCCTGCCTACAAATGTATTTTCTGCTCATTCTGAAACTGAACACGGTGGGCCATGGTGGCTCAGCAGGCAGAATTCTCGTCTGCCATCCCGGAGACCCAGGTTCAATTCCTGGTGCCTGCCCATGCAAAGAAAATAAAACCAACTGAACAGTCTCATTTGGCTCCAGCATGTCATCCATCCTTCCTCCCACCTGTCACTCCACTCCCTCTCCCTTTCTCTCAAGGATTGTACCTCTACCTTTCTCAAGTCCCACCCCAGCCTCCTGGTCCCTCATATGCTTCCTGAGGATGTCAGTTGGCTTCCTCTAACACTGGGGAAATGGAGGCCATGAAAAATAAACTCCCTTTCTCCTTAACTACCGCTTTTTACCCGTCTCAAGAGCATCTCATCCATCTACCACCTTTCTGCTGGAAGTATTATCCTCTAGTCATTCTCTGGATCCCACCTTCTTCCACCTCTATGGTGGCCCAGCTCTCTCCAGCTTCCTCTCTTTATCCCATTTTGCAGTTACTCCACCTCAATGGCCCAAACCTCTCCTATCCTCTGCATTACCATAAATCCTTTGGAACTTTCCTGGCCCTCCAGCCACTTCTCTTGTTTGAAAACATGGTCTTGGTTCTCCATTTGTATTTCCTGACTATTCTTGAAACCTGGGTAATACATTCCCCAAGCGTGCTTCCGCTGAAAACTACTACATTCAAATGCCTTGTCTTTTAAAACATTGCAGTAGAGGCTGTTGATACCCCACTTCATATACCTTTGGGCCATCCTGAGTTGTCCTGCAGCAGCAGGAGATTCTTCGTCTTCCCCCTTAAATGGCCATTTCTTCCTTTTATTCTGCCTGTAGGCTTTCTCTGGCACCCTGGTACTTTGCTTATCTGTGAGTAGGTACAATTTTGGGGTACAGGAGATCCCCAACTGTGCAGATAAGAGTCTGTAGATAAGTGCCTCAGCCTCCCCAGCTACCAGGATGGTGATTTTGTGGTGTGTTTTCCATGGTTCCTAAGAGGTGCCCAGTGGGATTGAGCACCAGTTGCCCACAGAGGTAACCACTAATCAGCATACCCTTTATTGGCTTTTTTCCCCTTCTCTGAATCACTCTTTGCATTTCTTCACTTGTAATTCCTGAATCATTTCCTAAATCACTACCAGAACCCAGATCCTTGTCTAAATGTCTGCTTTAGAGGTGCCCACTCTAAGGTAAATGTTTTCCTCACTATCTTGATTTGCCTGAGCTGCTATCACAAATACAGCATGAGGATTTGGCTTAAGTAACAAGAATGTTTTGACTTATGGAGTCAGAAGTTAGAAGTCCAAAATCAAAGCATCTTCAAGGCCATTCTTTCTCCCAGAGTCTGTAGCATTCTGGTGTTTGCTTGCTGGCAGTCCTTGGGGTTCTTTGGTTTTCCTGTCACATAGTGATGTCCTTTCCTAGCTCTTCTGGATTCCTGATTCTTGATTCCCCATATGGATTTCTCTTTGTAAGGCCTCCAGTAATCTGAATGAAGACCCATCCTCATTCAGGTAGCCACACCTTAACTAAAATAACAACTTCAAATGGTTCTAGTGAACCTTTGTGGGTTTATACCCACAAAGACGTGGATTAAGATTAAGAACTTGTGTTTTTTGGGATACATAATTCAACCTACCACCTATTCTACCCCTCCCCAAGAGAAGTAAGTGCTCTTCTGTCCACTAGGGCACTTCTCATGACAGGGTCTCTCTCCTGTGCAAGACCTGAGCTTCTCCAGGGACAGGTGAGCTCTTATTCTTCTGTGTTCCTATCATCTAATGCAGTACTCCAGTAAAGAGATAGTTAATAAATGTTTGTTTAGAAAGTGAGTGAGAAAGTACATCTCCAGGGTTCCTAAGCTAGTGGACAAATCCTGTAAGGAGGTCTGTGCCAACACGTCTGGCCCTGCCAAAGCTAAATTTCTCCTACCCCATAAGAACACTTATAGCTACAGGCCACCACCCCAGCCCAGAGGCCTTTTACTTGCTCATCCCATTCCACCCTCCAAAGCACAATCATCTCCATACAGTCCAGGATATCTTCTTGCTAGGAAAAGTTCTCAGACTCAGCAGGCTATTCCAGCTCCAGTTAAATAAAGGTTAAAGAACAGAGTTAAATGCTGTTAAAGTATGACATAACTCAGTGCCTCTTCCTAGAAAATGTTACTCTGGAGGGAGGGATGTGTCCCAGCTGGACTCCAGGGCTCATTCAGATGCACTCAAATTACTTCCTGCTCTCAGTAGATGAGAGCAGACCCGGGAGACAATAATTTGAACACATCAATTTATTGAGCCCACTTGCATGCATCAGAGTTTCCAGCAGGAGGAATTAAATCATTGTTGAGGAACTGAAGTGACTGCTGCTAAGCTGGATACAGCTGAGTTGCCCAGATCATGCCTAGCTTTGATCTCCATTGGAGGACAAGATACTCTGACCCCAACCAGAATACTCAGGTGAATCAAGCTCAGCATTTTGGTCCCATGAAAGACCATTTTTTTTCTCCAGATGAGAAAACTGACACCACACATACTGAGCCAATGACAGTCCTGGGACTCTCAGCCTGATTCCAGATAGATCTTTTGCAACCCACACTGAAGTGCGGCAGGGTAGGAATCATGCTGAAAAAGTAAATCAACAAAAGACATCTGGACCTCATCACAGGTTATATTATGAGGGACCTGGAAACCCAGGGCTCTGAGATGTGGTGCTGGCCACCCCTCACCACGTCACCTCCCTTCTCTTGGTTTGTTTTCCCATCTGCACAAGAAGGAGGCAGGTGATCTCTAAGGGTCCTTCCATCTACCAAAATAGGTGACTTCGGGCCCCCGTTTCCCCATCACTCAAGTGGACACAATGCGCTGCTTCCTAGGATGTTGTGAGGATGAGGTGAGGCCCAGAGGAAGTTCCACGGCATGCATGTGTGTAATAAACCCTCCAACACTGGTGTTCCCAAGACAATGATTGCATTGGGGACGTGCCTAGTTGATGGAAAAAGCAAAGGGGAAACTGATGTGTCCTCCCCAACCAGGCAGTTCTGTAGCCGGGGCAGAGGCACAGGCTGGACTATAATGTTTACAACTCCTGGAATGCCACCTGTAGAATGGAGAGTTTCTAATGCAAGGTCCCTCGCACTGCCCCAGCATGCTAGATGGAATCACAGTCTCACGTTACTCGTTCAAGGGAGAATTGGGAGTTCTGGGCTGTAAGTAAAGAGCTTGGGAAGAAGGAGAACAAGGAATACAAGGAGCAAAGCAGGAGGAAGACTGGCTACATTTTGTGGTACGACTGCCAAAAAGTATGAAGTCTGGGGTCAGAAACACCTGAAGTAAAATGCTGGCTCCATCACTCATTAGTTGAATGACTGAGGGAAAGTTACTCAGTTTTCACATCAGGACAATGGGAACGAGGATAGTAACTCTCTCATTAGGATAAGGTTGGCAAATAGCTTAGCACTACAACTGGCCCTGGGCGCTTTCTAGCAGAGAGAGTGACCATGGCAGGAGAAGTCCCTGCACATTTACAGAATGATGTGTTTCTGAATGGGCAGATGCAGAATCCATCTGACTGTGGGTACAGGAGGAGAAAGGCCTGTGGATTTGGAGCGAAGCTGATCGGTTGTCCCAAGATGAGAGAAACCTGAAAAGACACTGACATCCAGATTATACAAATGAAGGAATGCAGGTAGCAACTCCTTTTTTATGTTAATGAGAGCAAAGATTATTCATCTAAGTCTAACAGCCAATATATCATTTGGGAGAAAATTTACAAGTCCATTTACTAATTGTAGCTATAATGAATATTGTAATAAGAAGCTGAAGGCAAATTTCATCCAATAGATCAATCAGGAAGAAATCTAATTGTAGAATCATGAATGAGTAATTGTCATTTGTGTGAGAAAATGAATGTAAATGTTAGAGAAATGGGAGAGGAGAATTTACATTAATTCAGCCTGACTGTGAATTACTAACCGGTCTTTGTCCATGGCTGTGTTTGGTCTCCTTTGCCCAGCAAGACTGGGAATAGAAGAGCTTGGGACTGAGGGTGAGGGAAACTTTCCATCAGTGTTGCTGGGCTACTATATTTAACCAGGGACTAAGGTCTGCAAATCTAGAAGGAAGGATTCTCTTTAAAATGAAAATACACACACATATTGGTTATGGAAATTGTAAAATCCTTGTATCTGGGAGCCATGTCTGGAAGAGTCCCTTGAGATAATTAGGTACATCCCTCTCATTTTAATGATGTTTCCCAGAGGTGACTTGCCCAGGTTTTCCTACTCCCTTACCCCACATTGCCTTTCCCACCATAGCCTGATGACTTTCTCTGTACGTATGCGATGGTCTAAATAACTTGCTGAATAGGTGCAGTGGGTTGGACGAGATGACTTCTTGTTTCCTGGGCTTTTCCCACATCCTGACACCATCAACCGGAAGCTAACAGACTATCCTCCTTGGCCTGACCTGAGCAACGCAGCCTCCCCTCTGTCCTTTGGCTTTAGGGGACTCTGTCCATGGTCCTGAAAATGGAATTCGAGCATGTCAAGCAAGATATCACCTTGTTACCTATTCTGTCCCCAGCTCTTGGAATAAGAATGGAGAGTCTGAGTGCTGCATAGTAACTAGTTTTTTTTTTTCAGTCCACTTGACTATTTTATAATTTTTTTATTAGAGAACTTATGAATTTACAGAACAATCATGCACAAAATTCAGGATGTCCATATATTCCCTGTCATAGTCAAGTTCATGTGTCAACTTGGCCAGGTGGTGCCTGGTCACCTGGTCGGGCAAGCATTGGCCTGCCTGTTGATATGAAGACATTTCATAGAGTTAAATCATGATTACATAGGCTGCGTCCATAGCTAATTGCATTTGTAATCAGCTAAGGGGAGTGTCTTCTGCAATGAGTGATGCTTAATCTAATCACCAGAAGGCTTTTAAGGAGGATTCAGAAGAGGCAGTCACTCTTCCTGCTTCAGCCAGCAAGCCTCTCCTGTGGAATTCATCCAGACCCTTCACCAGAGTCACCAGATTCACAGCCTGTCCTATGGATTTTGAACTCTTCCATTCCCACGGTTGTCCAGCCAGCCTCTCCTGAGAGTTTGTTGAGGAACTTCATCGGAGTCACCAGCTTGTGGCCTGCCCTACAAACCTTGGACTCTACATTCTCCCAGTTACGTGAGAGAGACACTTTTATAAATTTTATATTTTTGGATATCTCCTGCTGATTCTGTTTCTCTAGAGAACCCTAGCTAATACACCCCCCACCCCATTTTTAACACGATACATTGGTGTGGGACATTTGTTACAACTGATGAAAACACATTTTTATCCATGCAGTATTAACTATTGTCTATGATGTAACTTAGAGTTCATTGTTTGTGTAGTACAGTTTCATGGATTAAAAAAATGTTCTATTACCATTTATATAACCTAATATTTCTCCTTTTATCCATATGTAGATATTTCAATGCTGTTGATTATGTTCACAATATTGTGCTACCATCATCACCATTCATTACCAAACTGTTTTCATCATTCCAAATAGGAACACTGAATATTTTAAGCTGTCATTCCTTAGTCCCTATCTTTGTCCCATCCCCTAGTAGCCCATATTCTAGATTCTGACTCTATGGGTTTTCTTATTCTAATTATTTCATGTCAGTGAGATCATACAATATTGAACATTTGGTGCCTAGCTTATTTCACTTAATGTGATGTCTTCAAGGTTCGCCCATGTTGTAACATGTATCAGAACTTCATTCCTTTATACAGCTGAATAACATCGCATCATATGTATATACCACATTCTGTGTATCCATTCATCAGTTGATGTACACTTGAGTTACTTCCATCTTTCAGAAACTGTGAATAATGTCACTATGAACATCAGTGTGCAAATATCTGTCTCTGCTTTAAATTCTCTTGGGTATATACCTAGCAATGGGATTGCCAGTTCATATGGTAATTCTATACTTAATTCTCACAGAAATTGCCAATTTATAGTCCCACCAGCAGTGAGTGAGTGTTCCTATTTCTCCTCATCTTTTCCATCGCTTATAATTTTCTGTTTTTTTTTTTAAGAGTAGCCATTCTAATGGGTGTGAAATGGTATGTTATTGTGGTTACTTTATAATTTATAGGCAATAAAGTTGAAAGTGCAGGTCAACAATTTTGACCACTATATATACATATGGATACAGCATCCCAATGAGGCTATGCAAAGTTCCTTCATGCCTCTTTTTGGTCAATCTCTCCCACCTCTCCCTGCTGAGTATCAGATGATATGACAGGGGCAGTACAGAAACAGGAGGCTCGGAGCCATGTTTGGTAAACATGGCCTAGCATGGGAATCAGGAAGTCTTCCTGGGGAGGATGAGCTTCAAGCTGAGACACAAAAACAGGTAATAATTAAGCATCGAGGTGGGGAGAAGTAAACTCCAGGACTACGTTTTGGGTTGATGCTACTTCAGTGTCTATTTTATTTTCACTGCTGCTAAAACAAACACCATACAATGGATTGACTTAACAACAGGAATTTCTTGTCTTATGGTTATGAGTCTAGGAGAAGTCCTAAATTAAGGCTGCAACAAGGTGATGGTTGCTCCTTGAAATCTGTGGCATTCTAGGGCTGGCTGTTGGTGATGCTTGGGATTCACTGACTTTACTGTCACTTGGTGACGTCTTCTCCTTTCTCTTCCAAGTTCTGTTTTGGCTTCCAGCTTCTTGTGGCGCTCTCTCTCTCTCTCTCTCTCTCTCTCTCTCGCCTTCTCTATAAGGTCTCCAGTAATATGAATAAGACCCATTCTGATTCAGTTGGCTACACTTTAAAAATAATACCTTCAAAAGATCCTATCAACAATGAGTTCATATCCATAGGGATGGACTAAGTTTTAAAAAGATGTTTTTTGGGGATACTTAACTCCAAGCCCCCATAGTATCTTACCATTCTTAGCTCTTGGGGCTTTGGAGATGGGGAAAATCTCTTCATTTCCCTAGGATTAATCTCACTAGGGTGCTATTATATTCAAGCCATCCAGGTTCACAGCTTTGTCTGGGAAAACATTAGTCAATCCTTCATTCCAAGGACCACGGTTTTAGTCTTCAGTGATTGCATCAGTACGGAAAGGGACAAAAACATTGACCCTTCACCTGTGAATAGGGCATTGCACTGGTTTTGTTGAAAAGCAGAGTAAGTTACAGCTGCCCACCATAGACCATAAAAGGTTTTCATAAAGATACAAAATGATTCCTGAGAAATTTAGGGGAAGAGTTGTAGAAACAGCTTGTGTGTGCACATGCACACACATACACACACCTGATCATACACATGGAAGCACAATGACATGCTACCTATATGCAGGCCTGCACTCACACATTCACATACAGGCACACACACACACTCATAGATGCACACACAACATATACAGCCTTCAGCTCTCAAGGTCTCAGCCATAAAATAGGAGTAGGAGTGGGTGAGAGTATGGGTTAGCCTGGATGACTCCTTAAGGTCTTCCCAGGTCTCATGTTGTATGGGTTAGGGCTTCCTCATCTGTAAAAAAGGGGATTCCAATAGCATCTTTCTTGGTGAGTTCCTGGGGGATTGCACGTAAAATACAGAGAGCAAAGTGTGACCCCTAGGTAATGCTCAGTAAGGTGGCACTTATTATTACAAGCTGGGATGTAATTTTACTCCTCAAAGTATGTGATGAGCGGAAATGATCCCAAGCAGCTCTGACCTGATGTGACATGTACCTTGGTCTCTTCCCTTCTCTGCACCTCAGTTTTCCCATGTGCAAGGTGGGGATGGAATCGATTATGGACAGCCCATATAACTCTCTGTTTTTTGTAAACTCAAGACTCAGCTCAATTTGTTAATAATTCTATACATGCTAGTTAACTGTTGCCCCTTCTCTAGCATCTGTCTATCTCTAGGTACCCTATATTTTACACTTTTTCCCATGCATCTCTTTCTTCTATTACTTATGTAACCATAGACTGGATAAAGGGGGTATTAGTCACAAGACTTTTACAATCATAGAGCCACGAGATAAAAGCTATATAATCTTATCAGATCCAGGCTACAGGGCTGCAGATCAACAATTTCAGGTATTTCCTTCCAGCAGTTCCAACAGACTAGAAACCTAAAAGAAACATCCATACAAGGATTCAGCAGTGATAATTATTTGCCAAATCCTAACCTCTCAGTCACAATGCTTCCTTCTCATTTGATCCATTGCTCAATCTTCAGAAGTATTTGGGCAATGATCATTCTGACTTCTTCATGCTGAAAAGGGGTGTTGACATGATGGGGTAGAGGAATGCAACCATTAATGCTCTTGGAGAGACTGGTACCTCTGGGTTTCAGGACTCATCTGGGACGGAAACAATCTGGAAATTTTAAGTATCTGAAAAATAATAAAATAAGTAAAACTTTTGTCGAGTCTTAGGGTATTCTTTAGCATTTTCAGGAATATTTTTGTTTGGGGCTTGGTGTACTATGGCAATTTATAATTTTAATATCTGGCTGAAACTTGCATAAGAGTAACCTCCAGAATGATCTCTCAACTCTGTTTGAAATCTCTTAGCCACTGAAATTTTACTTTGTGTCATTTCTTTTCCCCATTCTGGCCAAGAAAGCATTGCCAATCCCGTAATGCCAGGGCCAGGCTCATCCCTCAGAGTCATGTTCCACCTAGGTGGGGAGGGTGGTGAGTTTGCCTAGTTTGGCTTAGAGAGAGAGAGGCTACAATTGAGCAACATAAGAGGTTCTCTGGGGGTGACTCTGAAGCATAGGCTTAGCTTTTCCATTACAGACATAAATTTCACAAGAGCAAGCCTCAAGATTGAGGGCTTGGCTATTAAATTAGGAGTGCTGAATGCTTGAGAGGATATCAGAATTTCCTAAGTGGAGAAGTTTAATGGTTCTATATTTTTTTAGTCTCTCAAGGAATTTTGCAAATACTTTTTAATTTTATGTCCCCAATACTCTGGAATGTATCAGAGTATTACATTAAGCTATACAGAATAAAAAGATCTCATTTCCGTACTGTGGATCCATGTTTTTAGGATGTTTAAATAACCTGACCAGACAAGTTAAGTTAATACGCTATGGAAAATTCAAATCTTGGATAAAATAAACATCTCTTCCTTTCATCTCTCATAGAAGTTGAAGATTTAAAATACAGATAATTTTATCCTTTTCCCTATGTCTGATTTGAAAGGATTATGTGCCCTAGAAAAGCCATGTTTTAATCCTTATTCATCTTGTGGGAGCAGCCATTTCTTTTAATCCCTGTTCAGCACTACAGTTTGGAAACTTGATTAGATTATCTCCATGGAGATGTGATTTGTCCAATTGTAGGTATTAACCTTTGATTAGAGGGAGATGTGATTCCACACATTCCAGATGGGTCTTGATTAGTTTACTGGAATCCTTTAAAAGAAGAAACATTTTTAGAGACAGCCACAGAGCCATGAGAGAGCCACAGAACCACAAGAGCCCATGCAGCCAGAGACCTTTGGAGATGAAGAAGGAAAACACTTATTCACTCAGCATTATGTCCTCAAGTTTCATTCATGTGGCTGCATGCTTCAGGACCTCATTCCTTCCTATTGCTGCTGCATAGTATTCCATTATATGTATATATCACATTTTATTTATCCATGCATCTGTTGATGGGCACTTGGATTGTTACTATCTTTTGGCAATTGTGAATAATGTCACTATGAACATCAGTAGTGCAAATGTCTGTTCATGTCCCTGCTTTCATATCTTCTGGGTATATATTGAGTAGCAGAATTGCTGGGTCATAGGGCAACTCGATATACCACCAAACCATCTTCCACAGTGGCTGTACCATTTTATATTCCCATCAGCAATGAATACATGCTAGAGTTTCTCTGCATCCTCTCCAATATTTGTAATTTGTTTGTTTTATAATGGCCATTCTTATAAGTGTGAGATGATATCTCATGTGGTTTTGATTTGCATTTCCTTAATAGCTAATGAAGATGAACATCTATTCATGTGCTTTTTAGCCATTTGTATTTATTCTTTGGAAAAATGTCTATTCTCATCTTTTATCCATATTATAATTTGATTGTTCGAGCTTTGGTTGTTGAGTTGTAGGATTTTTAAATATATACTAGATATCAAACTGTTTTCAAAGATATGGTATCTAAATATTTTCTCCCATTGAGTTGGCTGTTTCTTCACATTTTTGAAAAAGTCCTTTGAGGCACAGAAGTATTTGATTTTGAGGAGTTCCCATTTGTCTATTTTGTTTTTCATTGCTTGTACTTTAGGTGTAAGGTCTAAGAAGTTACACTCTATCACTAGATCTTAAAAATGTTTCACTATATTTTCTTCTAGGAGTTTTATAGCATTGGCTCTATGTATAGGTTTTAGATTCACTTTGATTTTTGTGTAGGGCGTGAGGTGGGGGTCCTCTTCCATTCCTTTGAATATGGATATCTAGTCATTCCCACCCCATTTATTGAAGAGACTGCTCTGTCCCAGTTCAGTGGATTTGGGGGCATCGTGAAAAATCAATTGACAGGGAGAGGAGCAATCCCCCCAGCCCAGTGTGGTTGTGGTCCTGGAGCCAGAATGCCAGAAGGGCCATCTGTGAGGAAATTTCACCGTTTGGTATCCCCCTTTGTGGGGCCACAGGTGGTCAAGACAGGGGGATGCAGCAAGAAGCTAAGCCCTGCTGACCATGGCTACAGGACACCCCGTCCATGGAAAGAAATTATTCCTTATTTTTGATGCAGATGAAGAAACCGGGCCCTCTGGAAACTGCCCATCTTGAGAGTCTGTACAAAAAGGAGCAGGGAAGGATGTGACCAGGGCCCAAACATGGACCTTGGAGCCCATTGGACAGAAAATATTCAACCAATCCTTAAGGCCTATGGAGCTTTTTGTTCTCAGTGGAGAAAATAGCTCTGAGTTTGGGAGAGGAGATAATCCTTCAGAAAATGATGCGCAGTGGCTACAGGTCAGCTTCAGTTTGTTTGGCAGCATTTGGATGAACGAGTTCTCCAGATCCAAGAAAGAAAACAAGACAGGGTGACTGGAGGGATCCTGTTCTGAGGCTGGTCCTATACTCTGGTGGTAGTGGCTTCCTGGCATTTTACAATTTTATAATTGTTACATGTGTTGGACCTCTGACCCAGTGGTCAAACCCACCTCTGACATTTTGTCTGAAAAGTTCCATTGAGGACAAGCCATGCAAGCTCTGGGCCAGTTTCAGCCTGTCTGCTACACACTATAGGATCGAAGACACATCTCAGGTTTAGAGAACATCATTGTACCAGTTTGAAAGGATTTATATACCCTGGAAAAGGTTTTCCATTATTTAATCCTAAGCAATCTTGTGGGAGCAACTGTTTCTCTTAATCTTTATTCAGTACTATAGGTTGGAAACTTGATGGGGTTATCTCCATGGAAATGTTATCTAATCAAGAGTGGTTGTTAAACTGGATTAGGTGAAGGTGTGTCTCCACCCATTTTAGGTGGGTCTTGATTACTTTACTGGAATCCTATAAAAGAGGAAAGTTTGGACAAAGCAAGAGATTCATAGAGAGCAGAGAAAAATTACCGAGCCAAGAGAAAGTCACAACAGAGAATGCTGCAGAACCACGAAGCAGAGAGTCCACCAGCCAGTGACTTTTGGAGAAGAAGAAGGAAAACGCCTCCTGGGGAGCTGGAGAGGAAGCTAGCAGATGACGCTGTGTTCGCCATGTGCTTTCTCACTTCAGAGAGAAACCCTTAATTTCATCAACCTTCTTGAACCAAGGTAGCTTTCCCTGGATGCCTTAGATTGAACATGTCTGTAGACTTGCTTTAGTTTGGACATTTTTATAGGTCTAAAAACTGTTAACTTGCAACTTATTAAATTCCCCCTTTTAAAAGCCTTCCATTTCTGGTATATTGCATTCCGGCAGCTAGCAAACTAGATCCATCATTAAGAATGAAGCCTTGTAGAGCTGGAATCCATCTGCTTTGTCTTGGTTCCTTCTTAAGTCCTTCAAGTCTTGAGTCCCTTGTGGCTCGTGTGGTGGAGTTCAGTACAGACTGGCTTCAGAGAAAGTTCCAGGGCAAACAGCAGCACACTCAGATGAACCAGAAAGAGCAGCACCCTGATGGGCACCAGGTCATGAAGGAAGCCTTCGGTGATCCAGATGGATTCTAGAAGCTCAGCTGGTGGTGCCCAGGGTGCCAGTGCAGGTTGCCACACAAGGAGCTGGAGCAGGTTCAGCTCTCCTAAGACACTTGGGACCCTTCTTCATGGACCCTTGCCCTTTAGAGAACTATAATGTCTGAGGATCCAGAAGGGAGGGTGCGGGCAGGGATTGGGTTTGGGAACAGGAATTAACAGGGAAGCTGGGTAAGGAGGATGTCAGTATTGTTTATGTTCATCTACTTGGAATGATGTCTAAGGCAGATATCTCATAAGGTTAGCTTTCCCCCCCCCCTTTGGTTGATCTTTCCTATCTAATGCTACCATTCTGAATGATGAGAAAAAATCATGATGATGGTTACAGGTTTTTGAAACTTTGGTTTTAAGGCTTTCCATTTTGGGAAACAGGAAGACGGAATTTTCTTTCTTCTTTACCCTATGGATCTTGGAATGAGGATAGGGTAGCATAATAGTAGTGTTCTGATTCAGCAATCTACCTGGATCCTTTCCCACGGGATGGAGATACCAAGACCAAAGAAAGAAGTGGGAGGCAAAGGAGACCAAGGGCTGGCTGCCTTCCTCTGTGCACCAGTGGGCTTTAGGAAAAAATTACTTGTTTAACTTTTTTAAGGTGATATATTTTGTTTTGAGCACTTCTGGAATCAAGAATTGTAAAGAAGTATTTTGTTATGTTTATTAGCAGTAGCTAATGAAATTAGGACTGTTGTGAAAATAAAGGTCTTATTTTCTGTTGTCATCTTACAAAAATATCAATTGACCATATATCTTGGGGTCTATTTCTGAACTCTCAATTTGATGCCATTGGTCAATAAGTTTGTCCTTTGTGCCAAATACCATGCTGTTCTGACCATCTTTGCTTTATAATAAGTTTTAAAATCAGGAAGTGAAAGTCCACCCACTTCATTCTTTTTTAGGATATTTTTGGCTATCAGGCCTACTTTTCCTTCCAAATAAATTTGATAACTAGCTTTTCCAAGTCTGCAAAGTAGATTGCCAGAATTTTGATTGTTATTGTGTAGAATCTATAGACAAATTTGGGTAGAAATGACACCTTAACAACATTTAGCCTCCCTATCCTTGAACACAGAATGGCTTTCCACCTATTTAGGTCTTTGATTTCTTTTAGTAATGTTTTGTAGTTTTCAGTGTACAGGTCTTTTACATTCTTGGTTAAGTTTATTCCACGATACTTGATTCTTTTAGTTGCTATCGTCAATGGAATTTTTTCCTTTATTTCCTCCTTGGTTAGGCCACTGCTAAGTATAGAAACACTACTGATGCTTGCTTATTGGTTTAGGTTGCTAGTTGCCAGAATACAATATACCAGAAATAGAATGGCTTTTAAAAAGGGGAATTTAATAAGTTACTAGTTTACAGTTCTAAGGACAAAAAAAGTCCCAATTAAAACAAGTCTATAGGAATGTCCAATCTAAGGCATCCAAGGAAAGATACCTCGGTTCAAGAAGACTGATGAAGTTCAGGGTTTCTCTCTCAAGTGAGAAGGCACATGGCAAACAGGGCCAGGGTTTCTCTCTTGGCTGGAAGGGCACATGGTGAACACGGTCAGGGTTTCTCTCTCATCTGGAAAGGCGTGTGGTGAACATAGCATCATCTGCTAGCTTTTTCTCCTGGCTTCCCTTCATGAAGCTCCTCAGGAGGCGTTTTCCTTCTTCATTTCCAAAGGTTGCTGCCTGATGGACTCTGCTTCTCGTGGCTATGCCATTCTGCTCTCTCTGAATCTCCCATTCTCCAAAATGTTTCCTCTTTTACAGGACCCCAGTAAACCAATCAAGACCCACCCAAATGGCTGGAGACACATCTCCCCTAATCCATCTTAACAACCACTCTTGATTGGGATACATCTCCAAGGAGATGACCTAATTACAGTTTCAAATATACAGTACTGAATAGGGATTATTCTGCCATTACAAAATGGGATTTTGACTAAAACATGGCTTTTCTAGGGGACATACATTCTTTCAAACCAGCACACGTATTAATCTTGTATCCCACCACTTTGCCGAACTTGTTTATTAGTTTAGGTATCTTTGTCATTGAATTCTCAGGATTTTCCAAATATAGGATCATGTCATTTGCAAATAATGAGAGTCTTATATTTTTCCTTTCTGGTTTGGATGTGTTTGATTTCTTTTTCTTGTCTGGATTGCTCAGCTAGAACTTCTAGCATATTGTTGAATAACAGTGTTATTCTTGTATTATTCCCGTTCTCAGGGGGAAGGCTTTCATTCTCTCATATTAAGTATGAGGCTGGCTGCGGGCTTTTCATACATGCTATTTATCATATTGAGCAAGTTTCCTTCTATTCCTACCTTTTGAGATGTTTTTATAAAAAAGGATGCTGAATTTTGTCAAATGCCTTTTTCACCATCATTCGAGATGATCATGCGATGTTTGCCCTGTGGTTTGTTAATATGTGGTATTACATTGATTCATTTTCTTGTGTTGAACCACACTTGCATGCCTGGAATAAATACCAATTTGTCATGGTGTATAATTCTTTTAATGTGCCATTGATTTAATTTGCTAGTACTTTGTTGACAATTTTTGCATCTATATTCATTAGGGAGATTGGCCTACAGTTTCCTTGTAGTATATTTATCAGGTTTTGGTATGAGAGTAATGTAACTTTCACAGAATGAGTTAGGTGGTGTTCCACTTTCTTCAGTTTTTTGGAAAAGTTTGAGAAGGAATGGTGTTGGTTCCTTTCGGAATGTTTGGTAAAATTGCCCCATGAATCCATCTGGCTTTTCTTTGCTTCTGTTTGTGGGAAGATTTTTGATGACTGATTGAACTCCTTTACTGGTTTTTTATTTGCTGAGGTCTTCTATGCTTTCTCTAGTCGGTATAGGTTGTTTATGTGTTTCTAGGAAATTGTCCATTTCATATAATTGGCACACAATTGTTTATAGTATCCTGTTATGATTTTATTTCTATTTCTTTGGGGTCCTTGATAATAACCCCCTCTCATTTCTGATTTTGTTCATTTGTATCTTCTTTTTTTTTGAGTTTTCCAGTCTGGCTAAGGGGATGTCAATCTTGTTGATATCCCGAAGAATCAACTTTTGGTTTTATCCATTCTCTATAGTTTTTTTTTTAATCCATTCTGTATTTCATTTATTTCTGCTTTGATCTTTGTTACTTATTTTCTTCTGCTTGCTTTAGGGTTAATTTGCTGTTATTTCTTTAGTTTCTTTAATTGCTAAATTAGGTCTTTGGTTTTTAGCTCTCTCTTCTTTTTTTTAATTTTTTTTATTAATCAAAAAAAAGAAAAGAAATTAACACAACATTTAGAAATCATTCCATTCTACACATGCACTCAGTAATTCTTAGTATCATCACATAGATGTATGATCATCATTTCATAGTACATTTGCATCGATTTAGGAAAAGAACTAGAAAAACAGCAGAAAAAGATATAGAATGTTAATATAGAGAAGAGAATTAAAATAATAATACTAATAAAAATATATAATAAAAAAAGGAAAAAGAAAAAAACAAAAACAAAAGATACAAACAAACAAACAAACAAACAAACAAAAAACTATATTTCAGGTGCAGCTTCATTCAGTGTTCCAACATAGTTATATTACACTTAGGCATTATTGTGCTGTCCATTTTTGAGCTTTTGTATCTAGTCCCATTGCACAGTCTGTATCCCTTCAGCCCCAATTACCCATTATCTTACCCTGTTTCTAACTCCTGCTGGTCTCTGTTACCAATGATATATTCCAAGCTGATTCTTGAATGTCAGTTCACATCAGTGGGACCATACAGTATTTGTCCTTTAGTTTTTGGCTAGACTCACTCAGCATAATGTTCTCTAGGTCCATCCATGTTATTACATGCTTCATAAGTTTAGTCTGTCTTAAAGCTGCATAATATTCCATCGTAGGTATACGCCACAGTTTGTTTAGCCACTCGTCTGTTGATGGACATTTTGGCTGTTTCCATCTCTTTGCAATTGTAGATAATGCTGCTATAAACACTGGTGTGCAAATGTCCGTCTGTGTCTTTGCCCTTGAGTCCTTTGAGTAGATACCTAGCAGTGGTATTGCTGGGTCGTAATCCATTCTGCCATTCTATGTCTTTCGATTGGGAAATTCAGTCCATTAACTTTTAGTGTTATTACTGTTTGGATAATATTTTCCTCTACCATTTTGGCTTTTGTATTATATATATCATATCTGATTTTCCTTCTTTCTACACTTTACTCCATACCTCTCTCTTCTGTCTTTTCGTATCTGACTCTAGTGCTCCCTTTAGTATTTCTTGCAGAGCTGGTCTCTTGGTCACAAATTCTCTCAGTGACTTTTTGTCTATAAATGTTTTAATTTCTCCTTCATTTTTGAAGGACAATTTTGCTGGATATAGAAGTCTTGGTTGGCAGTTTTTCTCTTTTAGTAATTTAAATATATCATCCCACTGTCTTCTAGCTTCCATGGTTTCTGCTGAGAAATCTACGCATAGTCTTATTGGGTTTCCCTTGTATGTGACAGATTGTTTTTCTCTTGCTGCTTTCAAGATCCTCTCTTTCTCTTTGACCTCTGACATTCTAACTAGTAAGTGTCTTGGAGAATGCCTATTTGGGTCTATTCTCTTTGGGGTGCGCTGCACTTCTTGGATCTGCAAATTTAGGTCTTTCATAAGAGTTGGGAAATTTTCAGTGATAATTTCTTCCATTAGTTTTTCTCCTCCTTTTCCCTTCTCTTCTCCTTCTGGGATACCCACAACACGTATATTTGTGCGCTTCATATTGTCATTCAGTTCCCTGATCCCCTGCTCAAGTTTTTCCATTCTTTTCCCTATAGTTTCTGTTTCTTTTTGGAATTCAGATGTTCCATCCTCCAGTTCACTAATTGTAGCTTCTGTCTCTTTAGATCTACCATTGTAGGTATCCATTGTTTTTTCCATTTTTTCTTCTTTGTCCTTCACTCCCATAAGTTCTGTGATTTGTTTTTTCAGATTTTCTATTTCTTCTTTTTGTTCAGCCCATGTCTTCTTCATGTCCTCCCTCAATTTATTGATTTGGTTTTTGAAGAGTTTTTCCATTTCTGTTCGTATATTCAGCATTAGTTGTCTCAGCTCCTGTATCTCATTTGAACTATTGGTTTGTTCCTTTGACTGGGCCATATTTTCAATTTTCCGAGCGTCATCCATTATTTTCTGCTGGTGTCTGGGCATTTGATCAGATTTCCCTGGGTGTGGGACCCGGCTGGTTGAAAGGTTTTTCTGTGAAATCTCTGGGCTCTGTTTTTCTTTTCCTGCCCAGTAGGTGGCGCTCGTGGCGCTCGTCTGTCTGCGGGGCCCACCAGTAAAAGATGCTGTGGCTCCTTTAACTTGCCAATCTGAATCTCGCAGTCGGCCCGGGAAACCGCGCGTGGAGGGGGGGGGGTCGCCGCCGCCGCAGCTTGGGGGAGTGCCGGTCCAAATTGCCCAGCTGGCCCGAGACGCCAAGCGTGGCGGGAGGGCCCCGCTATCCAACGTTCCCAGTCAGACCAGGGAGCCACGTGCGTGGAGGGGACCCCAGTCGCCAGTCACCCCGGCCGGGAAAACGCGCGCCCCTCAGGTATCTCACCGCAGTGGATTCTCCCTGCCCGTTCAGCTGTTCCAGAATGGGTACGCTGTCTTTTTGGTCTCTGTCGTGGCTCCGGGAGCTGTTTCGTATTGTTTCTGTTTCTTTAGTTGCTTTTCTGGAGGAGGAACTAAGACCCGCGCGTCTTACTAAGCCGCCATCTTCTCCGGAAGTCCATCTCTTCCTTTTTAATGTAGGTGTTCGGAACTATAAAATTCCCTTTCAGCACCCCCTTCACTGCATACCATAGCTTTTGACAGGATGCATTCTTGTTTCCATTCATCTCCAGATACGTGTTGATTTCTCATTCAATTTCTTCTTTGACCCACTGACTGAGAGTGTGTTGTTTAACCTCCATGTATTTGCAAGAGTTCTTGTTCTTTGTGATTATTCATTTCCAGCTTCATTTCCTCATGGTCAGAGAAAGTGCTTTGGCTAATTTCAATTGTTTTAAGTTTACTCAGACCTGCTTGTGTCTGATGATCTATTCTGGAGAATGTTCCATGAGCACCCGAGTAGAATGTGTATCCTGGTGTTTTGGGGTGCAGCAATTTATATAAGTCTGTTAGATCCTCTATTTCCTTATTGATCCACTGTCTGGCTGTTCTATCTATAGAGGCAAGCAGTGAAGTCTTCCATTATTATTGTAGAAATGTCTACTGCTCCCTTCAGTTTTGCCAGTGTTTGCTTCACGTACTTTGGAGCTCCTTGATTGGGTAGATAGACATTTATGATTGCTTTTTTTTTTTCTTGGTGAATTGTCCCTTTTATTCATATATAGTTTCCTTCCTTGTCTCTTATGACATCTTTGCATTTAAAATCTATTTTGTCTGAGATTAGTATAGCTGCCTCTGCTTTCTTTTGGTTACAACTTGTGTGGAATGTCTTTTTTCTATTCATTCATTTTCATCCTATTTGTATCCTTGGGTCTAAGTGAGTCTCTTAAACAGCATATAGATTTATCATGTTTTTAAATCCATTCTTCTAATCTGTATATTTTAATTGGGGAGTTCAATTTGTTAACATTCAAAGTTATTACTGTAAAGGAAATTCTTTATTCAAACATCCTATCCTTTGGCTTTTATTTGTCAGATCTATTTTTTCCTCTCTCTCTTTGTATTCCTTACGTAACCCTTCCTAATACCTTTCAATTTTGTGCCGTCCACCAGAACTCTCTCTCCTGTCTTTTTGTTTCAGCCAACATAACTCCTTTTAGTATCTTTTCCAGCTCAGGTTTATTGTTAACAAATCTCCTCAGTATTTGTTTGTCTGAAAATTTTAAACTCTCTCTCCCTTTTGAAGGACAGCTTTTTTGCTTAAATAATTCTTGGCTGGAAGTTTTTCTCTTTCAAAAACTTAAACATGTCATACCATTGCCTTCTAGCCTCCATGGTATTTGTTGAATGGTTAGTACTTTGTCTTATGTGGTTTGTGCTGTATGAAGTTAGTTGCTTTTCTCTTGCTGCTTTCTGGACTCTCTCTTTCTCTTCAGCATTTGAAAGTCTGATTAGTATGTGTTTTGAAGTGGGTCTATTTAGATTTATCGTATTTGGAGTTCACTGATCTTCTTTGATTTGCATATTTATGTCTTTTATAGGGGTTAAGAAGTTTTCTCCAATTATCTCCACAAATAGTTTTTCTAGCCCTTTACTCTTTTCTTCTCCTTCCAGGACACCAGTGATTCTTATACTCGTGTGCTTTATGTTGTCAATCATTTCCCTGAGAGTGGATTTAAATGTTTGCATTTTTCAACCACTTGTTCTTTCATGCATTCAAATTCATTTGCCCTGTTCTCTACTTTACTCATTCTTTCTTCTACCTCTTCAAATCTGCTATTGTGTGTCTTTAGTTGTATTTTTAATTTGATCTACAGTATCCTTCATTTCCTTAAAATCTGTTATTTTTCTATTTATTCTTTCATATATTCTTCTTTATGCTCTTATAGCATCTTCTTGACATCCTTTATCTCTTTAGCCAACCCACGAAATATTTAGATTTGTAGGCACATCTTTGATTAGTTGTTCCAAATTCTGTGTCTCCTTTGGCTTTCTAATTTGGTCATTTGACTTGGCCATATTTTCTTGCATTATCACGTACTTTATGATTTTCTGTTAATTGCTAGGCATTTGTTAATCTTGATGACATTATTTTGAAAGTTGATTTCCTTTGCTTGCCTGAGATTTTACAGATGCTTGGGTTTGTGTTGAAGGTCGCCTTTGGCACTTGATTTCTCAGTAATTCCCAGCCAAGCCCAGGCTGAGACCTCCCATAAGAGATACAAGTTTCTCTTCTCAGGCCCTGCCCTTCAGTTCAAAGAATTTTTTGGCTTACAGGACTTGCACATTTTTTATTTAATTTGTTGCAAGGAATTTTATATTTTTATGCTATCATAAATGGTATGGCTTTTCTGATTTTAATTTCTGTTTGTAGCTAGAAATAAAATATAATTGTATTTATAAATTGATTTTGCACCCCCAACCTTGCTAAACTCACTTATTACCTCTAGTAGCTTTTTAAAAATACATTCCATTGAATTTACTACAAAGATGATCATATTGTATGTGAATAAAGACAGCTTTATTATTTTTATACTGAATGACTTTTATTTTCTTTCTTATCTGATTGCACTGGCCAGAACCTCTAGTACAACACTAAAAAGAAGTGCTGAGAGCAGATATCTTATGTTCTTCCTGATTTGGGGAATGGAGCACTTCACTAACTATGAAGTGAGTTGTAGGAATTTTGTAGATTCCTTTAATTAGGTTGAGGAAGTCCCTCTCTTTACCTACTTTACTGAGGATTTTTGATAGGAGTGGACGTTGGATTTTGGCCAATGCTTCATCTGCATCTATTAAGAAAATAATAAATATATTTATCTTTTAGAATTTGTTGATATTATGGGTTACATTGATTGATTTTCAAATGTTAAGCCATTCTTGGTATAAATCCCATGTGGTAATGATATATCATCTTTTATATATATATATATATTGTTGGTATTGATTTGTTATAATTTTGTTTAGAATTTTTGCATCTGTCCTCATGAGAAATATTGATTGTTTTATTTTCTTGTAATGTCTTTGTCTGGTTTTGGAGTATTAGTGAGATGTTGGCCACGAAGAAAGAGTTGTGAAAGGAGGAATTTATTAAGTTGCACATTTACAGTTCTAAGGCCTTGAAATTTTCAAATTAAAGCAAGTCTATAGAAATGTCCAAATTCAGACACCAAGAAGAGGTTACCTTCACTCATGAAAGGCTGATGAAGTTCAGGGTTTCTTTCTTTCTTTTTTTTTACATGGGCAGGCACCAGGAATCGAACCCGGGTCCTCGGGTTTGGTAGGCAAGCATTCTTACCTGCTGAGCCACCGTGGCCCGCCCTCAGGGTTTCTTTCTCAACTGGAAAGGCACACAGTGAACATGGCACCATCTGCTAGCTTTCTCTCCAGGCTTCTTGTTTCATGAAGCTCTCCTGGGGGCGTTTTCCTTCTTCATCTCCAAAGGTCTCTGGCTGGTGGATGCTGTCATTCTTGTCACTCTGCTATATTGCTCTCCTGTCGTTGTGAAGCTTTCTCCAAAGTGCTTCTTTTTTTTAAAGGATTCCAGTAAATTAATCAAGACCACCTGGAATGGGTGAAGCTATATATCTCTCTAATCCAAGGCTAATACCCACAATTAGGTGAGTCACATCTCTGTGGAAATAACCTAATCAAGTTTCCAACTTACATTATTGAATAGGGATTAAAAAAAAAAGGTTGCTTCCACAAGACTGGACCAGGATTTAAAACACGGCTCTTCTAGGGTACATAAATCCTTTCAAACTGGCACAGATACCTTGACTCAAGGAAAGCCGATGGGTCCAAAATGCCTCTGTCAGCTGGTACGGCATGTTGCTGGTGTCTGCTGGAGTCTTTGGCTTCTGGTTTCAAACAGCTTCTCCTGAGGCATTTTCTTTCTGCATCTCCAAACTTTTGGGTCTCAGGTTGGCTCTGGCAGCTCTGTTGGCTCTGAGTTCTCTCCAAAATACTTCCCCTTTTAAAGGACTCTAGTAAACTAATCAAGACATGCCTTAAACAGGTGGAGTCAAGCTCCATCTAATCAAAAGCCACACCCACGATTGGGTGCACCACTTCTCCATGGAAACAATCTAATCAAAGTTTTCCATCTTAAACAATAGGTCTGGCCCCACAAGATTGGATCAGGAATTGAAAATGGCTTTTCTGGGGTACATAATAGTTTCAGACCAGCAAGGGAAGTACTTGTTCGTATCCTTTTGGGAAGAATTTGTGTAGAAGTGGTGTAACCTATTTCTTAAATATTTAGTAAAGTTCACCAGTGAAGTCATTTGGGCCTGGGTTTTTCTTTTGGGGAAGATTTTTAACTACAAATTCAATTTAGTACATTTACAGATGTTCAAGTTGTATATTTCTTCTTGCATGAGGTTTGGTAGTTTGTATTTTTCAAGGAAGAATTAGTTACTTTTTCTAATTTTTCAAATTTGTTGATATGAAGTAGTACAGAGTATTCCATAATTGTGGAATATCTGTAAAGAATCTGTACTGATGTTATTGGTTTCATTTCTGTTATTGGAAATTTGTTCCTTTTCTTTTCTCCTTTTTTAGTAATTAGTCTGCTAGAGGTTTATCAGTTTTACTGATCTTCTCAAAGAGCTGGCTTTTATTTTTATTGGTATTCTATATTATTTGTGTTTTTTGTTTCATTTATTTCTAATCTGATATTTATTATTTCATTTCTTCAAATTACTCTGGGTTTCATTTGCACTTCTTTTTCTAATTTCATAAGACTGAATCTGAGGACGTTGATTTGAGTTCATTTCTTATTTCCTAATATAGATCAGTAGGTGCTAAAATTTAGTGGCATCTCGAACATTTTGATATGTTGCTTTTCATTTTCATTCAGTTAAAAATACTTTCTAATTTCCCTTTTGATTTCTTCTTTGATGAATGGGTTATTTAGAAGTGTATTATTTGTTTTCAAAGAGTTAGTGAGATTTTCCATATATCTTTCCTTTACAAACATTTTAATTCAACTCCACTGTGGTCAGAGAACATACTTTGTATCACTTGAGTCCCTTTAAATTCATTGAGATAGTTTTATGGCCACGGATATGGCATATCTTGGTAAATGATTCAGATGCATTTGTAAAGAACATGTATTCTACTTGCTGTTTGTAGGTTCCGTAATTGTCATTTAGGTCAACTTGACTGCACATCTTGCTCAGCTCTTCTACAGCCTTATTGATTTTTTTGGGCGGGGGGGGGGGGGGTTGCATGGTCCAGGAATTGAACTCGGGTCTCCTGCATGAAAGGCGAAGCATTCTATCACTGAACCACCCATTCATCCCTTATTGATTTTTTATGTACTCTTTCAATCAATTATAAGTCAGAGATGTGTTGAAATATTTGGAATTGAAGAAGTTATCTATTTCTCCGAGTTCTATTAATTTTTGTTTCATGCATTTTGAGGTTCTATAGTAGGTACAAAAACATTAACCATTGTCTGGGCCTCCAAATGGATGAACAATTTTATCATTATGAAATTACCTCATTTATCCCTAGTAACTTTATTTTCTCTGAAATTTATTTGTCTGACATGAATATACCCACCCAAGCTTTCTTTTGAATAATGCTGGCATGGTATCTCATCTTTCAACCTTTTACTTTTAACCTATATGTGTTATGTTTAAAGTATGCTCCTTTGGCATGTGATGTGATTATTGATATGCTGGGTTCTTGTGAGGATTAAGATATTAAGAAGATAATTATCAGTTAGTAAGCCCCTCATCTCCTTGACCATGTCTCTTGTACATCTTTGAATAATTTACAGTTGACTTCCCATCCCGTATTATAATTGGTAAGTATGTGCTTTTGTGTAATTCCCTGTTCATTAGCCTCATTCTCCACTAGTAACTTCAGGTTCCATGTAGGCAGACAGTGGTGAATGAATTAGTGAATGAGCGAGTGAGTGAATAATGAATCATGGTGGCTCTTCTTAATCTTATCACTCTCCCAAGGCCACTGTACCCCACCTGCTTCCTGCCTGCAACTGGAACTTTGTATTTTCCTTTGTAGGGGACAGGAGCCACGGAGGACTGGGAGTTAAGAGGAAAGGCTTTACCTGTTCAAAGTTTCCCTTCTGCCCCTGGGAATACCTTGCTCGAGTTGAGTGGGGCTGAGGGGATGCTGGGGGCTGGTTAGGTGGCCGGGGCACTGGGCGACACAGCTCCAGGTACTAAAGGTTTCTGGTCCTCTGTCCTGTACTCTGCATCCCCTTGAATTGGGGCTCTGCCCAGTCCTGTTGATGCACCTACCAAGATGTCACCCTGTGTCTGAGCCCATCATGAATCCAAGCCCTGGGGCCCCCCTTTCCATTAGATACTCATCCACTTGAGTCTCCACATCTCCCCTGCCCTCACACTGTCCAGCCCCAATCTGGCCACAGGTCACACTGTGCCTAAGTCTGTCTCTGACACCCTCTTTTTGTATCTTCTCTACCTATGGGCCTGAGAGCCCTCTGTGTATGACAGCCTGAACTGCCCAACCCCTACCTCATATTTAGTCCTGTCAGGTAGGGAAGTCACAGCCCCAGAATAGCCTTTGAGGGGTGGGAAGTCTCAGAGGGCCCTGGGTTTGAATCCAACTTTGTTACAAACTTGCTGTGTGACCTTAGTCAAGTGGCTAAACCTCTCTGGGCACTATCTATAACATGGAGATAGTTATAACTACTCCAGGGGCCTGTTTTGAGGCTCAAAAAGCAAATGTACAGAAACCTGATTGCTGTGCCCACAGCAGGCCTTACTGTTTAGTTCAGTTCCAACTTTCCCCACCTCTGTCCTCTAAGGGGAGAAAAGTGAGACTACTTTCTTGTTTTAGTTTCCAAGCTGCCAGAATGCAATATACCAGAAACTGAATGGCTTTTTAAAAGGGAATTTTTTAAGTTTCAAGTTTACCATTCTAAAGGCATGAAAATGTTCAAACTAAGGCATCCAGATAAAGATACTGTAACTGTAAAGAAAGGGCTGATGAAGTTCAGGGTTTCTCTCTCAGCTGGGAGGGCACATGGTGCCATCTGCTAGCTTTCTCTCCTTATGTCATAAGACTTCCCTGGGAGAGTTTTCCTTCTGCATCTCCAAAGGTTTCTGGCTTTGTGGGCTCTGTTGGTTCTAAAGCTTTTTCCAAAATGGTTCCCTCTTAAAGGACTCCAGTAAGCCACCCCACCTTGAATGGGTGGAGACACATCTCCATGGAAACAAACTAGTCAAAAGTTACCACCCCACAATTAAATGGGTCACATCTCCATAAAAGCAAAAAGAGTCCACCCAGCAATATTGAATGAGGATTAAAGAACATGGCTTTTCTGGGGTCCACAACAGTTTCAAACTGGTACATTCTCTAAGGTAACATGGGAAACCAAAGGGTCTACACCTGCCACTGTCTCCTGGAGCAGCATTCTGGCCATGACATGTTGATCTGTGCCTCAGTTTCCTCATCCATAAAATGGGGTCAGTGATAGTTTTGACCTCCAGTTGACGACGTGGGGACTAAATGAGTTAATCCACATGGAGCACTAAGGATGGTATCTCACATGTTGAAATTACTCAACAACTGTGTTCTGAGACTCAGCATTTTAGCAATTATTGGTTTTGCTATCTTGGTGGAGAAATTACAGTGGATCCTGCCGAGAGACAAATGGGAAAGGGAAAGTGGGAGAGCAGCAGGGACCGAGTGGCCCTTGCCCAGAGCAGTGAAAGTGATTATTATGCTGTCAGTGTTTCCCCTGCATCTCCCTGATGCACTTCCTTTTTGTCAGTTTATTAAGCATTTTCCTCCCAAGATGATGTGGTGCCAAACATCAATAGCGACCTCAGCCAGTCCGAACCCCCTGCCAGGCCGGGGAAAGTTCCAGCTGCCGCCACAGCAATGACCATTCACAGAGCACGGAAATGCAGGAGCCACGAGCAGCACGTATCTTCCCCCCACCACCAGGGGACAGGGATCCTCCCGGGCATGGCCCCCTCCAGGCACAGCCCCCTTCCCAGGCATGTTTCCCTTCCTTTCACAGCCCCTTCCCCGAGCACCACCTCACTCCTTCCTCACAACAATCCTCATTTACAGTTGAAGCAACTGAAGCCCAGAGAAGTCAGGCCATCTGACCAAGGGAGCCAAACTGGAGGGCAGCAGAGAGGAAACCTGAATCCATGTCTATGTGGCTCCAAATCTCACCACCCACCACCCTCAGCCTCCCTGTTGCCTGGGCCCTGCCCACACCTCCGCCCCTACCAGTGTCTGTGGGCCAGTCACTTCCCCTCCCTGGACCTTGGATTTATTATCTGGGAAACGGAAGTGACCACCCTTGGCCTTTCTACCTCTTGGGGAGGCTGGGATGCCCCTTCCCCAGGAAATCATAGCCATTCAGATGACAGCAAGGGTACCGAGCACCTGCTGTGTGCCTGGTCTGGGCCACACTCATGAGCCCATCAGGCCTCACAAGAGCCCCATGAAGTCTCAGCCCTGTTTCCTGAAGAGGGAGCTGAAGCTCAGAGAGGTTCAGGAGCTCACTCAAGGCCACAGAGCTGGGAAGCCATAGAGACAGAACCCAAAAGTCAATCCGTTTGACCCCAGCATCCCTGTTTGAAATGATATATTCGTTTTTAAAATCTATTTATGTCTGATGCACCCTTAGGCTCTAGGATCTGAGGGGACAGTGAACACCCTGCTGTGTCCTCTGTATCTAGAACATAATAAGGGATAAATTAACATCTGTTACATGAATGACTGAACAAATGAATAAATGAACAAAGCTGAAGGACTTAAATATGACACAAACTCTAAGAGAAAAATAAAAATCAATAAATGGGGCTTCATCAAAGTTAAAAACTTTGCTATACACCAGACACCATCACAAAAGTGAAAATATAGGCCACCCACTGGGAGACAATATTTATATAGCAGGCAAAGGATTTGTAGCTGGAATATATAAAGAAACTTTATAACTTGAAAATATAATGAAAAACATCCTAACTAAAAAATGGGCAAAAGATCTGAAAAGCCATTTCATTGAAGAAGATCTATGAATAACAAATAAAAACAAGAAAAGATGCTCAACATCAGCAGTCTTAGGGAAATCTAAATTAAAACCACGATAGATACTACTCAAAGCCCACTAGAAGTGCCAAAGTAAAAAAGTTGACAATATTAAATTTTGGCAAAGATGTGGAGGATAAAGAAATGGAATACACTTCTGGTGGGACAAAATATTATAAAGCCACTTTAGAAAACACTTTAGCACTTTCCTTAATATCCAAACATTACCTACCATATTATCCAGAGGGGTCTGAGGTATTTATCCAAGATAAAAATGAAACAGTTGTCCCTTCCTACAAAGGCGTGTGCATGAATATTCTGTACACCTCTTTTTTCATAGCCCTAAAGTGGAAAGCACCATATGTCTCAGCAGGTGAATGGTTAAAATTGTGACATATCTATACCATGGAATACTAGTTAACAATAAAAAAGGAATCAATTATTGATACACACACCAATATGGATACATTTTACAATTATTATGCTGAGTGATTCTATGATTCTAGAATTATTGCATTAACCTACAGTGGCAGAAAGCAGGTGTTGGTTGCTTGAGGGTGGGGTGGAGGGTTATGAAAGGTGAAATGAAATTTTGGGTGGAGATTAATATATCCATTTTCGTGGTTGTGGCAAAAGTTTCATGGGTGTATACACATGTCCAAATTCATCAAATTATGTACTTTAGAAATGTGCGGTATATTTGTACATCAATTTTACTGCAATAAAACTGTTTAAAAAAAACCCACAACAGAGCCCTTTAATGAGAGAGACACCTGGGTGCAGGGCCCTTGGGAGGGCTTGACAGGCTCCATCTCACCACCTTGTGTGTTTCCTTAACATTCCTGGAAGAAGGCAGGGCTGCTGTGTCTCCATGGTGACCTCACACACCTTGTCAGACCAATATTTAATTCCACCAGTTCCATTCATCCCTTCTTCCAGGAAAATGACAATGTTTTGACGCTTTTGATGAGCTTATGTTTCAAGTATATATCAAAGCGCCATCGAAATGTCAAGCAAAAAGCTCACCTGTGTGCCTCGAGGGGGGTCCCATTGGAAATTATTTTGTCTTGGGCTTGTCAGAGAGGCTGGTCCCCATCATGAGGTACGAGGGGCACCTGGAGGTGCCACAAGGTGTTCGAGCTCATCTGCCTTCCAATAGGAGCTCATAAGAGGCTCAACGTGAGTTTTGAGGAACAAATGAAGTCTTTGATTGGTCCGTCTGGCTGGAGGCAGCTGCCGAATGGTTCCTGCTGTAATTGGCTGCCTCCACTGCTCTGTCTGATTGGTTGCCCATGAAAAATACTTTATTCCTAACCCTGGTAATCTGAGGCATCTTCCTATTGTGTATTTATTCTGCCTGCAGCCCAGCAAGCATCCTAGCCTAGGCCCAGAGCCCTGGAGAGAGCCTGGGGCACTCACCTCTTGCAGAGGCCATGAGGACTGTGTGTGTGGGGTCAAGTCCTGGCCCCAGTTCCTCCATTCTCCTCTTCCTTCTCTGCCAGAGAAGCTGATGAGGCGCATTCAGGCTTTTCTGCTTCCTCTCACAAGTTCTGTCCCTGAGCCCCTTGATTGGGCCCACCTCTGCCTGTGCTGAACAGGCTCGGACCCCCAGCTCACAGGTCTCGTCCTCACATGCTGTGGGCTTAATGGCAGCTATGGGTACATCAGGGAGACCCTTGCTTCCCCGATATTATGAAAAAAACCCTGAGGTATTTTGCTGCCCTCTTCATGAGCGCGTGCGTGCGCACACACACACACACACACACACACACACACACACACACTGCAGGTAACAGCACCCCGTTGTGATGAGGAAGCAATTGCATGTGCCATTGGCCCTGTTCACTGGGATGGAATGAGCGCATGACCAGCCTCAACCAATCCGATTCGCCCCTAAGGTTTGACACTCACGCTCAGAGGGCGAAGGTCCCTCTTCCTCTGGAGTCATCTCCTAAGGACCGCGGAGCCTGGAGCTGCTGCTGCTTCCCCATAATGGGAAGAAAGCCTGCCTGAGAAGGGTGGCCACAGAGGAAAGCAGAGCCAAGAGAAGGAAGGCAGGACCTAGAGCCCCGAGGACACGGTTTGAGCTCCTGCCTCCAGCTGTCCCTGAAGCCAGTTCCATGCCCTGTATTTTCCAGTTATACCGGCCAATAAGTCATTATTTTCTTTTGCTTAAACTAATTTTGTGTTCTTCCCATTGTCATAAATTGTTCTTCCTAAGAAAAAGAAAAGAAACTATAATTGAGGGGGCAAACCAAACTCCAGGAGAGAAGCAAAGCCTGGGGAGCAGCCAAGCTGAGACGGCAGGGCCTTGGGGGAGGGCACAGCGGGCCGCAGGCTTGGGGCCCTCCCGTCGTCGTCGTCGGGGCACTCACAGGAGCCCTGCTCCACTGGGGCTGAGGGACTGTGCGTTTGCATTTAGCTCTGGCTCCTTTCCCTCCTGCGTCCTCCCTGCCTGGGTCATATTGATATAGGAGATTGGGATCTTTGATTAAAAGTAATAGCAGCTCAAAATTCTCGTACCACAAAGCCATAGGGTCTTAGACTCACAGTCCTAGACACTCAGAGTGATAGGCTTAGAATTCATGGCCTCATTCAGTATTTCCCAGGGTGTGCCCGGTTCTGTGCCGGGTGCTGGGATAAATCTGAACTACACAGATGAGTCTCTACCATCATGGATGGTCCATTTGGAATCAAAGAAACTCAGAATTGAAAGGGGTCAAGAGGGTTTCTCACGTTTTCACCCCCAGAGGAAGAAGAAAAGTTCAGGCTTGTCAAAGGACCAGCCCGGGAGGGAAGTGGGAAGATGACCTGGACCCAGGAAGTCTGGAGCACGGCCTCCTCTGCCCTAGGGGTTGTTCTCTCTGTCCCTGACTCCTGTCCCACAGAGGCCCCCAAGACTCAGCCTCTGCCATTACCCCAGGGGGCAGGGGGGGCGCGAACCCTGCCGGAGGCTGCCAGGAGCAGCGCTGCCCGGGCCCCACGGGAGGACGCAGAAGTGGCAGTGAGGGCCTGGCCACCGTCCCCGCCCCCGATGCGTCTTATCCCCCCATTGTGGCCATCGCCAACTCCGGGCCCGCTCACCCGCAGGGCAGGCTGCCCGGGCTTGGGCACTGGGGGACCTCTGCGTGGGTCATGGAAGAGCCCCCTGCAGTGCAGTGTCTGGGGAACTCCCCGCCCGGGACCCAAGCCTGGTCCCTCCCGCTCTGCTCGTTCCTCCGGGAAGCAGCCTCCCTCGTGGTGGTGATGCCCGAGTCCACCCACTGGCCGAGCCAGGCTTTATTTAAACTCGAGAGAAAGCGTTACTCCAGATTCTATTTTTAAGGTTTAATTACATATAATCATTTCAACAAAACAAACTATGTGGTTTTTAAAGTTTAACTTTCTTAGTTAGAAAGTGTGAAATTTTCTTTTTGCAATACCAGAAGAAAAATGCACTCTTTGCCCCACAATTACATATGGGCCTGACTTACTTTTGTATATTTCATTATGCAAAGCATTCATGCATTTGGTTTTTAAAGACTAGCACAGAGACACTCAGAATGAAAAGCATTAGTCCCTTGCTCCCCTTCTCATTCCGAGTTCTGCTTCCTAGAGGAAGCAATTTTAACTCCTTGAGCTGTTTTCCCTTCTAGTTCCATTGTAAAGCTCAGTGATATCCTTGCATACTATCTCCTGGCCTCCTGCTACGATGGTGGACGCTTTAGCTCATTTCTATCCTAGTGTACTTTTCTTCTTCCCTTCTCATTTGGTTACCTTGGAAACTTTAAGTAATAGATTCATGGATTTATTTCTGTAAAAATAGCATTAGAAGTTTTAAGGTGAAGGAAATTAACATGTATTGGTGCAAGTCACCATGAGCTATAGGGGATAGCCCTCACTTCATGAGTCTCAGGCCTCCCATCTTATCTCTGCTTTCCTCTGTGCTACCCTCATTGGCAGGCAGACTTTCTCCACATTGTGGGAAAGATGACTTCAGCTTTCTGAGTTCTGTCCCTTGCAATACAAGTTTCTGCCCAGAACAGACATAATCAAGGGACTGGAAAATGAGGTCCTTAAGAGAATCCTAATAATAGTCCTAAAGAGAAATAATCCTAAAGAGAAATGAAGTCTGGAACTGAGAACTGGAGCCAGTTTACCAAAGCGGAGCCCGCAGCCAATGACACTGTGGTGACCACACAGCATCATGACAGGCATTGACTGGGGACTTACGGTATGCCAGGTCCTGAGGGCTAAACTCTGAGCTAAGACCTCCATGGTCTCTGACCTCATGGAGCTGACATTCTAGTCTGGCAAACAAATGGTAAAGGCTATCATAAATGAATGTGGATTTGGAGCTGTAGTAAATACAGCAAAGGCGAGGTGCAGGGCTATGAAAGCCTGTAAGTAGGGAATTTCATCTTGTGATGGAAGGTTAGAAAGGATATCCCTGAGGTGGTGAGAATGGAGATGGAATTGAAAATCCATGGTTGACTGGGTAAAGTGGTGTCAGGAGAGCTCTTTAGATAGGGGCAACAGATTGTGCAAAGGCCCTGTGGCAGGAAAAATTGTGTCACAGGGGACTGAAGGTGGTGCTCATCTGCAGATTTGAGGAGTGGGGGGCATGGTAGGTATCATTTTAGGAAAGGGGGAATGGGTGAGACTGTGCAGGGCCTTAGAGGCCACAGTACTCAGTCTAGTCTTTATCTTTGGAGATAGAGAGCCATTGATTAGGGAAAGGAGGGTCACTGGAAGGGCAGCAAATGAATAAATCTTTGTTCCGGGAAGATTCCTTGGCTGTCACATTGAAAACAGATTGCAGTGGAGAAATAGTAGAAGCTGGAAGCTCCCTTAGAAAGCAGCTGCTGCTGAACAAGCCCCCAAACTAAGTAAGGCCTCTTGCCTGCTTTGGGCTACACCTGACTCCATAGCCAGCAGGTGGAACTCTGCCTCCTCTCCCTCACGTTCATAGACAGGGCAGTTCCCCAGGACCCTAAGTCTGCAACTTCCCAGGTCTCTCATGTTCAAGGGGTAACAAGGCACTATGGATGAGTGGTTGACAGGGAAGGAAGGAGGATATTATCTCCCTTTTGCAGAGATTAAACAGTTGTTCAAGGTCACATAGCAGGTAACTGCAGGGCTGGGATTTTAATTCAGGGTGGGAACAGAACATGGTTTCATTATATGGGGAGCTTTCAAGGATCCAAAACAACAGAATGTTGCCTCTGCACAGAGAACATAAGCACCAACTCTGAGAAAGGAGTGAGTGAGAGAAAAAGTGTCCACAACCCTAGCCAGCATTTTGGAGACCATAGATTTGGAGGTAATACCTTCTATAAGGTCTGAATTATCAAAACTCTGTTTTTAGCTACTGTAGCTTGAGTCCCATTTGGAAGCAGTAACAAGGATCCTGAATAAAAATCAGACACCTGTAACTGCTCCTAGTCATGGCTGAGTCTCTCCCATGGTCCTGTGCCTCCACTCTAAATTCTGGGCAAAATATTGGATTTTATCCTGGGCATTTGGAAAGATATTTTACTGAGATTTTGGAGTCTGCTCTGTTCCTTCAGAGAATATTATTTTTATCTTGAATTTAGGCAGATAACCTGGGTGAACTCTAACTCCAGACTCGAAAATCTCAGTTTCGTTCTTTTAGTATTAGCTTGGCTACTAAACATAGTTCAGGGATCAGCCAGAGATTTGGGAAGAGTTTATACAGATAATTTAGGGCTCTCCCTACCTGGCCTATTTTTTAGATTTCCTCCCTCATTTTCCAAGTGCTATGGTTGTCCCAAACTCTGTCTTCTGGTACTTCAAGCTACAATGACAGCAAATGTCTTCCCTGACTTAAGCCACTACACATGTCATTAATTGGAGCCTGTTCTCTGGATAAAATTCCTAAAAGTTTGGACACTGGCCCAGTGCCTTTCCTATACACAGATGTGACCCTTCCCCATTACCTACCTGCTGTACTAGCTCTCAAGTGACTTCTGGTAGTTATAGAAAATGTGACCCCAAATCAAGAAAAAGGGCAGTCGTTGGAGAACAACTCCAGGATGCTGAATTAAATTCAAGGTTGCAAAGAAAAAAATGCCGCTAATAATGAATGGAAAGATTGGAAATCTCAGCAGTGAAATAAAAATTAATGAAATTTTAGAACTGAAAAATGCAATATTTGATAAAAAGATCATTAATGGCTTAAAAGCAATTTGCTAAACAAAAAAGAGTCAGGAAATTGAAGATACAGCAATAGAAATTTCTAATTTTAATGTCACAGAAACACAAATTTTAAAAAAAAAAGGAGAAAACAAGAACGTGTCTCAAGGATCTTTGCAACAATAAAGAAAAAAAGAATTCTGGCCCAAGAAGGAGAAGAGAGAGAGGGTGGAAAAAAACTGACTGAAAATTGGCCAGATTTGGTAAAGACTTGTATTTACAAATTCAAGAAGTTCAGCAAACCCCAAACAGGATGAATTCAAGAAAATCACACCTGGGCACATCATGATCAAAGTGCTGAACAGATAAGAAAATTTTGTAAGCAGTTAGAGGAAAATGATGCATTACATAGAAGGAAACAACAGCTTAATCTACTGCTGATCTTTAATAGGAAATAGCAGAGGCCAGAAGAGAATGCAATACATTTCTAAAAGCATATAAAATACTATTTTTTCATTTTATTTTATTTAAGATACATCAGATACTTTAAAGCAAAAATTTAATATAGCATTGCAGAATTTATAATGTATGTAGATGTGATACATCTGACAGCTATAGCAAAAAGGAGAGTGAGGGAGGAGAGCAAATGGACCTGTACCGTTGCAAAGTGAAACGCTAGGGATGTATTTTCTAATCCTTAGATCAATTACTTTAAAAAATACAGAGAGGTATAGCTGAAATGCTCATAGATTTATGAAAATGAAATTCTAAAAACTAGACTCAATGAATCCAAAAGAAACCAGGAAAGGAGAAACAAAGGGGAACAATAAAAGAGGCAATGAACAGAAAATCAATAGTAAAATGATAAACCTTGTTCCAGCCATATCATAATTACATAAACTGTTAATCAAGTCCACACTAATGAATGAGCAGAGCTCTTTCCTCTCTGCTCTCTCAATTTGTTCCTCACCTCCCCCATCCTGGGAGGTGGCCAGTGCATGGTTCTGCCCAATTCCATTGATGGGGAAAAAAAATTAATGAATATTTCTGTGGCTCAGAGAGTGGCAGTGACCTGCCTGAGGTCACACAGCGGGTGGGCAGAGAACCTTGCCTCCCATTGGCCTCCATAGGGCCTTGCAGCCCTTCTTGGCTCTGATGGAAGGAGAGTTTGGGGAGGATCAGAGGCGTTCTGCTTCTACCACGTTCCCCTTCTCCTCTGAGGGCAGAGCCCTGAGCTGCCCTGGTTCCAACTTGAATAGCAAATGGAAAAGAATGAACCTTGAGTAAATAAAACCTCCATGAGGGGGCCCGAGGCCCGGAAGGAGGGGGTCAGAGAGCAAGGGCCGCCTCCCTGAGGACTAGCTCTGGATCCCAGAGAACCTGCCACGGCACCAGTGGGGAATGAGCTGGCAGTGCAGCCACACTCACGGGAACCTGGGGCGGCACGGCGGGCAGGTGTGCGGGATCTTGCCCATCCTTTAGGGTCTGAGCCCCCCCACCGCGCTGTGACCCCATTGTACAGATGAGGCGGATGGGGCCGAGGAGCGATGCAGCTCGCTGGGGATGCAGAGCCAGGCTTTGAACCCGGGTCCCGCCCAGCACGCACCGCCCTCACTGCAGGGGCCCAGAAGACGCCAGGGCCTGCCCTGCGGTCTGCGCGCTTGGGCGGGTCATTGTTGGTTTCCGTCCACCCAGAAGCACCAAGAGACGTGGGGGTGTCGCGCAGGGAGGGTGAGCGCCATGACTGTGAAGGGGCAGGCGGCGGCTGGAAGACCAGTCTCGGGGCTGCTGGAGACCCAGGGGTGTGTCAACAGGAGGAACCAGAAAGTTCTGGGTTCAAATCCTGCTCTGACTCCTTTCTGGGTGACATGGGGCCAGTCATTTAACGTTTCCCCGGTGGGAAGATGGAGCCACCGCAGAGCCCCAGGGAGCTGACGTAGGGTGGGCGCTTAGCACCTGCTCCCGTGGGTGCTCAGGAGGTGTTGGCTGGTGCCCTTCGGTGCTGCCTGGGGACTAGAGCTCGGAGAGCCGAGTGGTCTCCTGACCTGCCAAGCCCCTCCCAGCCAGAGGCGGTTCCCGGGCAGCCACAGCGCCCCTGCGTGTCGGGGGTCTGAGGCCAGGGCTCTGGGAAGGCCCCAGTCGCGCCTGGTGCTGGGGCTTCACGGGCATCTAGTTTAGTCCCAGGACACTCAGCACAGGAGCAAGCGGAGACCCCCAGGGGGGAGGTGACTCCCCCAGTTTGGAGACGGTAGAGCCACAGTCAGGGCCTCCTGGCCCCGCAGCCCGAGCCTTTTCCTCCCCTGGCCCTGGCCTGGCTGTGGGTGTCGGGTCTGTGGCAGCGTCAGGACGGGGTAGCTCAGCCCCTCTGAGGTCTGACATCAGGAAAGGCAGCGAGATTGGTGCACATCTGCAGCCGGGCCCTGCTGACCCCGCCCGCCAGCCCCCAATGGCTGGGCCAGCGAGTGTTTTATTACTTACATCACACCCAGTGGTTATTACCTCTTTGGCTGGACATTGAGAAATTGTCCCAGTCACCAAAGGTGGAAGGTGATAGAGGAATGGCTGGATCAAGGAGAATTAGCCTGACAGAGGCAGGGGTGGCTGGAGTGTCGACAAAGACCCAGGCCACAGGAAGGGTTAGCTGGGGGTCCCGGCAATGGACCAGCGACCCTATTATCAACTCCTCTGTGATCTGGGCAGGTCCCCTAACTTCTCAGCCTTGGCTTCCTTCTGGGTAAAATTTCACTGTCTGTTCACAGCCTTTGGGTTGCTCCATTCCTAGGTTTCCTTGGTGCTTTCTCTGCCTTCTCAGACCTTCCTGTTTACTCTCCTCCCTTGCAAAGGTCAGTGACTCTGCTGGAGCACACGTGCCCTCCTTGTGGCCTGGCTATCCCCTGCCCATCCTCCTGATCCCGGCTGGCTCTCCCACGGTGGCTGGGCTGCCCTGCCCTGTGCCCACCATTCTCCCTGTGCCATGGCATTGAATCTGTCCTGCTCAGCACTGTATCCCCAGTGCCTGGGACGGTGCCTGGCACATCATAGAGGCTTAGTAAATGGATGTGTTGGATTTGCTCATTTACTAAACAAGCATGTATTGAGCAGTGACTGCAAGCCATGCCCTGCCCTGGGGGCTGGGATCCTTGGGAAAAGAAGTGGGACTCTTGGAGATTCCATCAGCATTACTCCCTTCTGCCTCTACCCACAGGCTGCCTCAGTTTCTGTGTGCACAATCCACCCCCTGCCACAGACTCCCAAACTCCAACATCCCTTCCCCTACAATCCACACAGGGTTTGTGTGTGGCCCCCACAATCTATGCGGGGTACAGATTTAGGTTGAGGTGCATGTCGGTCCTGGAGTGGCAGGTCTGGGACTCAGTGCAGTGACCGGGGCCTGAACAGAGGACAGAAGTCGGCTGTGGACAGCAAAGGGCAAGCAATCAGAGCTCAGATGGACGGGGCTGCACAGAACAGGCCTGGGTCTTCATATCCAAATGAATTTCATAAATTTGACTCCATTTGCCGGGGGGAGTTGTACAAAGACCTTGGAGGAGCTCTTCGCTTCCTGCCCTCCCAGGCCCCGCTGCCCCAGCTGCTCCTATAAATGCCACATCTGTTTCCCAAGGAGTTCTGGGCTCCCCACTTCCTGGCCATCCCTCATGCTTCTCCCTGCACTTGGAGTTCCTTTCCCTACCCTACGACCCCTTCCTTGCCAGCTCACAAAGTTCTAAGCACCCTTGAAAGGCCAGCTCAAATGCCACCTTCTCCACAAAACCTGTCCTGGGCCCCCAAAGCTGCGCGTCCCCTCTCCCTCCTCGGGGCTCCCGCAGGTGAGTGGAAACAGCCTGGATGGTAAAATCCAGCAGTCTGGGCTCGGCCCGACCTCCACGCTGCCTGGCCCCCTGACCTCGGGCCGCTCTCTCCACCTCTCTGCGTCGACATCCTCATCTGTAGGATGGGTGGTGGCACGCACCTGACTGCATTGCTGCCTGGAAAACAGAAGACACTCAAAATATGTTAATTTTATTATCTCTCTTATGACAGTCTTTTTATTCATGACTCTGGTGTCCACAGTCCCTCTGGTTACATACTCAGCTTCTAAAAGGCAAGTATCTTCTTTTAAACTTTCTTCATTAATTCCACTCATATTTATCACAGGCTGTGTCTGTACAAGGTCCTGGGTGCTGGGGATACTACGATGAGCACAAACCAGCCCTTGAGAAGCCCACAGTGTTCTTGTCCCCACTTGAGCAGGATGTAAGGGGAAGACCTGACTACAGCTGGGCTCCCAGGAGCCCAGGCTCAACTCCAAGGCTGAACTCGAGGCCCGATATGAACTCGGAGTTGAACCTAAAGCAGCAGCAGTCCAGCAACATAAAATAATTTTAAAAGCATTTCAAAATTTACTTCTGTCTCCCAGAGAAAACTAAAGGAGACTCATTTCATGGCACTTCCCCATTGGGAAGTAAAGCTTCTCACAAGCCCAATCTTCCAAATTTCCCCAGAACCACACATGCATGGATTTCTCTGTCTTCTCTGTTTTCCACCTCACTCCCAGCCTTCAGTATATAGATTCCCTTATTCTGCCGGACTCTACTGAATCGCTGTTCACTGCTAGTGGTATTGATTCTGCATCACCCCAAACTCAGAACTCACAAAGAGAATATTCTCCTGAGACCAGGAGCAAGGGTGCCGCAGGGTTCAGAGGATGGCTGTGAAAACACACAGGATAATAACCTCATCTTTGCCACAGCAGGTTCTCAGTCAATGCCTACAAAGCCCATCACCCATAGACTGTGATGCCATAAATTTTGGACTTAGAACGTGGAGCCAGTCAAACTCCAAGGGGTCAGGAACAGGGAGCCAGAAGCTCATCTCCTGGACTCTCTCCCCAACTGGTGACTCTCGGGTCCCTGATAGGTCTCATGGCCTCCCAACACTTGCATTCCTCTCATGACAGAAGCCAATGACTCCTCCCCAGATGCATAATGGAGGCCAGGTTTTACTTCGGCTCTTACTTCTTCAAATCTAACCGGCCCCCAGCTCTGTAGCTCCATCTAGTTTTCTGGCTTTCCCCGGGATCTCTGGGTTTGCAAAACTATCTGTGTCACAGATTGGGCAGTTGGGGAGGGCACAGGCTTGGCACTGGCAGCCCAGCCAGCAGAGCCAAGGGCCATTTACCCTGAGCAGAGCCACATGTCTACCTTCCCTTGAATGCCCCTCATTCATTAATTCAAAAACCCTTCTGCCCTACTCTGGGTGAATCAGGCTTGATCCTGGCATTCAACGTGTCCTCAGTCTGGATGAGGAGGCAGCTGGGGACACAGACCATCTATAAATCAATGCAATAAGGGCTCCAGTGAGAGAACCCAGAAGAACATACCGGATTGAGTCTAATCTGGTAAAAAAAGAAAGTTGCCAGGGTATGGGTCAGAGGCTCTCGAAGTCAAACCAGAGCCAGCCACAGGACAGATTTGGGACCAGGAAGGTGTTCTTAGCAGGGAGAAGGGCATAGGGTAAAGGCCTTGTGGGGGTGGGACCCCACTGCATTCTGGAAGACTAAGAGAAGACCCTACATGCTGGAAGGCAGGATGAGCAGCATGAGGACTCCTAGCCTGGCAGAAATTAGGGAAGGAGTGTCATGGTCAGGGACATGTGTCAGTTGGCCAAGTTGTGGTACATGTTTATGGTTGGGCAAGTGCTGGCCTGTCTGTTGTGATGAAGACATTTCATAGGATTAGATCATGATCACGTCAGCTGCATCCACAGCTGATTCCATTTGTAATCAGCCAAAGGGGAGTGTCTGCTGCAATGAGTGATGCTTAACCTAATCACGGGAAACCTTTTAAGGAGGACTCAGAGGAGACAGGTTCCATTCCTGCTTCGGCTGGTGAGCCTCTCCTGTGAAGTTCATCCAGACCATCCATTGGAGTCATCGGCTTCACAGCCTGCCCTGTGGATTTTGGACTCTGCGTTCCTGCGGTCACGTGAGACACTTTATAAATTTTATATATGCAAGTGTTCCCTGTTGATTCTGTTTCTCTAGAGAACCCTAACTAATAAGGAGGAAGGGCCAGTCTGAGTGGTTCATAGGGGCCTTCCCCACCCCTGGCCCACAGCTGGGTTATCACTTCCCCGACTACCCACACTGAGTAATTCCCTCTCGGATCCATACCTACTGCTGGGTACCAAAGAATCTGGGGGTGAATAAGATCTTGCCCCACTGACCCTACCATTCACTACCGCCAAACTCTGACCCTTCTGTGGGCACATGCTCCTGGATGACCTGCTGACCCCTGAAAACACCCTGGTCCAGCAGTCAGAGGATGGGAACACATAGGCTGACCAGGTGACGCAGGTCAAGTGCTTCACCTGTCTTGGCTTAGTATGCTCACCTAAGAAATAGGATGATAGTAGGAGCGCCCTGGCAGGGCACTGATAGAGAAGGAATAAGAAATTTAGGACAGGGTTCTAAGCCTTGTAAATGAGCCCCAGGCCCCTGCACCCCCTCTCCAGCCACACCCCCTCAGAAGTTTCTGCTTTTCTCCAGGACACATTGTTGACCATGCCCTGGGACAGGACTGTCCCCTCTCAGAGTGACAAAAGGACACTCCGCTGATGGATGGGCCTGTGGCTGGTCCAGCAGGTAGAACACTAGGCTGGAGGGATCTCCCCCTCCCAGCCTGACCAGCTAAGCCTGCCAGACTTCCACCAGTGATGGTGCCCCGAGGCTCCCGCTTCCTGTCTGATGTGGGCATCTTCCCCTGGATCCCCGGGTCCCAGCAGGCCATCCACGCAGGACATTCTCCAGTCGACGCCAGACGTTTGAGGTGCCCTGGCAGAGCACATGCAGAGTCCTGTGTGCCATGTGTCTGAAAAACTAAAGTTAAAACAGGATATTGAATAAAATAGGTTTGATCTGTGACTTCGACAGATGCAACTTTATAACAACCTGGGAGACCAGGTTGGATTTTTAAATTCTAAGGCCAGCCTCAGGGCTGCTGCTGACATGGGCAACCAGTCTACCCTCAGGAGGAGAGACCCAAAGAAGGGATCTGCCATGATGAGGAAGTGGATTCTCGGCTACTTAGGATGGGCAGTTCCAGACTCCCAGTTACCATCCTGTTGTCTAGAAAGGTAGAAGGTGTCAAGTGGACTCCAGACAGGTGCATTCCTTTGTTCGCATGAGGTCCTGTCTCATGCAGAGAGACATGGACCTAGAAGGGCCAGAATAGTGTCCTTTAAATTGCAGGAACTAAGGTCCAAGCCTTTTGCCAGGTCTACATATGGTATGAGATCCAGCCTCTGCTCCACTTGCCAGGCTGTATCCAGCTCTTCAACGGAAAAGATCCAAGAGGCTGGACCAAGCTATTAGGGAAAGCAAGACTCACAGATCCAGTGTCAAGTCCATAGACAAAGGTCTGGAGCCAGGAACAGAGCTGGACCATAGAGGCTGTCCTAGTCAGGATTTTCTAAGGAAACAGATGAGATATCTGTAAATATAAGATTTTATAAAAATGCCTTATGCACTGTGGGGATGCACAAGCCCAAATTCCATAGGGTAGACCAAAAGCTGGCAACTCCAGTGAAAATGTTTGATGAATTCCCCAGGAGAGCCTTAGTGGCTGAAGTGGAGATGCAAATTCTCTCTTCTGACTGCTGAAGTTATCACTTCTCTTTTATAAGCCTTCAGCTGATTGGATCACATGTCTCTCATGGTGGAAGATGCTACCATTAGTTGAATGCAGATGCAATCAGCCATAGATGCAATCAACTTACCCATGATTTAAGCCCATGAAATGGACTCACAGTAACAGTTAGGCCAGTGCTTGCTTGACCAGACAGCTGGGCACTGTTAACTGGCCAAGATGACACTTGAGCTTACCCATCACAGAGGCCCACAGATGGAACTGACCAGGAAAGGGGACTGGGTTCAAGTGAAGGACATCCAAGCTGAGGCCTCCCGCAGGCTCTTCCTGGACCCATCTATACAGATGAGGGGCTGCAGGTAGTGGCCTTACTTGGATGACTTACTGGACCTTCATCACTTTCCTGCGTGTCACAGATTGAAACTGAAGCTGTGAGCACCAGTTCAGAGCAACCAATTCCAGACAGATTCTACAGCAAAGCAGTTCAAACCCGCACCTTAACCCCACAAAATTGCCTGGGTTTATGCCAGATTTCATGCTGCAAATGAGTAGGTTTTTATGAGCCACAATTTCCCAAGAGTTCATGAATTTCCTAGAACCACCACCCTTTGGAGATACTCCTTGGGACAGGGTAATGAGCAAGAGATATTCTTAGATAAAAGAAAACAAAGGGAGAGAAAAAAAATGGAGCTGCTCCTGCAATGGAGATTCTGCTTTCTACATAATGTGTCTTGAAAGGATTGGCTGTGTTCCCCCAGTTGTTAGTGATGCTCACCTCTCTCGAGGAGACTGTGGCGGTGGGGGTGGGGGAGTGGGGGGCTTGCTGTGTGCAGGCTGAGTCGTTCACCATTCACCGAGGCAGGGAGGGGAATGCAGACGTGCCCCTGCTCCCATCACTCGGGCAGAGGGAGAGAATGTTTTCCTTGGGATTCTCAAGGTAAATGGACAATTTTTATGTCAGCAAAGATACCCATTTTTGCAGACTGAAATTGGGCCAGACCAGCCCTGTCAAAGTCAGATGGGGAGACCCAAGGAGTCAGAGGGGCAAGAGTGGGGCAGCCACCCTCCCCACCACACCATGGGAGCCACAATTTCCCAAGCCATGATTCTGGAAGGGACCCCAGGAGCGAGTGAGAACTTGTGAGTGTCCAGAGTGTCACTGTCTGAAGGCCCCTCTTTGATGGCATGCACCCTCTGTGCCCAGACCTGCGCCAGGCCCCTGGGGAAGATTAATTACCCAAGTCCTCACCCAACTCAGAGCGAGGTACGCTTATGATCCCCATTTTGCAGATGAGGAAACTGAGGCTCAGGGAGGGCACGGGGCTTGCCCAGAATTCCCCAGCCAGGAGACCGTGCAGCAGGACACCAGCCCCAGAGGTATGGCTGTGGAGCCCACACCCCTACTGTGACCCAGGGGGTTGGGGAGGGAGCCCCGTTTACTGCACTGGGCTGGTCCCGGCATGCAATCCAAATGAGCTCAAATGAGTGTGGAGCAGGGCACAAACATCTGCTCCCTCCGCATACCAGCATTTTTCTCATTGAAATGGTCCCGGGGTGCAATGTGTCACCCTCTTCCCATGGCCCTTCCCAGTCCCAGGCCACCTGCCCCTTGTCCCCAGCACCCACTGCCTGGCTTCCTCGGCTGGGGTTACTCTGCCTGCAGGGCCTCTGGTGAGTCTGAGACGGATTCCCTGCTGATGGGTAAGGGAAACGGGCAGACAGCACCCTTCCTGGGGCTCCCTGGAGTCAGTGCACCCAGCAGGGCTGGTCCAACACAGCCTCTTAAGAGTGAGACCTCATCTATACTGTTACCTGAGGTGCGATGTCCTGGAGGGGGCGGAGGTGGTGGAGAAAGAGTCCTTCAGTGGGGTGGGGGCCCAGGGGTCTACATCCAGCTCATCCCTCCCCAGTCCTAGATATCCACATCAGTTTCACCTGCCCCCATTATTCCATAAGCCAATTGCCTCCAATAAATCCCTTAGCGCATGCACACACACACAAATACATACATACATAAATACATACATACATACATGCATAATCTCTTACTGGTCCTGCTTCTCTGATACAAAGTGGGAACTATTCATATCCTTATTTTACAGATAATGACATTGAGATATAGAGAAATAAGAAACAAGAGTAGGAATTGACACCCACTCTTCTGGTTTCACAGATCCATAGATGGAGAGGAATTTTTCCCCAGGATGAAACATGACCAGAGTCTCATCAGATACTTGATTTAGATGGTGCAGATGATGCAATTTGGGGAATGGTTGGATGGGGTGAGTGCATTTTGCACATGAGATCCTTAGGCACCCTTGGGGGTCTGAGGGCAGACTGCCATAGGTGGAAAAATGGCCCACCAAAGGTGCCCACATCCTCCACCCCAGGACCTGCGAAGATGTCCCCTTACGTGGCAAAAAGGACGTTACAGATCAATTAAGTTAAGGGTTTTGAGATAGAGAGATTATCCTGGATTTTCCAGGAGGGAATCCCTTTCATCACAGGCATCCTAATAATGGAGAGAAGAGGCAGGAGAGTCAGATAAGGGGACATGACAGCAGAATCAGAGGTTGGAGAGAGGTGAGCCTTGGGAGGTCGGCAGCCTCCAAGAGATGGAGAAAGCAGGGAGTCAGATTCGTCCCTAGAGCCCAAGGAAGGGATGCAGGCTTGGGGACCCACTTTAGATTTCTGGCTTTTAGAATCAGAAGAGGGTACATTTGTGTTATTTTAAGCCACTCACCTTGTAGTAATTTGCTACAGTAGTAATAGGAAACTAATTCATAGTTTGGTACATTTGAGGCCCCGTATCATATTGCATGTTGATGAGCCAGTGAGCGCTCCTGCATACCCAGATACTCTCATACCACAAAGCTTCTCCCCTGGGCACTGTAAAAATACTCCTAGCTTCACTAATGAACACACATACCAGTGGGTACTCATGGCTGGCTTGTGTGTGTGCATGGGTGTGCCCCACTGACGTCCTTCCCCCCACCCCAACAGCAGTCGCTCGTCCCGGGATGTTTGGGGTCCAGCCTAGCAGGACTGCTAGGACAGCAGGGCTGTCTGGCACCAGGCTCAGCAATGAAGCCAATTATAGTAAACCTGTAAACCCCTTCCTAGGCGACCCATTCCCAGTCCAAGGGTGCTGTTAGTAGAATGCTCACTAATGGGCATTCTCTAAGTTTCTCCCCTAAAATGAACGTCTGTGCGTACCTAAGAGACCCATTAGCTTTTGCCTCTTCCTTCCCTTATTCCGACTCACCCACTTACAAAAGCCTCCGTGTAGTGGTATGACAGCTCTCAAATGAAAAAAAAAAACAAAAAAGCCCTCATTTGCCAATTTCTATGGTGTAAATATTCCCACCATGGCCAGTTTCAAGCTACTGATGATTTCACATCTGACCCACAATATTCTTGAATATTTAACATTTGGGCTCTCGACCGACTCACATGAGCCAGTACAAACCAGCCAGGAAAGACAGCCTTTCTCCAGCAACAGATAAAGATAATAAACTGTGATTGTTTTGGCTTAGTCAGCTCCTACCATGGGAAGGTAGAGTCATGATGGAAGGAGGCCCAGGTTTTAGGGAAAGTGAATTATATGCTCTTGCAGTTTCATTATCTTTCGTTAATGTTTTATTCGTCTTATCTTTATTCATTCTGGCAAATTAAATCTGCACTGTCTTTCCCCGAAGAATTAAACAACAGCAGCCAAGAGTGCAGTGGCCATGTTGGAGGTGTTTGGCATGTTTTTGTCTTCTGCTACCTGCGTCTTAAAGTCCTGCAACCCTGAAAAATGCCAGGCAAGCACACCTCCTGGGGACGTGGTTTGGGTGTTAGGATCAGACACTTGTTCTCCTTATCCAAGTAAAGCAGGGGAGTCATCACTGCCAGGTCCAGTGCTAATTTTCCAACTACAGGAGAATTTTGTGCCTCAGTTGTCCCATCAGTGAAATAGGCTGAAACCTGGTATTAGTGTGAAAAGCACATCTGCTGGGGTCTAGAATTTTAAGTAGAGACTGTTCTCAGACAGAGCATTGGTGAACTCCCAACCTAGGAGCATGGAGGATGTAGAGAGGGTAGAGCAGATTGGCAAGGGACCATGGCTGATCCTAACTTTGGTTGGTTTTTGAGACATCTTCTGGCTCTCTGATCTGAGGACCTTCTTTTCCAGGGATGGCCAAACCTGTCTGCACATTCACCTGTGAGACTTGTTTCCTGGACCACATAAAGCTGAGAGACCCTCCAGCTGAGAGGCAGGTCCCCTGTCTCCCTGAGATTTTCAGGACCGTGACCCGGAAATCTTCATTATTCCAAATCTCTCCAAACAATGCTGAGACAGGGTCTAGAGCTTAGGACTCACTGCTCTAACCCAAAGGCTGGGCCACACAAGTCCTGTGGCAGACACAACCCATATCATTGACACCTGGATCTTCTCTTTCCCAGCTGCATGGAGGGCTGCACTTCCCAGCTGCCCTTGCCTGGGCCACGAGACAAGTTCTAGCCAGCAGACTGTGAGGGAAAGCTACATGTTCACTCTCCGGCTCAGGAGTTGAACAGGCCTTTGCAAGACCTCGCATCTCTGTCCTCCCCATTGTTGAAGGGTATGGAGGCTGGTGCTGAGATGGTTGAGACATAGGCCATAAGCAACCTGGATCATGGGGTCACCAAGACCAGGGCCCTTGAGTGTCTTCTGACTGACAGTGCAGTCTGTGAGAAGAGGAAGTAACCATTGGGTGTTAATTTACTGAGATTTGGGGGTTGTTTGCTATGGCAGCATAAGCCTAGTATGGTCTAACTATTACAGAGCCCTCTGGGAATCCAGTAAAGGCTTTAAACTTTCTGCCCAGGAAAAGCTCACCTGCCTGGAAACATTACATTTGGGCTTAACTGGGTGTCTGCTGAGGTCTCCCTTTCTCCCTGAGATCTAGGAACTAACCATTGGCTTAAAACATTGCTACTTTCACACTTCGTGATTTGAGGTGACATTTGCTTTCCAACACTGCTATTCTTCCTTGTGCCTCTCCTTACCGATGGCCTCTAGGTTTCCATGCTCTTTTTCCTCTCTTACAGCACAATCCAGCTCTCTGTTGATGGGCTTGAAACCATCAATATGGTACAGAATAATTAAGTTTATTCAAGTTTAAGTTTATACAAGTTTATTTAAAGGCTCAGGAGGCTTTGGCATCCCCGAAGCTTATCTGTAGACCTCCAGCCAAGAACTCCAGCTCCCAGAAGCTCATGGGAAAATCTCTAGGACCTCACCTCTGTCCTAAGCAGCATTCTGAGAGGATTCCACAGTTAGAGACTGAGCCTGGGTTCTGACACCTCCCACTCCACCCCGGAAGTACCCAGAGCAAAAGCTTTAGGCTCGATGTGGCCATGATGGTGGCGGCCCACATGGACCTCCCTTTGAGAAAGACCTTTGGGACTTACAGCGTTTAGCAGTGCAGCTGGAAGCCGCACCCTGCCCTTCTCCTGACCAAGCCCAGCAGAGGTGCCAGAGCCTGGTCATCTCTGCCCAGCTTGGGACTCTGCTCACAGGCAGCCTTGACTCCAGCCATATTTCTACCTAATCCTGCTTGCTCCCCCTTTATCTTTCACGGGTCTTACGCACAAATAAAACTCTTGCATTCCAAACTCCATCTCAGCATCTGCTTCCCAGACAACCTGGGCTGACAAAGGTGACCATGTGGATTGTCCTCCAAATGCTTCTGAAATCTTCAAAGTGACCTTGATGACTTATGCCTCTGACTTGAGGCTAGTGTCTGGGGCTTCAGCTGGCAGAGAAAACACCAAACCTCTGAACATCCAAGATTCCTTCTGCCTGAGTCTCTTATAACTGCAAGGGGCTGATCTCCAGTTTAGCCAAGGGGAGAATCCCCAAATAACCCAGATCTGGATTCAAATGCGAGGTCTGTCACTTACCAGCTGTGCGAGATTGACAACCGCCACCATGCGAGTCTGTTGTGTATGTGTGTGTGTGTGCTCGTCTGCCTGGAAGTGTGTGTCTCCTTCTTAGTGTGTGCATAAAGCTCATCTTGCTGTCCCTGCCTCTATTTCTCAATGAACCTATTTATTTCTCTCTCTCTCTCCCTTGCTCGCTTCTCTGCTTCAATTTGCTACTTACACCAACATAGAAATAAGGTGGCCAAGGAAGGATAAATCACAATTTGGGGGGCAGGTGGGCAGCTTCACCTCATCCTCAGGAAAGGAACATGTTAAAAACTTGAGGGGACCCCGAGTCATTTTGTCCAGGTTTAGTGGAAAAAGCCCTGGACTCAGAGCTAGAATAAGCACAAGTCCTGCCTCTTACTTCTTGTGTGACGTTGGGAAAGTCACTTGACCCTTCTGAATTTCAGTTTCCTCACTGGTAAAATGGGGCTGTTGTAAAGATTAAACAAGTTAGTCACTCTAGTCCTGGAAATTGAGTATATAGTATGCGGTGCAATACATAGATGGATGAGTTGAGACTCAAAGGCTGCCCAGCATGACCAAAGGCCCAGGTGTGGACATTGGCTGGGAGAACTACTGGAGGTGAAAGAAGGAGCCTTGGAGGCTTCCTGGAGGTGGGCACAGAGGATAGACTGTGGGGGACATCAGGCAGCAGGAGGTTGAACCTGTCTGTGTTGAAGTTGGCGCCCCCCTCCTTTTGGTCCAGCTCTGGGTCTCTTTCACCCCCACATCCCCTCCCCAGGGAAGGGCCACACCAGGGTTTCAACAGAGGTAGAGAGCCCATGAGTCACTGACCTTCTATAGATACTCTCTGACGGGATACTATAAACCCATTTTCCAGGTGAGGAGACTGAGGCCCCCAGGTTCCCATCCCCTCCCTCTGGGATGTCTCTGCCATGACCAGTCTCTGATGCCCTCTTTACCCCCTTTTCTGTATTTTAACTTCCCCCCACTTCTTCCTCCTGTGACTCTCTCCCTCTCTTACTTTTCCATTCTCATTCACCCTCAGGTCCTGGCTTGGTGTCTCTGTCTCTGTGTGTTACTCAAAGCTCTCTCCTTAACTCACTGTCCTGTCTCTGACTTTCTCTGTATTTCTGTTTTCTGCACTGCTGCCTTGTCTCATTCTGTCTCTTTGTGCATACGCATGTGTGCCTCTTTCCATGTTTCCTACACACTCATACACACTCACAAGCATTCACACATTCATTCACACACACACACATGCACACACACACAAACACAAACACTGTCTTCCCTGCTGGTGCTGGCCTCTCTCCCAGGCTCTGGGCAGCAGCTCGGCAGCTAGCTGGGCTCTGGGAGTAAGTTCACTCTGGCCCAGGCATGGAAGCAAGGCTGTAACTTCTGAATGTGGAGAGGCAGGGGGCAGAGAGGAAAACCCCACAGGACAGCCTGAACCTGGGATGGGAGGTCTGGTTCTCAAAGCATTTTACTTTTCATTTCCTCTGGTTCCTTTCACTGGCTGGCGTTTGCCCTCTCTCTCTCCTCAGTTTACCCCAGAGGGCGCCCGTAGGGCAGGGATTAGGGTGGGGTTTAGAAGTTTCAAAAGGTGGGGACAGGGAGGGAGGAAAGCACCAAACTGGGAGGGACCTCTGCTCGGCCTCTGCCCTGAGCTGGTTTTTCTTGACTGTTCCATGAAGAAGACAGTGTCCAGAGAAAGCCCCAGGCCCCAGGCCTTCTCTTCATCTGTGGATCTTCCAGCAGCTGATGTGTTAGTTCACTGTGACCTTGTGACCCAGTAAGGTGGAGCAAGCAGGCATGCATCTCACCTGTGTAGATGCAGAAACTTGAGACCCAAGTGGAGGAGCTACTGTCCAACTTGGAGCAACTTGGCCGATCGGGGCAGAGCCTGGACTTACACCCGGGGGTCCCGAGTCCCGTCCTGAGCGTTCCAGTTTCCCCACAACCTCAGGGGCCCTCTCAGCCCTCCACTCCCCCAGGTCTCCCCATGCTGGCTCCTTTTCCATATGCCAGTCTCAGCTCACATGCCCTCTCCTCCAAGAAGCCCTCTCTGAGCACCCCAACTAAAACAGCCTCTTCTCCATGCCTGTCACTAAAATTCCATCCTGTTTTATTTTTGTCATTCTTTATCACATCTGAGATCAGCTCGTTCCTTTACTTGGGCAGGTGGCCCATCCCTCTGAGTCTCAAATCCCCCACTCTTAAGAGGAGGTTGATGGTGGGCCTCCCCTGGCCTGGTTGGGAAGACGGAAGGAGACAGCACTGCAGGGCATCAAGCACCTGTGACAGGTGTCTGATGAAGAAGTAGCTGACATTTCTCGGTGCTGGGCCTGGGGACAAAGCAGCAAGAGAGCCTGGCTTAGCCTGGCTTCTGTGCTTCCAAAAAGTGTTGATTAGATGATTGCTAGAGCCGAAGTGCAGCCAGGAGGTCGGGAGGGTGGCTTTCTTTGGCAGCCAAGAAAACAGAAGTGCAGTGATGGGAGGTAACTCCTGTGGGGTCTGAGTTCATTCTACCAGAAAATGACAGAGTCTGCATTCACCCTTGGACCGCTGCCCCCAGCCCCTCTCTTTCCCTATATCCCATGACAGCTCTGAACTCAGCTCTGTGGTTTTGGATTTCATGACAATTCTCATGAAAATGAACAAGTCAGGGAGGGACCTGGGGCACTGTCCGGGCAAGATGATGGAAGCCAGTCCCTGCCCGTGGCCCCTTCCTGCATGGGTGACCAGCGCGGGCATCCGCGACCTTCCTGAGAACGAACCGCAGGAAGCAGAGTGGACGTTTGTGTTTCTTGGGCTGAGTCGGAACTGCATTCAGCCCCCTCAAAGATGACCCAGATCCAACTTCTTCCAGGAAAGCCCCGTTAATAAAGCTGTCTTTATTAAGAGCAATCGCCGAGCCTGTCAGTGACTTTCCTTCTCAGGGGCTGAGGAGTCTTCCAGCTGCTCCTGGCCCAGCCCCTCGTGACCCAGAAACCTGCTTCCACACTCATGGGTGGTCCATGGCCCACCCGGACCCCCCTGCCTGGCTCCCACTGCTCCTTACAGCAGCAGGACGGGGCTCCTCCAGGCTGGGCTGAGTGTGGCTCACTCTGCACAGGGACGGCCCCGGGGAGGACCTGGGGCTGCAGGGAAGGGGTGGAAGGGGGCCAGTCTTGTCCTCCTGTGTCCACCTATCCCAGCCGCCCTGGAGCCTGCCTTTGGGGCCTCGTGGGGCAAGTCCATGAAAAGTCCAGGGAAATGGGGCTAATAAAGCCTCCCATGGGCCATTATGAAGATTCAAGAACCGGAGTGTCTGGCCCAGTGCCATTGACCAGCTGTGTGACCGAGCCCAAGTTAGTTGGCTTCTTTGCACCTCAGTTTCCTCCTCTGTGAAATGGGATGATCACCATTTATTTCTCACGGGCTTGTTGTGAGCAGTAAAGGAGCAGACACATGTGTGTCGCTTCGAGCAGGGCTCCGTGCGTGCGTGGTGGGTTCTCCGTCACCGGCAGAGGAGCTGAGCTGTTGTTGGCTCCTGGTTTCCAGACACAGATTGCAGGATGACAGCTACAGAAGGAGGAGTCAGAGCTTCTGGGTTTTCATCCTTAACACGTCTAAGTTTAGGACTTGGAACAGGAGGGGACATCTCCATCTGCAGGGAGAAACTCAGGTCTCTGCTTCCAACGGAGACGCACTGAAATCTTTCCCTGAGCATCTGGGAGCGGGAATAAGGACGGTGCTGGATAGGGCCCCCGGGGACAAGGGGATAGGGAGGGAGGCAGAGGGGCGCCCAGGAAGGGTGGTGGGGGTGAGGGCAGCTGGGGAGCAGGGTCCCTCCAGGCCCCACACCTTTGCCCCTTAGATTGGGGAGCACAGGGCTCAGAGCCCCACACGTCTGATCTGGAAAGAGCATCAGTGTCCACGCACCCCCACCTCATTCTAAAGATGAGAGAACCAAGCTCGAGAGGAAGACCTTCTTCCAACGTCACACGGAAAACTCTTGTCCAGGCTGGGCTGAAGCCTGGGCATTTCTGACTCCCTGCCCAGTGCTCTTTCCCCTTAGGCCCCAGGGGAGTGGGTGGGGAGTCAAGGAGTGAGAAAGATGGGTGGGGCAGGGTTGACCCCCAGGGATCCTCAGAGGCCTTAGCCCAGAGCTCTCTGGGGGAGCTGCCTTCTGAGTGGGGTGCAGTTTAGTTCCAGGGAGCTATGGGGGGGCTGTGGGTGGTGGTGCAGGAAGGGTGCTGCGCCAGGCAGTGAAACCTGTGGGGAATCAGGCCCAGAGCTCTAGCTGTGGCCCTGCCACGTACTGGCTGTGGACCCCTTCACCTGCATGACTCACAACCTCACAGTACTCACCTGTCAACTGGTGTGACCCCCCCTGCCAGCCCCCAGGGCCCCTTGGCCGCCAGGTGTCATTCCCCAAGGATTATGTGGATTCCTCTTCCAATCCGAAAATCCCGGTGGGATGGGTACTGTTGTTTTCCATCCTCATTCTGAAGTTGGGGAAACTGAAGCCCATGCTCAGCCAACCATTTTTTGTGAGAGCTGGGACTCAAGGCAGCCTGACTCCCAGCCCCTAAATCAGGGGCTTGTCCTAGAGGATTCCACAGACCCACCAAGAAGAGACAGACAAGGAAAGAACCAGGTCACTACTGCTAGAGAAGGACACTGATGGGATCCTGATGGAGGACCGTTGCAGCTGGCCAGGGGTCAGGGGCATCCCATCAGGCTCAGCTCTCCTCCAGGTCCCCTCATTCTGGCAGGGGCAGGACAGCATAGCACAGAGAGCACTGGACAGGGAGTCAGCAAGCCTGCTCCTGCTCCTAACAAGTCACCGCCTCTCTCTGTGCCTCAGTATCCCCAACTGGACAACAGGAACATTGGACAATGGCCTTCCAAGGGTGAATCTTGACTATTCCACTTTTTTACTATGTGAACTTGCACATGTGCCCTCACCTCTCTGAGCCTCAGTTTCTCCATCTGTAAAATGGGGTTGATAAGAACACATACCTCACAGGATCATTTGAGGATCAAAGGAGACAACCCCCTGAAAGGTCCCAGTGTGGGGCCTGGAACTCAGGGACCACTCAATTGTATGAGATCAAGGCACTACCATGCCTGCAGCCGCCTCCACCCTCGCCAGGACAGGGCAGGGGGCCAGGCTGGTGTGATGCCTCAGGCAGAAGGGGACGCTGAGGCCCAGTCTGCCCAACCCGTCATGCAGAGGCTGGCCTGGAGGCATCCTGGTGAGTGCAGAACGAGTCATACGGGCAGGGCTGGACTGTCAGTGTCACCAGGTCACAGAGTGTGGCCCATGGCCACTGCTCGTCTCGGTGTCCTCTGTATAGGGAGAGGAATAAGAGTGAGTGCTAATAATTACTGAGGCCTTGCTGCATGCCAGGCACCACACGTTCCAAGCTGTGTATGCATATTTGCTTATTGTGTCCCCACAACACCCTGATAAAGAGGATCCTATTTTTTATCTTCATTTTCAAGATGGGGAAATCAAAATCCAAGGAGGTATAGTAAAATCGAGTAGGGCCTCTGCTCAGGATGGCCTCAGGGAGGGGACTGTAGGGGAGAGTGCTCTGAGCTACCTCTCAGAGGATCAGTGGCTTTGCAGGGTGGCTGGGCTAAGGGAGGGAGAATAGTGGTTGTGTTCAGGGAAGGAAGACTTTGCAGGGCTCAGAGGCTCAGTGGGTAGGGGCCTGGGTGGAGTTCAAGGCCAATTCCTTCTCTTACCAGCTGTGTGACCTTGGCTGAGATACCCAACCTCTCTGTGCCCATTGCCTCATCTGTCACCGGGAGTCATGCTAGTGCTTATTCCAAAGGGTTGTGGTCAGAATGAAATGAGACAATGATTATTCAGTGCGAGCCCAGTATTTAATGAACTCTCACCCTTGGTGTAAATGCACCCAAGGCTGTAGTCTTGTCCCACACTCTTCTTGCACAAGTTTCTTAACAATACTTTGAACAGATGGTATCACTCCACTTGACAGATGAGAAATCCAAGGCTTGTAACAGAGAAGGAACTTCACTGAGTCCACATACAATCTCATGATAGAAAATGGATTTTTCCAGCCTCAGCCATGCCCTAGCTGGTGGTGGGGCCCTGGACAAGTCTGCTCACCTCTGCGCCTCAGTCCCCTCCGTTCTCCACCTGTCATGAGAATGGCTTCTGCTTTTGCAAATTTCAGGGTTTCTTTCTGAAGTGGCATTTGACCAATGCCCTCCCGGGTCACACACGGGCAGAGGAACCCCCTGGTCAGAGCTTGGCTCCATCAGAGCAGGTACTTATTCAGCCCAGGACAGAGCTGAGGGCTCCCAGTGACCTGAGAGGCCTTCGAGGACTCAAGCCGTAATCTGCCTCTGGCTCTGTCTGCTCTGGAAGCTTAAAACAATTGGTAGGGAGGGACTTCTTGAACAAAGTGAGCTCAGGGTAACTTCTGGAGTCCAGATAATTTTTCACTGAGAGACCCGGGAGAAGCTATGGCAAGGCAAAACCTCAGGAATACTGGCATTAGAGTCTCATGGAGTGGTGTGTGCCCCAACCCTGTGACTCCTGAGCTGCGTGTCCTTAAATAAGTTATCTGACCTCTCTGTGCCCATATTTCCTTACCTGTGAAATGGGGCTGAGAATGTCTATGTTTTAGAATGGTTTTAGTTTTAAGTAAGAAAATAATAATAAATAAATAACTGCTGATACTACAAAACACTTACCTTGTGCCAGGCACTGTTCCAAAATTTTCAAAACGAACCAGTAAGTGCTGGAGCCAGGATTGGCATGCAAGTAGGCTCGATAGAGAATCTTTTGCCAAAATGAATGTATTTAGAAAAAATGACAGTATCTAGAATTGGGCCTGGAACACCCTAAACCAGCATTTCTTCAGGTGTGGTCTGCATGCAACCTATATCAGAATCACCTTGGGCTGGGAAGCAGATGGCTGGAGGAAGGGGAAAAGGGATACCAATTTACATGACAGGTTAAAAATTACGTTACAGATTTGGCCCCATCTAATGAGCCACTGAAAAATTGAAAATAAGCAACTAAGCATGCAATAAAAGGAGTTATCAGTATATTTCACAAGTTTTGAGGCTAAAATGCGGGAGGTCTGTGTTCTAGAATGAGCCCTGCCACACACAAGCCACTGTACTGTAGACGAGTCATCCACTTTCTCTTGTCTCAGTTTCCCCATCTGTATAATGGAGATTGTGGCCACTGCACTGCCCAGCTTGCAGGATGCTCATGAAAGTGATGGTGGCTGCAGACATTAGCTAATGACAAAGTGAAAAGGCCCTGAAGTTGTACTAACACAAGGTCGAAACCCTGCTCTGACACTGTTGTCATTTTAATTCTCTGGCTGTTTTGTTTACCATATATTTTGAGTTATTTTCTTAGTGGTTGCCCTAGGGATTATATTTAACACCTTAACTCAAAACAATATAGTTGAATTAATACCAAATTAACTTCAGTAGTATACAAAAACTTTGCTCCAATACAGCTTCACTTCTTACCCCTCTTTTGTGCTACTGTTGTCATACAAATTACGTCATTAAAAGCCCAGCAACACCATTTTATAATTATTTCTTTATGCAGTAGTCTTTTAAATAGAATAGAAGAAAGTAGTTAAACAAAAAAAAATACATTTTTTACTGTGTTTTATATTTACCCACATACTTACCTTTACTGATGCTCTTTATTTCTTTATGTTGGTTCAAGTTACTGCCTTGTGTCCTTTCATTTCAGCCTAAAAGACTCCCTTTACTGTTTCTTATAGTGCAGGTCAGCTAGGGACAAAATTCTTGCTGTTCTTGTTATCTGTAAACATCTTAACTTCTCTTCACTTTTGAAGTATAGCTTTCCAGGATATAGAATTCTTGATAAATAATATTTTTCTTTCAGCACTTTGAATATGTCATCCCCCTGCCTTCTGGCCTCCAATGTTTCTGATGCAATGCCAGCTATTAACGTGATTGAGGATGCCTAATACATGGCAAGTCATTGTTCTCTTCATGCTTTCATGGTGCTAGTTTTGTCTTTGTCTTTCAACGGGTTGGCTATGATGTATCCAGGTGTAGATTTCTTTGAGTTATTCCTACTTGGAATTTGTTGAATGTCTTATGTATGTAGATTCATGCCTTTTGTAAAATTTGGAGAGTTTTTAGTCATTATTTCTTCAAAATTCTGCCTTTTCTCTTTCTCTTTTCTTTCCAGGACTCCTCTTTGTATATGTTGGAAGAGTTGGTCGTGCCCTGTAAGTCTCTGAATCTCTAATCATTTCTTCATGGTTTCTCTTTCTGTTACTCAGAATGTATAATTTCAATAGCCTTATCATTAAGTTCACTGATTCTCTCTTCTACCAGCTCAAATTTGCTGCTGAAACTCTCTAGTGAATTTTTGTTAAAGTTATTATACTTTTCAGCTCCAGAATTTCTGTTTCTATTTATAATTTCTACCTCTTTATTGATATTGTCTGTTTGGTTAAATATCATTCTCATACCTTTCTTTAATTCTTTGGACAGATTTCTAATAGCTGTTTTTAAGTATCTGGGCTTCTCAGGGATGGTTCTGTTGACTACTTTTTCCTCATATATGGGCCATACTTTCTTGTTTTGTTTTGTTTTGTATATCAAATGTGTGTGTGTGAGAAAAGCTGGGCATTTTGAATTATGTAATGTGACAATGCTGGAAATCAGAACCCCCCTTACAGGTTCATTAATTGTTGTTGCTGCTGCTTGCTTGTTTGTTTAGTGACATTCCTGGATTAATTCTGTAAATTCAATATTCTCTGTTATAAGACTTCCGTGAAGTCTCTGTTTGGATAGCTTAGGTTTCAGTTAATGAAAAGATGGAGATTTCCTTAACTACTGTGAACCAATAAATCTCTTACCTTTTGCCAAGGAGCTTTGCAAGTTGGTTAGGGCTCACCCTTAGCAGAGCTGGCAGTTTACAGCTCTGCCTTAGTCTTCACGTCCTGCTTCCAGTATCAGCCAGAGGTGAAAGAATAAGGCCTTCTGAGTTCTTTCTTGTTTTGATGGTTCATTTATGTGTCAATTTGTGTGTCCAGTTGTTTGGCAAAATACTGGCCCCGATGTGATTGACATCTACAATCAGTTGACCTTAAGTGAAGGAGAGGAACTTTCTTAATGTGGGCAAGCCTCATCCACTAAGTTGGAGGTGTTAACAGCATGAATTGAGGGCTGCAGGGATCAGAAGGAATTCTGCCTCAAAAACATATTTTCCACTTTTTCCTGAATTTCCAAATAGGGAATTTGGACTCCATGAACTCAACATTACTCTTATTGGAATTTCCAGCCTCTGCCTACTGTACAAATGTGGACTTGTCAGTCCCCACCATCATGTGAGCCAATTCCTTATAAGAAATTATACACACACACACACATGCACACACACACACTCTCTCTCTCACACACACACGTGATGAGGTGTCAGCTGTTAATGTTTTTGAGGACCTATTTTGCATGATAAGTCATTGTTCTTTTGCAACTCTCAAGGAGCTCACTTAATCTTTGTCTTCCAACAGTTTGACTAGAATTTGTCTGGAGAACCACAACTGGTATGCAGAGCTTTCCAGGGCCCCCTATGGACATTGTGATTCCACATATCTTCCTTCCAAAGGAAGCACTTTTTGGCTAGCCCCTTCTTTGATCCGATTTGTATCACTGTCTCGGGCAGATGCAATGTTAAACAATTGCTGCTGATTTTTTTAAATAAGCACTCTAGAGAAAGAGCTTTCCCAGACTGAGCAAGTCTGAGTCAGGTCAAATATAATCAGTGCTACAAATGAAGCTTTTTCAGGGATCTGCCAGACAGGTCAAATAGTGACAATTCTCTGAGTATGGGGCTTTTTTAAGCAGCTCCACATCTAGTCTTCCTCCTCTAGTGCTTGCTAGGGGACAGCTACTGTGGTTGTGGGCTGTGGGCTTTCAAGGCACTGCAGAGCTCAGGAAAGACGGTTTGGAATATTGTGAATTAAAACGCCACAAAACCAGCTATCCTTACTGAGACTCAGCTGTTTTTGTTGAATAAATGCCCCTTGAAATATTTTTTTTGTATGGTGTATGGTGGGGGTCACATTTCATTCTGTTTCTATTTGAGTATCCTGTTAGTGCAGCACCATTTGTAATTTTTTTTTTCAGAAGTGCATGGGCTGGGAATCGAACCCAGCTCCTACATGGCGGGTGAGAATTCTACACCTGAACTACCCATGCACTCCTGCCCCTTGGATTTTTGCAGCTTCTGAAAAAGTTGATTTTGACAAATTTTAAAAATATTTTTATTGATAAAATTTAACATACAAACATACAAATGTTTTTAACATACAAACATTCCATACATGATGTGCAATCAGTGTCTCATATCATTACATAGTTGTGCATTCATCACCATGATGATTTTTTTGAATATTTGCATCACTCCAGAAATAGAATAAAAAAGAAAAAAGAAAAAAACTCATAAATACTATACTTCTTGCCCCTCCCTCTCATTGACCACTAGTATTTCCGTCTACCCAATTTATTTTAATCTTTGTTCCCCCTATTATTTGTTTATTATTTTATCCATGTCCTAGCTAAAAGGAACATCAGACACAGTCACACTGCAAAAGCTATACCATTATACAATCATCTTCAACAAACAAGGCTATTGGAACACAGCTCTACAGTTTCAGGAACTTACCTCTAGCCACTCCAATATACCATAAACTAAAAAGGGGATATCTATATAATGCATAAAAATAACCTCCAGGATAACCTCTTGAATCTATTTCAAATCTCTCAGCTACTGACACTTTATGTTGTCTCATTTCTCTCTTCCCCCTTTTGATCAAGAAGATTTTTTCAATCCCTTCATGCCAGATTCTGTCTCATCCTGGGATTTCTGTCCCATGTTGCCAGCGAGATTTACACCCCTGGGAGTCATGCCCCATGTAGTGGGAAAGGCAGTGAGTTCACCTGCTTTGTCAGCTTAGAGAGAGAAAGACCACATTTGAGCAACAAGAGAGGTTCTCTGGGGGTGACTCTTAGGCCTAATTTAAGTAGGCTTAGCCTATCCTTTAAGGGGATAAGTTTCATAGGGGTGAATAGCAAGATCAAGGCTTTAGCCTATAGATTTGTTTGTCCCCACTGCCTGTGAGAATATTAGAAATTCTCCAAATGGGGAAGTTGAATATTTTCCCCTTTCTCCCCATTTCCCCAAAGGGACTTTGCAGTACTTGTTTACTCACTGGCCAAATCACCCTGGTACTTATCGCACACTAACCTAGACAAACCAACACAATCTCATGCACAATTCAAGATTCCATGTACTTACGGTGTTCAGCTAAACTGACCATACAAGTTAAATTAGGAAATGCACTACCCAAAATAAAATTTGGACCAAATAAACATCTCTCCCTTTAGTCTCACACAGAAGTTGAAGTTTTAAAATATGGACAATGTCATCCTTTACCCAGTCTTCTGATATGCTTTTGTCCTAGCCTGATCAGTTTTGTTCATATCGCTACTAGATGTGATTTTTTTTTTATTAATGGAAAGAAAGAAAAAAAAAAGAAATTAACACAACATTTAGAAATCATACTGTTCTACATATGCACTCAGTAATTCTTAACATCATCACATAGATGCATGAACATCGTTTCTTAGTACATTTGCATTGGTTTAGAGGAACTAGCAACACAACAGAAAAAGATATAAAGTGTTAATATAGAGAAAAGAAATAAAAGTAGTAATAATAGTAAAAAACAAAAAAAAAACCCTATAGCTCTGATGCAGCTTCATTCAGTGTTTTAACATGATTACTTTACAATTAGGTATTATTGCGCTGTCCATTTTTGAGTTTTTGTATCTAGTCCTGTTGCACAGTCTGTATCCCTTCTGTTCCAATTACCCATTATCTTACCCTGTTTCTAACTCCTGCTGGACTCTGTTACCAATGACATATTTCAAGTTTATTCTCGAATGTCCGTTCACATCAGTGGGACCATACAGTATTTGTCCTTTAGTTTTTGGCTGGACTCACTCAACATAATATTCTCTAGGTCCATTGTCCTCCGCTGTCTCGCTCAGCTTCAGGTCCCCGGCCGGCGAGGGGGAACAGGGGGGGAGAGAGACGGGCGCAGACAAAACGACTCGAGCAGCAAACACGGACTCGAGGCACGCGGCGGTTATAAGCACAGGCCTTTACTGGAGTCAAGCTTACATACTCTCTGGCGGATACCACGCGGGCAAGAATACCCCGGGGGGGACAACCTCTATGCGGCCGTCAGGTACGGCTCCCTGTGGGTCGTCTCCCCGCTTCGTCCGGGTAACGTCCTTATAAGCATAATCCATACCCAATGGGCTAACGCCACGTATACAAGGGTGATTGGTAGACAGGGTTGGCGGGCGCGTGTGTCATACGCGGAAGCAGGATGCGGGCGCCATCTTGGCTCACTCGATGGGCGGGGGGAACTCTAGAGCAGGCTGCGGCGTGTCTACTAGGCCCAACCCGGGAGGCGGCTCTCCACATCTCCCCCTTTTTTATTTAGACCCAGTGTCTCCATTGATGAGTGAGCTCCCGTGGGCTTGAACGGCTCACTACATGTTTTGGTGCTTTGGGGAGTCTGGACTAGGCTTGCTAGGCACCAACCAGAATGCCTCCTCATATAGAGACCGGAGGGCCCGTGAACTGGAAACTACGTGACTCTCCCTGCAGTGCTTCGCCTCGCAACTGGGTTATGAGAGGGGCAGGAGAGCGGCAACCAGAGTCGGGAGTGCCACTGGTGTCTCTGTGCAATGGCTTGAGTCTAGTCTGGCCAGGACCGTGACTCCGCCGTAGAGATCATCCTTTAGACAAAAATTATGACTTCTGGTGCCGCCTTTTACACCCGGGACACGGCCATGGGCTTTGCAGCAGATCCTGTTTTCTAGCGCCCCGCCCTGAGTGGCCGGGACGGGTCATACGGTGAGGGGAAGGACTGGGTAGCGGGACGGTCGTTGCCAGGAGCATCAGGGGCGAGTGACATAGCCAACATGGTAGTGACACGTAATTGCTGCTGTGTCTGGAACAAGCGTTCTAACAAACATTTAACAGTGACTAAGCCCACTAATAGTCCCACTGCCACGAGGATCCAAGTAGTCAAATTGGGCCAAGAGAACCATGAGGTGACTCGGTTCCACAGACTTTGTACAGTCTCGCCCAGTTTGGAAAGGTCGAAGTCAACGGGGGTCAACTTGATATCCCCAAGCACTCGAAGGTCTGAATCCACCTGTTGGGAGAGGTTAGTAAAGGTAGGGAGGTTTTAAAGCTGGTCCCCTTTCTATACGATAGAAGGGTGACTAGCGCTCCTGTTGTCATCTTGTCGTTCGTCGCCATCATCAGCAGAGTTGGAGACCGGATCTGGTGGCTCTGGTTGGAGGCTTATCAATTTTCTGGGCAACAGTTCCTTGGCGTCCTCGGGCGACATCACGGTTCTCACCAGTCTTTCCGGAACCCACACTGGCTGGCGTCCTGGTTCCTGGGGAAAGACACAAACAGAGCCTCTGGCCCAGCTGAGCACCGGGTCAGGGCCTCGCCATTGCCCCGACAGGACATCCTTCCACCGGACCAGACCTCTATGCGGAGGACTCGGAGTGGTGTGCTGAAGGGCAGGTGTCATTCCTAGTGAATTTTCATTTAAAAAATTATATGTAAATAAGGCTACAGACAGTTGAGCCTTCGGGGACAAGCCGTGGCCTATTCCCCCTTTCTGTTTTTTGAGCAAGTCTTTAAGAGACCTGTGTGCTCTTTCAATGATTCCTTGCCCTTGAGGGTTGTAGGGGATACCATGTTTTAATTGCACTTCCATATTTTCACAAAATCTTTGGAAGGCTTTGCTGGTGTAAGCGGGTCCGTTGTCTGTTTTTAATATTTTCGGCTTACCCCTAGCTGCCCAAGCGGCAAGGCAGTGTGCAATTACTTGGTGGACTCTTTCTCCTGATTCGGCAGAGGCAAATAAAACTTGAGAACAAGTATCCACTGACACATGCAGGTATTTAACTTTACCATACTCTGAGTGATGGGTGACATCCATTTGCCAAATGTCTCCCGGGATGAGACCTTTAGGGTTAACCCCAACTGAAGGGACTGCTCTTTGTTCTACACAATTTCCGCACGCTCGGACTATATCTCTAGCTGTCGCACGTGGTATATTAAACCGCCTAGCTAGGGTACCTGCATTGATGTGAAATTTGGCATGGAACTTTTGGGCTTGCTGATACGGCGTCTGCACAGGGAAGATGTGTGGCTCTCGAGAGGCTACATCTACTATGTGATTTCCCTGTGTCATGGGGCCAGGCAGGCCTGTATGGGCCCTAATATGAGTTATGTAAAAGGGGTGTTGTCTAGCAAGTATTGTCTCTTGAAGTTTGAGAAAAAATGGTCTTACTGAGGAGGAGTACTTTATAATGCCTACTGTCTCTAAAACTTTTACAGAATTTACGACGTACAAGGAATCAGAAACAATATTCAGGGGGCCGGCAAATTCTCTCAGGACTGTAATAATGACTTGTAATTCTACCCACTGAGGTCTTTTCGATTGGAATAATACTGTTTTGGGAGTATCCCCTTCCATATAATATGCTCCTGAACCGGAGCTGGAGCCGTCCGTGTATACGGTGGGGGCGCTCGCTAGTGGCTCAGGTGAAGTCATTTTAGGAAAGATTACTGGGTGTCGGGTAACGAATTGTAAGATGGGATCTTTTGGGTATTGATTGTCAATACCTCCTAAAAAGGTACATCGGAGAATGGCCCATTGATCTATACATCCAGTAAGTACCTCAAGTTGCTGGGAAGAGTAGGGTACCCTGAGGTTTTTAGGCTGTTGGCCAAAATGTTGTACGGCCTTTTTAATGGTTTCTAAGGCCAACTCTGCAATCGCAGTAGGATAGTGCTCCAAAATCTTTTTTGGAGAAACTCCGGGATGGATCCAGAGCAATGGTCCCTGTTGCCACAACACTGCCGTGGGCTGTAGCTCTGTTGGCAGCAAGCAGGCTTCAAAAGGCTCATTGGGGTTTATTCTTTTTAATGCAGCGTCACCGAGTGCTTGTTCTACTTGGCACAGTGCTTGCCTAGCCTCGGGAGTGAGGTGTCGGGGCGAAGTTATATTCGAATCCCCTTTCAGTAAGTCGAATAAAGGCACTAATTTGGCATTGGGTATTTTTAGGTACGGGCGAACCCAATTTATATCCCCCATGAGTTTTTGTAAGTCATTTAGGGTGTGTATGTTGTCTAACCTAAGAGACACCTTTTGAGGGGAGATGTGAGTGGGCGTAAGCTTTGCTCCCAGGAAGGTGACAATCTCGGTCATCTGGATCTTCTCAGGGGCTACTTCTAGGTTGGCTTTTCTGAGTGTAAGAACTAAATGTGACAGCGCAGTCTTAAGGAGATCTGTGTCTTCGTGGGTCAGCAAAATGTCATCCATGTAATGAAGGATTTTTACTTGGGGGAAGTGCTGCCGGGTATTGGCCAGTTTTGCAGCAACATACAACTGGCACATGGTAGGGCTGTTAGTCATGCCCTGGGGCAGGACTGTCCACTCGAAGCGGTGACTGGGCTCCTCTTGATTAAGAGAGGGCACAGTAAAAGCAAACTTTGGGGTATCCTCAGGGTGAAGTGGAATGGAAAAGAAGCAGTCTTTAAGGTCTAAGATGAAAATAGGCCAGTGTTCTGGCAGAGCTGAAAGAAGGGGCAACCCCATCTGAACAGGTCCTAAGGACTCCATGCAATTATTAATGGCTCTTAAATCATGTAACAATCTCCATTTGCCTGATTTTTTCTTTATGACAAATATAGGGGTGTTCCAAGGTGATGTGGAGGGAATGATGTGGCCCTTTTCTAGTTGTGCTGACACTAGAGCGTGTAATGCTGAGAGTTTTTCCTGTGGCAGGGGCCACTGAGGCACCCAGACCGGGGTCTTGGCTTTCCATCTTAGTTTTATAGGTGTGGGTGGGAATCTCCCCTCAGTGGCCCCTGGGAAAAACCCAGGCCTCGTCTGTCAGAATTGGAGACCGCCTGTATAGGCATTGCGCGCCCCTGCAATGAGGCTCCTAAGCCTTTGCCAGGGACATATCCCATTCCTTTTAACAAGCGCTTAGAGGTTGGGGAACAGCCGCTGGTCAAAGTAACGTCCATCTGGGTTAGAATGTCTCTTCCCCACAAAGAAACGGGCAGGGCTAACACATAAGACTGAAAACTACCTTGATGTCCTTCCTCATCTGCCCATTGAAGGGCAGCAGCACTCAGCATGGGTGCTGAGACCTGGCCTATTCCTCTAATGGTGTCCTCCGCCTTGCACGTCGGCCAGGCGGAGGGCCATTCCTGTTGTCTTATGATCGACCGATCGGCCCCGGTATCTAGCAGGCCCATGAAGGGTCTGCCTTGCACTTTAATAGTCAGCATGGGTCGAGACTCCAGGGACATATGGAGGCCCTCAAAAACCTCTCCAGTAGATCCAAACCCCTTATCTCCTCTCTGTCCGGGTCTACTCGGAAAGAATGAATGCAGGCTGGGTAAGAGCAGGAGCTGTGCCAGCCTATCACCCTTTGCGATGACCAGAGTGCCTTGCTGAGATTGTACCATAACTTGGGCATAGCCTGTGAAATCTGAATCTACAATGCCTGGTATGACTGTTAACCCTCCTAGGGCTGTGGATGCTCTTCCTATTATGAGTCCTACGGTACCTGGTGGTAAGGGCCCTTTAAAGGAGGTCCCCACCAATCGGACGCCCATGGAGGGGGTCAGTACGAGTCTGGAGGTGGCACGGAGGTCCAGTCCGGCTGATCCAGAGGATGCACGAACTTGGACAGGTGCTGCGTTGTCGAATGGTGAGCAAGGGGGCGGGGGCCCACCACGAGGGCGGACCCCCTCTGCCCGTTTTTTGGAGCCTGCTCAGGACGGCCGGAGAGGCGTTCACCCTGCGCACTGAAGGCTGACCTACAGTCTTCTGCGCGATGGGGTCCCTTGTGGCAACGACCGCATAGTCTAGTCGCCGCGGGTGGCCTCTCAAATTGTTGAGTGACGGGTGGTTGGTCTCTATTGGGGCAGTTTCTCTTGATGTGTCCTGACTGGCCACAGTGAAAACACCCTTTGGGTCTCGTCCCTAAGTCTTTGGGTTTCTTCGTACCCACCTGTAAGGAGCTGGCTAGCATAGCAGCAAGACCTGCATTAGTTAACGGGCTGCCAGCGTCCCTGCAGAGCCGAACCCAATCCGTCAGGCTTTTCCCCCTGTTTTGTGCTAGAATGACTCTACATTCCTTATTACACTGCTCAAATATCATTTGTTTAACTACAGTCTCTGCCACTCCTGGGTCCGAGAAGATTCTCTCGGCTGCAGTTTGCATCCTGGCTAAAAAATCTACGAATGGTTCAGTGGGGCCCTGCAATATGCTGCTGAGTGAAGCTTGGGCTTCTCCCTGGCCTGCTAATTTTTTCCAGGCTCCTACGAAACAGCGGAAGATCTGTTGGTAGACCTCTTGAGGGAACCCTGTTTGATTCTGGGAGTGGGCACCTTTCCCCAATAGCATATCTGCATTCCATCCGCCATGTCTCCCCGCTGCGTTTCTCGCAGCTTGTTCCTCGGCTAACTCCTCAAACCATGCTTTCCAATCTATGAATCGGCCCGGGGGCAGACAAGCACGGGCTAACTGATATATATCTGCAGGTGTATGATTTAGGGCGGAAAGATTTTCAACCATATTCAGGGTAAAAGGAGCATTGGGGCCATACTGATGGACGGCCTGCCTCAACTCCTTTAAAATTTTGTAATCATATGGTTCATACTGATTGTTACCTTGGGGATTGACAATAACCGGGTACATCTCTGAGACTGGTTCCGGCCCAAGTGGCTTGTAACCACCCAGCATACCAAAAGGTCTAAAAGTTGAAAAGGGGTTCCATCTCCAGAAATGTCTCCCTCTACCGCTTGATGACGTAAGGTCTTGAGGGCTTGCGTACGCAGGCGGGGGGCACAGCTGTAACTGCCCTTCCCTTGACCAGCCTGTAGGGGACTCCGGGTCTCGCAAAGGGGGGCTAACGTAATTACCCGATGTGGCCACCAGAGGGAGCCCTTGTTTACCGTCCACCGGAAGGCGCCACGTCCCTGGGGGCACAGCGGTAGGCGCTGGCGGGGCGGAAGGCCGCGGGGGCGAGACCGGGAGCCTCTCCAAATCGATCAGTGGAGGCGGGTCTGCACCCTCGGTCTCATCACCATCTGACTCTGAATCAGAGTTATCTGAACTAGCGCTTGACTCTAGCGGCTTGCCCCTAGAGCCGTCCGCGGACGAAGCTGACTGAGTTTCTTGGAGCGCGTGCCGCGCCTGTAGCAGGGCAGGAGACGGACTGAGGCCCGTAGCAGCCTCTGCCTCAAGACAAGCACGGACGATCTCCCAGATAGGGACTAGGATCGGGTCCATGCATAGGCCCGTCCGGCGCGCCCGATCTATGTCGTTACCAAGTCTTATCCAAGAAGACAAACTGAGGCTACCGGAATGGGCGAACCAAGGGGCAAAAGCAGCAATATCGTCAAGGAACCGCAGGAGGGAACTCTCCTTAACCGAGATACCCCGCTGCTTCAAAAGGGTCTTTAAGGGAGGTAACAAGGGTGAACTTCCTGACTGCCCCATGCTTGCAGTCGGCACTGGACCTTAACCAATCGGGGAGCTCTCCCGATTCACTGGGGCTACCTGAACGCCCACAGCCCTTAACTCTCACGTAACGGGAAGCACTTACCTTCTCGCGGTGATCAGGCGCGGAAGGTCCGCCGCGAACTCAAGAAACACGTCCTCACCAGCTAGGGGAAAAACAGCAGAAGGTTCCCCGTACGGGCCACCACTTGTCCTCCGCCGTCTCGCTCAGCTTCAGGTCCCCGGCCGGCGAGGGGGAACAGGGGGGGAGAGAGACGGGCGCAGACAAAACGACTCGAGCAGCAAACACGGACTCGAGGCACGCGGCGGTTATAAGCACAGGCCTTTACTGGAGTCAAGCTTACATACTCTCTGGCGGATACCACGCGGGCAAGAATACCCCGCGGGGGACAACCTCTATGCGGCCGTCAGGTACGGCTCCCTGTGGGTCGTCTCCCCGCTTCGTCCGGGTAACGTCCTTATAAGCATAATCCATACCCAATGGGCTAACGCCACGTATGCAAGGGTGATTGGTAGACAGGGTTGGCGGGCGCGTGTGTCATACGCGGAAGCAGGATGCGGGTGCCATCTTGGCTCACTCGATGGGCGGGGGGAACTCTAGAGCAGGCTGCGGCGTGTCCACTAGGCCCAACCCGGGAGGCGGCTCTCCACAGTCCATCCATGTTATTACATGCTTCATAAGTTTATCTTGTCTTAAAGCTGCATAATATTCCATCGTATGTATATACCACAGTTTATTTAGCCATTCTTCTGTTGATGGACATTTTGGCTGTTTCCATCTCTTTGCAATTGTAAATAACGCTGCTATAAACATTGGTGTGCAAATGTCCGTTTGTGTCTTTGCCCTTAAGTCCTTTGAGTAGATACCTAGCAATGGTATTGTTGGGTCGTATGGCAATTCTATATTCAGCTTTTTGAGGAACCGCCAAACTGCCTTCCACAGTGGTTGCACCTTTTGACATTCCCACCAACAGTGGATAAGTGTGCCTCTTTCTCCGCATCCTCTCCAGCACTTGTCATTTTCTGTTTTGTTGATAATGGCCATTCTGGTGGGTGTGAGATGATATCTCATTGTGGTTTTGATTTGCATTTCTCTAATGGCCAGGGACATTGAGCATCTCTTCATGTGCCTCTTGGCCATCCGTATTTCCTCTTCTGGTAGGTGTCTGTTTAAGTCTTTTTCCCATTTTGTAATTGGGTTGGCTGTCTTTTTGTTGTTGAGTTGAACAATCTCTTTATATATTCTGGATACTAGACCTTTATCTGATATGTCATTTCCAAATATTGTCTCCCATTGTGTAGGCTGTCTTTCTACTTTCTTGATGAAGTTCTTTGATGCACAAAAGTGTTTAATTTTGAGGAGTTCCCATTTATTTATGTCCTTCTTCAGTGCTCTTGCTTTAGGTTTAAGGTCCATAAAACCACCTCCAGTTGTAAGATTCATGAGATATCTCCCTACATTTTCCTCTAACTGTTTTATGGTCTTAGACCTAATGTTTAGATCTTTGATCCATTTTGAGTTAACTTTTGTATAAGGTGTGAGATGCGGGTCTTCTTTCATTCTTTTACATATGGATATCCAGTTCTCTAGGCACCATTTATTGAAGAGACTGTTCTGTCCCAGGTGAATTGGCTTGACTGCCTTATCAAAGATCAAATGTCCATAGATGAGAGGGTCTATATCTGAACACTCTATTTGATTCCATTGGTCGATATATCTATCTTTATGCCAATACCATGCTGTTTTGACCACTGTAGCTTCATAATATGCCTTAAAGTCCGGCATCGTGAGACCTCCAGCTTCGTTTTTTTCCCTCAAGATGTTTTTAGCAATTCGGGGCACCCTGCCCTTCCAGATAAATTTGCTTATTGGTTTTTCCAATTCTGAAAAATAAGTTGTTGGGATTTTGATTGGTATTGCATTGAATCTGTAGATCAGTTTAGGTAGGATTGACATCTTAATTATATTTAGTCTTCCAATCCATGAACACGGTATGCCCTTCCATCTATTTAGGTCTTCTGTGATTTCTTTTAGCAGTTTTTTGTAGTTTTCTTTATATAGGTTTTTTGTCTCTTTGGTTAAATTTATTCCTAGGTATTTTATTCTTTTAGTTGCGATTGTAAATGGGATTCGTTTCTTGATTTCCCCCTCAGCTTGTTCATTACTAGTGTATAGAAAAGCTACAGATTTTTGAATGTTGATCTTGTAGCCTGCTACTTTGCTGTACTCATTTATTAGCTCTAGTAGTTTTGTTGTGGATTTTTCCGGGTTTTCGACGTATAGTATCATATCGTCTGCAAACAGTGATAGTTTTACTTCTTCCTTTCCAATTTTGATGCCTTGTATTTCTTTTTCTTGTCTAATTGCTCTGGCTAGAACCTCCAACACAATGTTGAATAATAGTGGTGATAGTGGGCATCCTTGTCTTGTTCCTGATCTTAGGGGGAAAGTTTTCAATTTTTCCCCATTGAGGATGATATTAGCTGTGGGTTTTTCATATATTCCCTCTATCATTTTAAGGAAGTTCCCTTATATTCCTATCTTTTGAAGTGTTTTCAACAGGAAAGGATGTTGAATCTTGTCAAATGCCTTCTCTGCATCAATTGAGATGATCATGTGATTTTTCTGCTTTGATTTGTTGATGTGGTGTATTACATTGATTGATTTTCTTATGTTGAACCATCCTTGCATACCTGGGATGAATCCTACTTGGTCATGATGTATAATTCTTTTAATGTGTTGTTGGATACAATTTGCTAGAATTTTATTGAGGATTTTTGCATCTATATTCATTAGAGAGATTGGTCTGTAGTTTTCTTTTTTTGTAATATCTTTGCCTGGTTTTGGTATGAGGGTGATGTTGGCTTCATAGAATGAATTAGGTAGTTTTCCCTTCGCTTCGATTATTTTGAAGCGTTTGAGGAGAGTTGGTACTAATTCTTTCTGGAATGTTTGATAGAATTCACATGTGAAGCCGTCTGGTCCTGGACTTTTCTTTTTTAGGGAGCTTTTGAATGACTAATTCAATCTCTTTACTTGTGATTAGTTTGTTGAGGTCATCTATTTCTTCTTGAGTCAAGGTTGGTTGTTCATGTCTTTCGAGGAACCCATCCATTTCATCTAAATTGTTGTATTTATTAGCGTAAAGTTGTTCATACTATCCTGTTATTACCTCCTTTATTTCTGTGAGGTCAGTAGTTATGTCTCCTCTTCCATTTCTGATCTTATTTATTTGCATCCTCTCTCTTCTTCTTTTTGTCAATCTTGCTAAGGGCCCATCAATCTTATTGATTTTCTCATAGAACCAACTTCTGGTCTTATTGATTTTCTCTATTGTTTTCATGTTTTCAATTTCATTTATTTCTGCTCTAATCTTTGTTATTTCTTTCCTTTTGCTTGCTTTGGGATTAGTTTGCTGTTCTTTCTCCAGTTCTTCCAAGTGAACAGTTAATTCCTGCATTTTTGCCTTTTCTTCTTTTCTGATAAAGGCATTTAGGGCAATAAATTTCCCTCTTAGCACTGCCTTCGCTGCGTCCCATAAGTTTTGATATGTTGTGTTTTCATTTTCATTCGCCTCTAGGTATTTACTAATTTCTCTTGCAATTTCTTCTTTGACCCACTTGTTGTTTAAGAGTGTGTTGTTGAGCCTCCATGTATTTGTGAATTTTCTGGCACTCCACCTATTATTGATTTCCAACTTCATTCCTCTAGGATCCGAGAAAGTGTTGTGTATGATTTCAATCTTTTTAAATTTGTTAAGACTTGCTTTGTGACCCAGCATATGGTCTATCTTTGAGAATGATCCATGAGCACTTGAAAAAAAACGTGTATCCTGCTGTTGTGGGATGTAATGTCCTATAAATGTCTGTTAAGTCTAGCTCATTTATAGTAATATTCAGATTCTCTATTTCTTTATTGATCCTCTGTCTAGATGTTCTGTCCATTGATGAGAGTGGTGAATTGAAGTCTCCAACTTTTATGGTATATGTGTCTATTTCCCTTTACAGTGTTTGCAGTGTATTCCTCATGTATTTTGGGGCATTCTGGTTCGGTGCGTAAATATTTATGATTGTTATGTCTTCTTGTTTAATTGTTCCTTTTATTAGTATATAGTGTCCTTCTTTGTCTCTTTTAACTGTTTTACATTTGAAGTCTAATTTGTTGGATATTATTATAGCCACTCCTGCTCTTTTCTGGTTGTTATTTGCATGAAATATCTTTTCCCAACCTTTCACTTTCAACCTATATTTATCTTTGGGTCTAAGATGTGTTTCCTGTAGACAGCATATAGAAGGATCCTGTTTTTTAATCCATTCTGCCAGTCTATGTCTTTTGATTGGGGAATTCAGTCCATTAACATTTAGAGTTATTACTGTTTGGATAATATTTTCCTCTACCATTTTGCCTTTTGTATTATATATATCATATCTGACTTTCCTTCTTTCTACACTCTTCTCCATGTCTCTCTCTTCTGTCTTTTTGTATCTGACTCTAGTGCTCCCTTTAGTATTTCTTGCAGAGCTGGTCTCTTGGTCACAAATTCTCTCAGTGACTTTTTGTCTGTAAATGTTTTAATTTCTCCCTCATTTTTGAAGAACAATTTTACTGGATATAGGAGTCTTGGTTGGCAGTTTTTCTCTTTTAGTAACTTAAATATATCATCCCACTGTCTTCTAGCTTCCATGGTTTCTGCTGAGAAATCTACACATAGTCTTATTGGGTTTCCCTTGTATGTGATGGATTGCTTCTCTCTCGCTGCTTTCAAGATCCTCTCTTTCTCTTTGACCTCTGACATTCTAACTAATAAGTGTCTTGGGGAACGCCTATTTGGGTCTAATCTCTTTGGGGTGCGTTGCACTTCTTGGATCTGTAATTTTAGGTCTTTCATAAGAGTTGGGAAATTTTCAGTGAAAATTTCTTCCATTAGTTTTTCTCCTCCTTTTCCCTTCTCTTCTCCTTCTGGGACACCCACAACACGTATATTTATGTGGTTCATATTGCCCTTGAGTTCCCTGATACCCTGTTCGAATTTTTCCATTCTTTTCCGGATAGTTTCTGTTTCTTTTTGGAATTCAGATGTTCCATCCTCCAAATCACTAATTCTATCTTCTGTCTCTTTAAATCTATCATTGTAGGTATCCATTGTTTTTTCCATCTTTTCTACTTTATCCTTCACTTCCATAAGCTCTGTGATTGGTTTTTTTCAGTTTTTCTATTTCTTCTTTTTGTTCAGCCCATGTCTTCTTCATGTCCTCCCTCAATTTATCGATTTTGTTTTTGAAGAGGTTTTCCATTTCTGTTCGTATATTCAGCATTAGTTGTTTCAGCTCCTGTATCTCATTTGAATTATTGGTTTGTTCCTTTGACTGGGCCATATTTTCAATTTTCTGAGCGTGATCCTTTATCTTCTGTTGGCGTCTGGGCATTTAGTCAGATTTCCCTGGGTGTTGGACCCCACAGGTTGAAAGATTTTTCTGTGAAATCTCTGGGTTCTGTTTTTCTTATCCTGCCCAGTAGGTGGCGCTCGTGGCACACGTTTGTCTACGGGATCCACCAGTAAAAGTTGCTGTGGGTCCTTTAACTCTGGAAAACTCTCACTGTAGGGGAGGTTCAGCAGCCGAAGCGTCTTGGAAGAGTGCCAGCCGGCCCGGGGGTCCGAACGCGGGGAGGGTCGCAGGCCGCTGCAGCACGGGAGAGCGCCCGACCGAATTTCCTAGTCGGCCCAGGGCGCCAAGCGTGGCGGAAGGGCGCCAGCTGTCGCATCCCGGGAGAGTGCACTGTTCCCAGCCGGACCGGGGAGTCACGTGTTTGGAAGGGACCCCCTGGTCACCATTCTCCGCAGTCTGGGGATTTCCAACCCAACTCTCTCAGTTGGTCCGGGGGACCTCACGTGGTGGGGGCGCCAGCCTCCGCGGCCCAAGGGGACCGCCTGCCCAATTCTGCCAGCTGGCCTGGGAAGGAGGAAGGGAGGGACTCCGGCCACTTGCCGCCCCGCCCAGGAAAGCCCACGCCCCTCGGTGATCTCACTGGAGCTGGTTCTCCCAGACAGTCAGCCGTTCCAGGATGGGGTACGCTGTCCCTTTGATCTCCGTCGTGGCTCCGGGAGCTGCTCTGTATTGTCTCCACTCCCCCAGTAGCTGTTCTGGAGGAGGAAAGGTGAGGGTGTCAAGGCTGTCGAGGCTGGTGGCGGAGGAGCCGGTGAAGGTGGAAGAGGGCACCGTGGTGGTTGGAGAGCCACTGGAGCAGGAGGGGGAAGAAAGAGGAGGGCGGGCGGGCCGGCGGACAAAGAGGGGAGAGGAGGGCGGGCGGGTCGGCTGCTGCGGGGCTGTGATTGTTTTTTTTTTTTTTTTTTTATTAATTAAAAAAAATTAACTAACACAACATTTAGAAATCATTCCATTCTACATATGCGATCAGTAATTCTTAATATCATCACATAGATGTATGATCATCATTTCTTAGTACATTTGCATTCATTTAGAAAAAGAAATAGCAAGACAACAGAAAAAGAAATAAAATGATAATATAGAGAAAAAATAAAAATAAAAAATACAAAATATATATATATAAAAAAGCAGAACAAACAAACAAAAAAAAAACTAGATGTGATTTTAACAAATTTTGCCAGTGTTCTTATTTCTTTGCAGAGGATCAGATGTTCTGTGGTCCTTATTCTGCCGTTCCAGAAGTTCTGCCTCTAAAACAGCTCTTCTTGTTATTTTTTAAAAAATCTCTTCCCACTGGCCATCATCTACTGAATCATTCAGTTCAGAGAAAACTGGGTATCCGGGTCATTAGCACTGCAACCAAATATTTCAAAAATTCGCCCTCTCAAGCATGTGATAGGATTGGCTTCTTGTTTCTCCTCGTTGACTAGTGCTACTTAGGTACCAGCTATGATTAATTCTTTGTTGAGAGGAGAGAATGTGTCTATTATGAGCCAAAGCATTTTAGATTGATGTTAGATACTGCCTCCCTCCGAGCTGTTATTCCCTCTGCTGCAGTGGCAAGTGGTTTTTCAGACAGTGCCTACTTCAGCCTGGGTCCCTGTGTGAGAATAGGTGAAGCAGGACCAGAGTTAACTTTGATGGACATATAGCCTCAGCAATGAATAAACCTCTGTTGTTTTAAACCACTGAGACGTGCGGTTTGTTCATTACTGTAGCAGAGCCCTGCGTATCCTGATGCCAGTATGGAGCATACGTGGTTGTTACTCTGTCAGACTAACAGAACCATATCTCGCCAGGCTGAACAGGGCTTGCTGCTGCTGAATGAGTTCAGGCTCATTACTTCTTTTCTGGCTTCCTAGAGAAACTCCCTCACTGATCTCCTGTCCCTAGTCATTCTCCTTCCTCTCCACCCTTTTAAATCTCTCAACCCCCATCCAGATTAGGTGACCCCCCCATCCCACTGCTGTGCACACCTTGTCAGGGCCTTTAATGCTCTGTATTGTGGGGACTGGAGCTGTGGGTAAAGAAGTCATGGCTCTTGCCATCGTGAACTGGATATTCTAGAAATCAAGACCAATATGAGATGCATTCTTATTGGTTTCCCCAGATTTCAGCCCCTGTAATGATATTACTGTTGAGGCCTGGGAAACCCAAGTGAAAATCAGCTTCCCTACTGTTTCTGGAGCAATTAAGAGGATCCAGGTAGGGCAGATGGAGAATAAGTATCCCTCTTAAAAAGCCAGTGCTGAGAATGGGGCTCAGACCTGTGAGCGTGTGGGTTGCTTACTGTTGACCTCAAGATTAGGCAGGGTGAACTCACCATCAGAGGCAGTGAGGAAGCCCCACAGGTTTCTTACACTTGGGGGATCTTAGGGGGCTGTTACTATAAAACCTATGATAGCAGAGGCTCCCAGAGACAGCATGAGAAGGGCGAGGCTCGGGGACTCATCCAGCTCCTCCCCCAAACATGCCCAGCTCTACGGGAAAGGCCAGAAGTTTCTGGGGACAATTCATCCCCAGGGAATCACGATGAGGAGGAAGCATTCATTCCCCAACCTCGAATGACTAAGTAATCATGGGATGGCTTACTGAGCACTGCCCTGAGCCAGGTGCAGCTGTCACCCTCCAACAGAGGGGAAATAAGGACTTAGAAAAATTAACTCACTTGTCTGAACCCCTGAGAAGACAGGAGTCAGGTCATGACCCCAAACCCTTGCTCTTGACCATCACCCCCTCCCAGCCCACCATGACCACGCCAGGTTCTGCACCCGGCCAGGGCTCACTTCCGTGTCCTGGGAAGGCTCACTCGGTGCTGACAGTTGAAAGTGCTTCTTGCTTCTTGACAGTAACACCGAACTGCTTTCTGGTAAAAATCTACTAAATGGTTCTTTTTTTCTTTCCCCTCTGGAGCTACACAGAATGAGCTTAATCTCCTCAGTAACCGAAAAGAAAATTTAATAAACTCCATTAAAGGACGTAATCTCATACACAAAGCTCAGAACATCTGGGCTAGAGACTCACTCTTTTTTTTTTACAGTTACTAATGCAAGGAAATTTAGGGATTAAAAACTCAGCTGGAAACAAGGACAGATTGTGTCACCAAGGAAGCACAGATGAACCAGAGCTCCCCACGGGATGAGGCAGGCTGGGATTTGCATTAAATCGGAAGGCAGATCCAGGCCCATTAAGTCCATGGTGATTGACAATGACCCTCCTGAGTTTGCTTAGCAAACTGGGTGGAGGAAAGATTGAAGTATTTCCTTAAAAATTTAATTTCATAAATTTTTGTGCTGGAAGGATCTTTAAAGATCATCTAGGCTGATCCCACTCTCCAGGTTGGACAGCAGTCACCTACTACCACCACCCCTTCCCTCCACCTCCTGGAAGGAGCATTGTAAGGACACATAGCTGGTCCTTGGAAACCTGTGCCTAGAATACAGACTTTCTGATGCTTTGCCCGGTGATCTTTCCACTGTACCAATGAATGCTGATTCCCTTCAGCTTCGGGGATGGAAAGTGAACTGCCAGACTGCCATAAGGTCATGGGGAAATACCATGTTGGCAAATGAAAACCCTTCTGGTTGGTCTGCAAGAAATAGTGGCACATGTACAATGAAGCAAGGCCTAGATCTCCCAAGCTCTCTCTCACTCCCAGGCTCAAATAAAGCACACACATATCACATTTCCAATCCCATGCCCGTGGCAGACATTGCTAGTTGATTACAGCACCTGCTTCACCAAGTCTTGGCTTGATGTCAAAATCCTGCTCAGTACTAGGATTAACACATAGGATGAAACCCATCTGTCTTCCCTGCCTTCATAAGCTTGCATCTGTCACCCAGGAAAACAGGAAGGTAGAATGAACCTTTTCTTTTCTTTCTAAAACTACTGAATATCTGTTAGGTACCATATGTTGGGTTAGGGACTTTCCCACTTTACCACATGTCATCCCTTCAACCAGGCTTTGCAATCCCCATTTCACACATGGATAGGCTGAGGCTCAGAGAGGCCAACCTGCCAGTTTTTCACATAGATCTTTCTGACTTCCACCAGCATTTGGCATAGTTGGAGAGTCTCTAATGCTGGCTTGTCACTTGTCAATGCTGGTTGGTTGGCTGTATCTTCTGGATGTGCTGCCTTGGGAAGGAATTAGTGCTGTGATTGATTAGCAGAGCCTGACATGAGAAGGTAGAGGAAGAACGTGAGGGCCATGTGTCTGCATTCTGAAGTATCACCGATGCCAAAACCCAGGGTATGAGGGGTTCTGAGTCACACGTCGGGATATGTCACTGAGGTGGGACAGGGCACCTGAGAGCACCACCCACTCTCACCTAAGAAGGTGATGGGGTCTTTTCTACTCTCAGGCTCTACATCCTCGAGCTTTCTGTCCTGCTCCAGAGGAACACTGCCTTGCCTACTTCCCCGAGTTGATGTTAGCATTGAAAGAGAAAATGGATGAGAAAGAAATTAATGTGCAAGTAAACATGTTGGAATAGACACATTCATATTTCACTCCCCTCTCTCACAACATGAAAAGAGAAAAAGAAAAAGAAAAAAATAGTGGATGTGTGTGTGTTTTCTTTATCAATTATACCAGAAATTGGCTATAGCTCTGCCCACAAACTCTGAATCATGTCTGTTAAGTATAAGACTAGACCAGAACAAGCATCCTCAGGCCTTGATAGTAGCCAGTTTCATTAAAACGAAGCATCCTGATTTGAACAGTTTATCAGAAAGCCTTTGGCTTAAAATACTGAAACCCATGCAGGCCCCCAGAGGGATTGTGGCTGTCCCTGGAGAGACCCAGTTGGAGCTGCAGCTCAGAACAGAGGCTGCACTGAAGGAGAAGCCACACATCTAACCCCCTGCTTCCCTGCCCCGGGAGCCATCAGAAGCAAGACAGGGAGAGGAAATGTGAGGATCAAATAAGCCCTGGGTCACAGTCCCCAGAGGCGGTGGCTTAACTAACTTTTCTGGGGTCACATGGTGACTGGGATGTCCAATACAGCAGTGAGTTGTGTTCCTACAACAAATAACCCACGTGGTGAGAAAGAGTCCAAGGCGACCAGCCCCGATGGAAGCTGTGCCTGCCTCCACCCCACCCCACACACTGCCCCTCTGCAAAGAGATGCTCCCATCCCAAAATGAGTTATAGTGAAAAAAAAATAAACCAAGGCAGGAAATTATGGGTAAATGCTGCAGAGAGAGGAGGAAGGGCACAAGGAAAGACAGATGAAGGCAATACATCAGAAAGGGAATTGCATAAAGAGACAGGAAAGATATCAGGGAAAAAATGTTCTCCACAGTCTCGAGAAACGACAGGCAGGATGATGTCTATCTCCTTTTTAAGAAAATCAAATGAGTATTTAAAGAAGTGGTTATAAAATAACAGCATAAAGTTAAATCAAGCCATCTGGGCTTAGGTATGACATGGAAGAGAGGAGAAAGAGGCAGGGAGGATGAAAGACACATTAGAAACATCAAAAATTAGAACAGCATGGCTAAAATTTTGTAAGGAACATTGTGGATAAGCTACAGAGTCAAATGGAATTAGTTAGAAAAGAACTTACTTTTCAGAGATTAAAAAGAAATTGGTGATAGCTTTGAAGATAGACAAAACCCATCCAATATATACACAGCCCATGGGGCAAATGGTAGAAATATAATGTCAGAAGCAGCGCAAGGAAACAATCCTGAAATGCAAAAAATTACATGAACCTGCAGAATGAAAGTGCACAGCGTCTTCCAGAAAGAAAAAACTGATAAAAAATACATCAACAACAAATCATATGAGAATGAAATGATTGAAATCCAAAAATAGAGTCTTCTCTGGTCAACTCGCAATGATGGGTAGAAATCAGTTTGGCCCAAATATCTCCCTGGCAACGCCAGAAGACAGTGGACTGTTTACATAGGTGTAAAGGCAAGAAAATACAACCCAGTAATTTCATACCTACCCAAGTTGTTTTTCCAGATTTAAAGGCAACAGGCTTTCTGTGTCAGGAAACAACCTTCACGAGTCTTTCTTGGAACAGTACTGCTAACAAACCCATCAGAAAACTAAAGAGGCAAGTCTGAATGTGTGTGGGGTAGAGCCAGGATGGGGAGAGGCTGGCACCGAGGACCTTATCTAATTACTTTATTATCATTATTATTTTGCATGGGCAGACACCTGGAAACGAACCCGGGTCTCCGGCATGACAGGTGAAAACTCTGCCTGCTAAGCCACCGCGGCCCAACCTTATCTAATTAAATGCAAAACAAAGTCTAAATCTGAACAGTCCCAATAACTGTAGTTTCAGAATAGTGGAAAAGAGTATAATTTTGATACAATGTCATAAATCAGGAGATGGGAAAGATGGAAGGTGAAAAGAAGCAGAGGATATAATGTTTTATAACAGGAAGTTAACGCAGAGTGTAAAATTTTAACAAACATTTATTTTAAATCATAACTATAACATCTTGATGTTTCCTAATTTTTTTTCCTTAATTGTGGAACACATCTCTTCTGAAGCAATATTTATATGAAGTTTGCAAGTCTTTTAATTTTATCACAATTTCTATTTTTTCTTTTAAATTCAAGGAAACATAAATTTCCTGCTTTTTATTAGAAATAGCATAACCATTTTGATCCCTTTCTTTTCTGTCTGTCTATCTTTCAGTTGCATCCTGTGTACATCCTGGAGATATGTCTGGAATTTGTCCATCAAATGTGATCACAGTTGTTTCTGAGTAATGCAGATACTTCTTTTCATCTCTTTTTATTGTACAGTCCAGTATCTTCTGAATTAATTTTTACCATGTAGAGTTGCCATTTTCACCAAAAAAGAAAAAATTTATCTTTAATTAAAATAGAAAGAATAGCTTGACATTTGTAGTCCTTTCCGGTGGCCGCACTTTGCCCGTCCTGAGGGGGATGGGAGATGGTGGTCCCGCCAGTGTCCCCTCCCTATTCCTGGGCTCACACCTCCTCCTGATTCTTCACCATTCTCCTATTGTCGCTCCTGCCTGCACTGCATCCTGGCAGCATTTGGTGGCTGTCAGTCATATCCCAGATTGTGTCATGCTTGACAGAAATCAAAGTTAGTGTTCTGACAAAAGATGGAGGAAATTGGGGGAGATTTCTGCAAAGAAAAAAACACAAGAGGAAGTTATCAAGGGGTGCAGGGAGAGAAGCTGGGATGAGGGCTCTTAGGTGGGCAGCACTGGCTCAGCCCTGGAGAGGGGATCTGACCTGGAGAGGCAGCAGGGGCTGGGGAGGGATGGCCTTGTCTGGACAGCAGCTCTGTCAACCCCCGTGATGGACGAGGACCCTGAACTCATGGTCTGGGACTCTAATGCTGCCACCCCTTGCACAAGCTTTACCCAGTTCTTCCCATTTAACCCCTCACCCCGCCCCTGAGAGGCAGGTAGCACCGCTCTCCCCATTTCACAGACAGGGACTCCAAGAAGTGATGTGACTTGTCCAAGTTCTTACAGCTGGAAGGTGCCCAAGCCTCATTCCCAGACCTGCCTCAGGCCCAGCCTTGACCACAGAGCCCGTCGGCCCCAAGGACCTGATGACCAGAGCCTCAGCCACATAAGAGCTTGCAGCAACCCCAGTCTTCACAGGCCCTAGTACTTCAGAGCAGCTTCCCATCAGCCACTCATTAGTTCATTCTTCATCAAACCCTGTGAGATGTGTCAGGTAGGGATGATCTTGCCCACTTGTTAGATGACAAAACTGAGGTCCAGGAGGAGAAGTGACTTGCCTGCAACCACCCAGGGTGTTTGTGGCAGGGCAGGACTAGAGACTGTGTGACCTTGGGCAAACCATTCAACCTCTCTGAGCTATCTTTTCCTCATGAATTCTATAATGAGTCTGACCCTGCTTCCTGCTCACTGCAAGGGAGAAATTCAAGCAAAGACAACAGATCTTATAAAATCGAGAGGCTAGAGAAATTATTTTGAGCCTGTGGGTATTAATTTCAGGGCCTCAATCTATTTTTGAGAAATCCCAGAACTCAGTAGGGAGCTTTCTTCCCTCTCCTGGTACCAGTTTCCCTGAACCAGAGCCCCCAGCAGGCAAGTAAGTGAGAAGCAATGATTCATGTCTTCAATGATCCTGCCACTGTTTGCTAACTCAACATCCCTTGGAATTAAGCAAGAAAAATCCCTGCCTAACTCCAAAAGCTCTGAGTCTCACCAGGCCCTCATGTTTCTTAGAAATCTGGAATGCCAGAGTTGGGTCTTCCCTGGGACTTTATCCGTCCCTATTCCTTTATTGCACAGATGGAAAAACTGAGTCCTGGGGATGGGGACGGGGTGGCAATGTAATACTAACTGCTGTGCCAGCAGTTTCAGTTGCAGGTGATGAGAAGTAAACGTATGTCCTTGGTACCCATCTCACCAAATAGAGGAGGAAGAGTCCAAGGGTAGATCTTGTTTCCAGAAGAGCTGTAGCAGCTCCAGCCCTCACATCCTCTCAGTTCAATTCCAGCAGGAAAGAGCATGTGCCTTTGTCTCACCATTTCCAGCTCACCTGGCCTCCCTTGAGCTACTGGAATCCAAGTGGACCAGAGTCCATGCAGAGGCCTGGCCCTGACCTCGGAGACTGCCCAAGTCTGTTTGGACTCTATAATCCCAGGGGCTTCTGGTGCCACTTCCACCTTGCCCCCAACTTCCATTGTGCCCTCTCCGAGCCTCCTGTGGACCTAAGAAAGCAACAGCAAGGGAGGCAGAGTGGGCAGTACCTCGAATTGTTGCCTGGCCTAGACCACATCACTTCCCTTCTTTGGGCCCCCGAGCACCTTCTTTGATCTGCCTGAGCCGGGTAAGTGCCTCAGTTCTCTTCTCCCAGGATACCTTTTTGAAGTTCATTAAGGGTGGAGAAATTGGGGCCCCAAGTGAGAAGGAGGGAACCCTGGCCAGGTGTGATAGGTTCCAAAGCCTCAGCGGGGCTCCCTTAATGAGGACACCCCGGGCTTCCCCGGCTCCTGGCCACCCCCACCCCCTCTATGGCCATAAGGGTCACTCTGACATCGTCTCTCCCAGGAAAGCTGACCTCAGGCCATGGCCAGAGTGGGGAAGACGTTCTGGGCTGCCCTTTCCCCAGCCTGGACCCAGGCAGGCTCATTGTGGCCCCAGGTCTTAGCACCCAGTCTCATTGGAATGTAATTTTCACATTTAACCATGAACATGGTCATTTTAACATCTGAGGCTCCAAGTTGATTTGCCCTGATTTCCACACTGTGTGTTAGTCTGTGAACACCTCTCCTGCACGTGCATGCAGATGTCACCTTTCCCAGCAGTGTGCACCTGTGCCACAGGTTGGGGGGCCCTGCCCGTGGCTGGCACACAAGGAGCCAGGCGGAGAGAAGGAAGCAGTGAGGCTAGGACTGGGGGAAGTTGAGGGGCTGTGGGTTGGAATTCTAGTGCTGACCTTGCCCTGTCAAGCAAATGTCACTATGTTTCTCTGGGACTGGTTTCCCCATATGCACACTGAAAGTGAGGTCTGGACCACCATGTCCTAGCCAGCACTCACATTCTAGGTTCTTCATTAGGGCTCTTAGAAAGTCCTGTAGGTTATATTAAGCACTAAGAACAGGGCCTAGCATACAGCAGGCACTCACTAGGTACCCACGATTGTTGTTACAGTTAGCCTAGAGTCTGGGGAAGGAATCCAAAGGTTCCCTCTCAGCCTTGGAGTGTCCTACCCTGATGGGACTAGAGACAGGGAGCTAGGCTTGGAGATGAGAGATTGCCAGCTTCTCTGACTCTGCCCTGGCCAGGTGGGCAACTTTGGAAAGACTCTCCCCACCCCAGGCCTCAGTTTCCTCATCTGCAAAAGGAGGAAATCCCTTCCAGCTTAAAGGCTCTACCCAATGAAATGAATCTGTTGCCCCCCGACACTGCCCCCAATGGGAGAAAGGCCACAAGAGGGCCACAGAGCCTGGGGTTTGGTGTCCACCATCAAGGTCCCAAAGGGGTCTTCCCAAGAGGTCCTCCTTGTCTCAGCTGCTCCTGATGCTCAGGCAAAGACCCTGGGGACACCGTTGCCCACCCACCGTGCAGTTTGGTAAAGTGGTGCCTGTGCTAGAAGAGTTATCATCACTTCTGATGATAAAGGACTTGAACAATGGGTTGAAAGTGTCCAGTACCACGTTAGGAGAGGTGACTGGCAGGTAGACCCACCCTAGGCCTCCTCTGTGGGCGGTTTAACAAGCCCAAGAAATTAGGCAAGTTTTCGTTTCAGTTGTTGCACCATCAGAACCAAGGGTGATGGGGTGAGAAGTGTGGGGCGGTGGCGAGCTGGAGCCAGCTCAGACCAGCTCACGAGAGCTCATGGCTACATTTTCAAGAATTGTGTCAACTGGCTATTAAGCACAACCATTAGTAAAAATTAAATTATATAAACTCGCATTTACATAAGTTACTGTAAAAACAAAGGTAATGTGCACTCAAAACTCCTCAATTCCTAACACTAAATTTATAGTATTTCATTCTCGTGTTTCTTTTTTTTAATTATTATTTTTTACATGGGCAGCCTCGGGAACCAAACCCAGGTCTCCAGCATGGCAGGTGAGAATTCTGCCACTGAGCCACCATTGCACCACCCTCTTGTGTTGGCTTTTGAGGCTATTTCCATCCTCTGGAACTGCATGGTGGAAACAGCGTATACTGGTGTGTGCCTGTGTGACTCTCCTGTATGTCACACTCAGACATATCACGCTGGTAGTTTGAAACTGGCCACGGTGAGAGTATTTACACTATGGAGATCGGCAAACACCACAAATCAGGATTTCTCCTTCCAGAAAGCCAGTTCATTAAATCATTGTCTGCCCACCACTGGGCCGAGAGGTGGGGGACTCAAGGGCGAGAGCAGGAGGGATGAGATGCTAACCTTAGAACTCCTTAGATACAGGGGATGGTTCTTTGTCAGTGGGATGAGGGGCCCAGGGCTCATGAGGACAGGTGCCCATCATGTCCTCTAGCCTGGGAGGCAGTAGGCAGAGCCAGGACCAGCCTCCAACCCTTGTAAAACTTTTATGCCCCAATAACTGGGGAACTGAAGAGCACAGTTCATCCATCCTTCCAACCATCCATCCTCCCATCCTTTCTTCCATCCATCCATCCATCCATCCATCCATCCATCCATCCATCCATCATCCATCCATCCATCATCCATCCATCCATCATCCATCCATCCATCCATCCATCCATCCATCCATCATCCATCCATCCATCCATCATCCATCCATCCATCCATCCATCCATCCATCCATCATCCATCCATCCATCCATCATCCATCCATCCATCCATCCATCCATCCATCCATCCATCTATTCAAGAAGTTTCTCTTGGGCACCCTCTATGTGCCTGGCACCATTGCAGGGTGCTGCAATGCAGCAGGGCACAAAACCGACACAGCCCTTGCACCAGGGAGCTGCCTTCCTTATGTGTCGGGTAGGGGGATGCACAACAGGCCAATGAGAAGATAAGCAAGATAATTTCAGAAGGTGCTAAATGCCATGAAGGAAATAAAGCAAGACAATGTGGCACAGGGTGCCTGGACTGGCTCCTTTCCCCAGGGGGGTCTGAGAAGGGCTCTCCCAGGAGGTGACTTTGTCATCTTAAAAAAATGAGAAGGAGCTGCCACGTGAGGAGGCACAGGAAGGACACGCCAGGCACAGGGAGTGGGGCAGTGAATACAGAGAATGCCACCCCATCCAGGAGCGAGCAGGATGATGTGAGATGGTAGAAGTCAGTAGGTGATGGGTCGGTGGTTCATGCACAATCTCATGGCTTTGGTGAGGACACTGAAGTGATTCTGGGAGAAGCAGAGGTCCCTGGGGGTTGTAAGCAGGAGAGAGGTACAGTGTGGTGCCTATTTGCAAAAGGTCACCCTCGCTGCTGGGATGAAGAAGTGTGGGGGCTAAAGAAGGAGCAGGGGGGCCAGGCAGGAGCTGCTGCAGCCATCCATGGGAAGGCTAGTGGGGCTCGGACCAGGATGGAGGCAGCAGAGGTGGAGAGAGGCGGACAAACCCAGCTACTTGTAGTGGTGGAGTCAACAGAGCGAGTGATGGATTTGATGAAGATGGTGGGGAGAGGGGAGAATCAAGGTGACTGTCGCATTCCCAGCTTGATTAATAGGGTGGGTGGATGTGCCCCTTGCAGGCACAGGACACAGAAATGGATGGGTTCCGTTATGGATTTGCTACATGTCAGCTGTGTCCTGGATGCCCAGCTGGAGGTGTTTAACAGACTCCAGTGGTAGGCATCCGTCCTTGCCCCAGAGCTTCCCTCTCTCTTCTTCCCAGACACAGGGTGGGGCCGCGCTCCTCTGCTCACTTGAACTTGGATGGTGTCAGGTGGTTTGCTGTGGCCCATCGAGTGGACGTGGATGTCTGGCCTTTGCATGATATGCTGTGCCCCTTTTTTACCCCCTGCCGAGGCTCCTGTGGCGGGTGAGGAGGACCACAGCGCTCGGCACAGCCATCTGCAGGCGTGAGAGAGAAGCCTTTGGGATTTTTCATTCTCTGAGTCTTGGGGGATGTTTGTTATTGCAGCATAGTAGCGCATAGCCTAATGGAGTCAAGATAAGAGCTTGAAACTCCGAGACTAGGTCAGAGGCTAGAGATAAAAATTGAGGGATCCTCAATGAGCCATTTAAAGGCCACTTTTAATTTTTTTTAGTCTGAGAGAGAACTAGATAGAGACAGGCCCCCTGCCTTTTCTCTCCCTCAGATCCTTGTCTGTCCAATAGGCTCCTTGTTTCTCTCCAAACCAGACTCCACCCTGCCCGCCTCTCACATCCAGCTCCCAGGCAGATTCTCTGGGTCCCATCAATACTGCCTCCTCCCTCCCTGTCAGTCCATCTTGGCTCTCTAGCATCAGTCACTTCTCCCACCCCCACCGTCATAGTCCCAGGCATGCCAGGGTTGTGGGGCATTGGGGGGCACCTCATAGAATATCCTATTTACAAGCTTAGTGACCCTAGGTGAGTGGCAACCTCTCCAAGCCTCAAATTTCCCATAAAATGGGGCCACTTATAGTGTTTATCTCATATGGCAATTGGGATGTAAGTGCTGAGCACAGAGATAAGTACATAAGAAATGCTAACTATATGCTCATTAGTGTTATGTCATCTTATGGTTAGATCTCATTGCTGCCTTGAATCACTGCCCCAGCCTCCTTACTGGTTCCCCTGCTTCCACACTCACCTTTGCCATTATGCCTCCATGCTATTTCCAGAGACAGCTCCCTAAAGTACACTGATCTTGTAATGCTCCTGCTCAAGAACCATCCATGGTTCCCTATTGTCTAGATAATAAATCTGTCCTCCTCATCCTGGCATTTAGGGTCACAATATCTTGCTAACAACTTCCATTCCCAACCCTCTTTCTTGAACATTGGGAAAACTGATCAGTTTGTTCTCTCTTAAGTTCTTTTTTTTTTTTTCCTTCTCAGGATAGTCAAAGAGACCTGACTTGGGAAACAAGAGACCTGGGTTCGAGCCCTTTCTTTACCATTAATTTCCAGCATGGCCTTGGTGAAGCTCCTTGCCTTTTCTGGACTTCAGTTTCTCCATATGAAAACGAAGTGTGGGCTCCGTAAATGCCTCCTTCCAGTTTAAATGCTCTGGGGTTCCTGGAGCTGGGCTGCACCTCATTTCCAGCCCTGATGGCCCAACACACATTCGTCTCCTTCCCACCTTCACCTGCTGCATCCCTCACCTCCCCCACTCCCCCGACAGGGTTCTGCTCAGCAGTAAGAGAGGAGCCAGCCCAGGTGGGGCAGCGGCAGCCTTGCAGTCCCTGGGCTAGGGCTCTGAGATGGAGGTCTCTGCTGAATGCCCGTGATGAGGATGCTGAAGTTTATTCTAGGAGCAGTGGAAACCCCTGGAGAGTTTCCCACCAGGACAGCGACACAGTCCTGTGTATGTTGTTTAAAAAGTCACACTCACAGTGCTGGATAAGGGGGCGTGAAGTGGCAGGAAGGAGCAGGTGTGACAGCAGGCACTGCAGCATCCAGGTGAGGGAGGTGACGGTTTGGATCAAGGTGGAGGCCATGGAGGCAGAGAGAAGCAGGTAGAAACCAGATGCAGTATGCACGGCAAACCAAAAGCACTGGGAGATGGAGTTGAAGTGGGTGATAGGGAAAAGGGAGCATTCTGAATGATTCTTAAATTTCCAGCTTGATTTAATAGGTAGATGAAATATGGTAGCCTCTGAGTAATTAAATGTCAGGGAGATAGGAACTGATTAACCCCAGACATAAAGTTGTGCTTTAGTTTCCAGGACGCAGGATCTGTGGCCCAGAGATGGTGGGCAGAGCTGTGAACAGTGAAGAGGGAGGTGCTGGGGAGGGAGGTGAGGCCCCAGGCAGAGCCCAGGCCCAATGAGAGGTGAGTGAACTCAGAGTAGGCAGGGAGGGACAGGGCCAGTAGCGTCCACTGAGTTGGTCCTAGGAGCCAGGTCCTGCAGAAGGCACTCACCTGTCCTCTGTCTGGTTTACGAGTGCTATGCAGGTGTCACTACTCATTTCTAGATTTAATGTTCACCATTACCCCACCCTCATGATAAATTGGCTCATTCATTGGGCATTTCCCATGTCCTGGGCCCGGCTCGACCTGTTCTATTATCTAACTAATCCTAACAACACCTGAACCTCAAATATGACTTTATCTTCATCCTCTCAGTTTGATAGCTGAGAAATGGAATGTTAAGTGGCTCATGGATGTTCAAGCTGGAATTTGGACCCAGATTGTTGGAGACCATCATCCTCATTTGACAGGTGAGGAGATGGAGTCCCAGAAGAGGGCAGAGACCTACCCCAAATCATGCAGCTGAAAATCCTGCAGTGGGGTCTGCACCTTGGATGGGCTGCTTCCAGGCTTGTGCTCTCTTCAAGCAGCCCTGGCTGCTTCAGAGGGACAAGGGTGGTCAGAAGAGGGATCTTGGGCAAGCAGTGAGGCTCTGCTATCCAACAGAGAATGTCATTTTTCCAGCCCTGCCACTTGGTGGCTGTGTGACCCTGGGCCAGTCACTCAACTGCTCTGAGTCTTCATTTCCTCCTCTGTAAAATGGGGCAGCCGGGTGCTTGTTGGGAGGATGGGAGCAAGGTGGGCACAGGTGCCTGGTACACGGTCGGTGTGCAGGGATGGCTGTACCCGGGAAGGGAAACTTCTCCTTGGAGGAGGCTCTGGTGGCCTTGGCTCTGGCACTGGAACTGAGGGTCCCCTCCAGAGGGATCCTGAGATTCTGCTGTGGGACACTGGGCAGGAGAGGAGGCTGGACTGGTTTGGGCTCAGCCCTGGGTGGGAACATTCACTCCGCCCCCAGACCCCTAAGGGCCCTCAGGAAAGTCCTGTCACTGCCCATCCCACCAAGAGGAGGGTGGCCCCATGGCCGGCTTGGGGCCAATTCAGGTGCTTGGGGGCTGAGCAGCTTCTTGGATACCCCACAGTGGGTTCTCACCTAACACAGAACAGTACTGCTTGGGTCTGATGGGTCCTGGGGTAAGATGACAGCAGTCTAAGAACCAGCCCTCAGCAGGTGGGCCCATGACACATGACTAGGTCAGATGGGAAACACCTGTCCAGGCTGCAGACAGCCACTGCCTCTGAGCCACGAGCATCCCTCTTCAGAGAGCAGCAGCTGGGGACCCAACCAAGCCAAGCTTGGTCACCTCCATGTCTTCAGTGCTCAGACCAGAGCTTGGCCCATAGAAGATTCATGAGAAATGCTAGTAGAAGGACCAAAAGAGCTTTTCATGAACAGAAAACTGCCTCCCCATGTAACAGAGGAGGAGACGGAGACTCAGCGAGGTTGAGTGATGTTCTCAGAATCACACAGCTGGTGAGGGGACAGGATTAGGAAAGGGAGGGTCAGTGACAGGGCTGGGGAGCCGCGTGAATCCAGAGGGAGAGCCAGAGCTAAGGTGGCCAGAATTCGTGGGTATTTTATCTACACCATGGGAATCTCAAACCAGCGGATGTGAGGCCCCAGTAAAGGTGGCCTTAGGAGCTGTTTTAGTTTGTTAAAGCTGCCAAAGTGTAATGTACCAGAAATGGATTGGCATTTAAAAAAGGAATTTATTACGTTATAAGGTTACAGTTCTAAGGCCATGAAAGTATCCAAACTGAGGTATCAGCAAGAAGCTACCTTCACTCAAGAAAGGCTGATGCCATCCAGAACACCTCTGTCAGTTGGAAAGGCACATGGCTGGCATCTGCTGGTCCTTGTTTCTGGTTCTGTTGCTTGCACATTCTGATGCCAGTAGTTTCCTCTCTAAGCATCTGTGGGACTTCACTCAGTTCTTCCAGGACACAACTCTGGGTTCTGGCTTGCTTAGCATCTCATGGGAAGGCACATGGAGATGCCGGCTGGCTATGCCCATGTCTAAGCATGCGCTCTCTCTGTCAGCTCTCCAAGCATCTCCAAACATCATGTCTCTGTCAGCTCTGAAGCAACTGTTCCCCAAGCATCTGCCTCTGTTTTGAGGTTTCTTCAAAATATTTCCTCTTATAAAGGACCCAGTAAACTAATCAAGACCCACCTTAAATGTGTGGAGTTACATCTCCATCTAATCAAAAGACCACACCCATAATTGGGCGTGCCACATCTCCACGGAGATAATCTAATCAAAAGTTTCCACGCTATGGTTTGAATCAGGAACAGCTGCCCCACAGATTGGATCAGGATTAAAGCGTGGCTTTACTGGGGGCATAATAGCATCAAATCGGCACAGGAGTCCAACTTCTCTATGATCCCTGTTCTGCCCGTACCAGGGCTGTGGCTTGAGGAAGCAACCTAACTTTCCTGTGCCTCAGTTTCCTCATCTGCAAAATGAGGATAATAATAGGGTCTCCTCTTAGGGGCCTTGGGAGGATTATATGGAATAATATGTGTAAAGTCCTAGAACAGAGCCAGGCACACAGAAAACCCTCAGTGAAATCAGATTTTTTTAACATCAATATAATTTTGGGGACGCCCACCTGCGATGAACTGTCATATTAATTGGAGGTAGTAGGAGGCAGTGTTGAGGGCTTTGGTTTGGGCCGACTGGGTTCCAGTCCTTGGCCACCACATCTGGCCACATGTCTGTGGACACAGCACTTACTTCTCTGAGCCTCAGTTTCCTCATCCATAAAATGGGATAATGGCAGTACTTAGCCGTGAGGGCTGCTGTGAGGATTCAGTGAGGTAATCCAGGCAAATCACCCAACCCAGTGCCTGGCACACAGTAGGTCCTCAAGAGACAGTGGCCGCTGTCCCAACAGCACCACCCATTACCGTTAGATACCAGCAACTGAGGAAATAGGCCATGCACAAAGGCGCAGGAATCCAGAAGTGCTTCTCAATGGCGTCTCTGTCCCTGTAATCCCAGGACACACACAGAACATAAGTCTTGATCTGTCAAGTGCCAAATGATCCCACCTGCAATGGGGCCTGGTGCACAGGTGAGTCTGGGGACTCCTTGGAACAAGCTCTCCTGGGAGTTCTGCGTCCCAGGCCGGCAGCTTCAGAGGTGGCTCCATGCGTAGCCAATGGTGGCTTCTGACATTCGGTTATGGGGGCTGTGCAGGAAGGGGGCCTCCGGGGCTCTGCAGGGCTCTGCCTTGCTGCTCCCCTCCTCCACCCGCCCACAGAGCACAGGGCCCAGGCAGACCTGGAACCCCTCCCCGCACTCACCCCCAAGCCCCACGGGCTCCAGGCTGAGGTCTGTGGTCTCTCTCTTCCCAGTGAATACATAATCGCCTCCAGGGCTGGGCCGGGTAGACGGCTGTAATAAAACTGGTTCATTACATCCCTCACTGCAGAGAGGTTTAATGAACGGGCGCTGGTGCTGCTGGCACTCTAAGGTCTCTGAGTGAAATCAAATGGAACACACTCTGCAGTATCATTGAATTAGCTGGGGGTGGGCAGAGGGTGGGAGGAGGGAGGAGGTGGGATGGGAGGGAGGCTGAGAAAGGGGAGTGCAGGTGGTGAGGGAGAGAGGGAGGGGCCGAGAGGAGGAGGGGACAAGGGTGAGGGCAGGAAAGAGGGGTGAGCAAGTAAGGGAGAAGAAGAGCAATGAGGCCTAAATTTGGGTTTGACTCTCCATAGATTCCTAGTAGGGAGGGCCACATTGGGCCAACCTCATTCTTCCTGTTCGAAATGTGAAGACACCCAGTCCTTCTACATGGTACACAGAGCTAGGTGCTGGGGGTGGCAGGAAGGAAAGGACAACGGACGAGATAGGCGAGGTCCTGCCTCGTGGGTTCACAGTCTGGGGGAGAATAATCACATCAACCATGCGTGTAAGTGTAAGTAAGCCTGTGGGTATTATTTGATAATTTTAGGGGAAGGTGGTCAGCAGGGTGGTTCAGAGCGTGGGCTCTGCAGAGTGCCAACACTGTTACACACAGGCTGTGTGGCCTTGGGCTAGTTACTCAGCCTCTCTGGATGGACCTCAGTTTCCTCATCTGTGAAATCAAAATAAAATATCTACCTTGCAGGGTTATGGGAAGGATTGAAATAGTTTGTATAACAATATTTTTTTTCAAAAATGTCAAACTGTTTAGATAAAGCAAAGAGCCTCATTTTACAAATGGGGAGGGGGCCAAGGAAGTCATATGACCCACTTAAGTAATTGTGAGGTTTACTTGCAATGCTGCATGTCAGGTTTGCAGCCTAGTGCCTGCTGGTGTTGGTAGGGCTGGATGCTCTTGCCACTTTACACTACAGTTTGTTTCTTTGATGATCTTTCATTGGCCTGAGGGCACCCAAAAGGCAAGGACCCAGTGGACTCATTTCCTTTTCCCAAGAGCCCTGGACAGGCCCTGAGAGGAGTCAGCAGTAGCAAAGTTTGCTGAATGGATGCATGATGGAAGAATTTGGGTGCAGGTTAATCAGGTGATCAATCTTTGTGGACAGAGGGATGGGTCCAGATATTACCAACCCATCCCTTATACCCAAAAGGCAAGGAGGCCCCACACAGCAGCCGGCTAACAGAATGGGACCCCACCTGTGAAAGGCAAGAGCTGAAGCCCTCTTGGGGAAGAGGAGAGTGGGCCATCCACCTGACTTCTGTGCTAGGCTGCTTTTCCCAGGTCGATGGTCAGCATAGGCCTGAACTCCAGGGCTCCGGAGCTGCCCCGTGGTGAGGGCAGTGGGTTCCTAGGAGCAGGTGCATCTTCTCTGCTCACCAATTGCCATTTTGTCCATGGCCCAGTCATGTCTGTCATCCCCAAAGGGCCTCCCTGCCACACACTCCTGGGGTCACTGTGCCCTGCAGCCCCCACACCTGCCCGTACCCCCCTACTGGGGTGGGAAGGAAGGAATCACTTTTAAAGAAACTATTTAATGGATGTTCTTTTATCACACCCACACCTTTTTGCATTCATCATGCCCCTGAAGTGTAAGTATAAGCCCACTTCTCACTTTCTTTCATTCTGGCTTCTCCAAAGGTGTCAGGACAATTTTTCCGCTCACAGAGGGACCATCTAGCAATATTTCAACACATGTGAACAGGTGGCTCTGGCCCTCTGGTCTCCATGTGCAACAAGACTGTTATAGAAGCTGCATTCACCCTGACCTTGACTGATTCAATGATTTTTCAGATCTCTGCATGATACTTCACCAAAAAGAAAAGTCCCTAAAATGACTGGTCATTTTGTCCTTAAGTGAAGACATGGATGAGGGAGCAAATGAAAATTCAATTAGGGAATACACAAGGGTTAGAGACACCTGGGTGTGTGCATCAGATGCACACTGGCTACACAAGTTGGAGTGTGTCACTTGAACTTGCTGAGCTCCAGTTCCCTCTTCTGTAAAGAGGGGATGATGATATTTGTTTTGTTTGAAAGAGTCAGAGCCAAAGTTTATGGCCATAAAAAAGGGGTGATCCTCAAGACTTCTGCTCCATGCAAGATGGGAGGAACCGGATATTCTCCTGACTGAAACAAACAGGCAAATAAATAAAACAAAGGTTTGCAAGACATGACATCAGGCAACAAAAACCAGTGATCTCTGAGAGATGAGAAATATATGAGGTGAGTCCGCTGATGGTCCCAGCTTACAGCCTTGAGAGAGTTTCCTGGAACATGGCGCAGGGAGGGGAAATGCAGACGCAGCCCAGAGGACCCCTTGAGTTGAGGAGATGGAGCTGAGATCTGAAGAGACCCAGGTGGCTAGAGTTCATGGGACAAAGCACTGAACTGGGGAGAGATGCACAGAGAGAGAACTCCTGAGACTGGTGAAGGCTCCTCCTCTAGGCTTCAGCTGAGTTCTTATCAGCACATATGTGTAAAAATAACTAACCAAGGCCAGGGGAGACCACATGAAGGGATTAGAGTGAAGACTATTCCTTGATGCTCACACAGGGATGGGAGAAATATGTTTCAAACAGCCAGACTGTAAAGGGGCTTTGGGTAGAGCATTTGCCAGAGTACTGGACAGACATGAGCCCTAGACTAAATGCTGCTCTGCCTTTGCCTAACGAATCTTAAAAGGAAGATCAGAAAAAGGATCAAACTGTTTCTAAATAATTTAACTACACTGTAGGACAAATCTCAGGAATATATACAGAAATACAAAAACTTCAATACACTGAAAGTAGAATGCACAGCATCTGGTGCCCAGTAAAAATTATCAGACATGAAAAGAAGCAGGAAAATAGGACCCATGATGAAGAGGAAAAAAATGAATCAATAGAAATCCAGAACTGACGCAGATATCAGAATTAGCAGACATTGACAACCAAACAGTTATTATAACTATATTCCATATTTTCAGAAGTTAAAGGAAATATTTAACATGATAAATAGTGACATTAAATATATAAAAGTTATAAGCAAGTGCCAAGAGATGATAGGTATGAATGAGATTTTAAAAAGTGCTTGATAGGATTTATGGTACAGTAGACATTGCAGAAGGAGAAATTAGTGAACTTGAAGGCAACTAAAGAAACTATCCAATATCAAACACAAAATAAAAAATAAACAGAGCATTAAGAAACTGTGGAACAAATTTTTTTTTTTTTTTTTTTTGCTTGGGCAGGCACCAGGAATCAAACCTAGGTCTCTGTCATGGCAGGCAAGAACTCTGCCAGCTGAGCCACCATGGCCCACCCTTGTGAAACAATTTTAAGAGTCTAAAATAGGTGTAATTAAAGTCCCTGGAGGAGTAAAGGAGAAATGTCAAGGGAAGGACAGAAAAATATTTAAAGAAATCATGACTTAAAATTTTTCCAAATTTTATTTAAAAAATTAATCCACATATCCAAGAAGCCTAATAAACTGTGAACACATGGTATATGAAAATTATGCCATCACATTATAATCAAATTTCTCAAAATGTGTAATAATGAGATTATATTAAAAGCAATCAAAGGGAAATATACATTACATATCAAGTAACAAAGGTAAAAATGTGAAGAAATAAATTAAGGATGACAGCAGATTTCTAATTAAAGCAATGGAAGTGAGTGACATCAGCAAAAACAGCATGGTAAGAACCTTCAAAAATTCTCTCCTTCATAAAAGCAGTGAGGAAACTGGCAAAATATTTCAGAGGGACTCTTCAGAATTCTAGAAAGCAACCAAAGGCATGAAACAATATAGGGAGTGTTTATCCAAGAAATAGTGGTTTTTTCTCTTTCTGTAGTTCTGTCCCCTGCCCTCCAGCTCCATAAGAGCATTGGAAAAAAAACAGTCTAAGATCACAGTGATACCAGCAGCCTGGCAAACACTGGGTGGGCAGAACTTCAACTTCCTATTTCCAAAGAATTGCCATGATTTGGCCTGTCTTTTGGTTCCCTGAAAGACCTCACTTGCATGGCTCAAATAACTAAAGGAACATGTGAGAAAATGCCTGACTTGATAGATAGGGAATATCAATGAAGAGATGGAAATTATAAAAAAGAACCAAATTATAATTCTGAATTTTAAAGGCACAACAGCTGAAATGAAAAGTTCACTGTTCTAGTTTGCTAGCTGCTAGAATGCAACACACCAGAGATGGATTGGCTTTCTTTAGGGGATTTATTTAGTTAATGTATAGTTCTTCAGAGGAAAGGCAGCTAACTTTCAACTGAGGTTTTTTCTTACATGGGGAGGCACAGGACAACCTCTGCTGGCCTTCTCTCCAGGCTTCTGGGTTCCGACAACTTTCCCCGGGGTGATTCCTTTCTGCATCTCCAAAGGCCTGGACTGAGCTGCAAGTGCTAAGATGAGGTATGCTGAGCTACTTGGGCTATGCTACATTGAGCTCTCTCATTTAAGCACCTGCCAATTAAATCAAACATCATCCATTGCAACAGGCCCACCTCCTAGCTGACTGCAGATGTAATCAGCAACAGATGAGGGTCACATGCCATTGGCTCATGTCCATAGCAATAAAACTAGGCACCTCCACCTGGCCAAGCTGAAACCTGAATCTAACCACCACATTCACTAAAGAGGATCAGCAGAAGGTTTGAGTTGTCAGAAGAAAGACTCAGCAAACTCAAAGATAGATAATCTGAGATTATCCAGTTTGAAGAACAGAAAGATAAAAGAATGAATAAAGATAAATAGAGAATCAGAGACCATGGGACACCATGAAGCATATCAACATATGTGTAATGGAAGTCCCAAAAGGAGAGGAGAAAGAGTAGGAATATTTGAATAAATAATGACCAAAAAACTTCCCAAACTTTATGAGAAATATTCATCTACATGTCCAAAAAGCCCAACAAATTCCGTGTAGGATAAACTGAAAGAAATCTGCACCTAGATACATGATAGTCATACTAATAAAAGCAGAAAAAGAATCTTTGAAAGCAAGAAGAGAAAAATTACTCATCGTGCCCAAGGGATCCTCAGTAAGATTAACTGACTCATCAGATTCAGTGGAGGCTAGAAAGTGTGGGATGCTATATACAAAGTGATGAAAGAAAGAGAATGTCAACCCAGAATTCTATATCCAGAGAAACTGTCTTTCAAACATGAAGGAAACATTAAGCTATACCCAGATGATCAAAAACTGAGATAAGGAAATCTTTCTGGCTGAAATGAAAGGACCTTGGAATGTAGCTTGAATTGGCATGAAGAAATAAAGAGCTTTGTTAATGTAACTACATGGGTGATGCCACAGCGGACATTTTGAACTTCCCCCTCTACTTTTATTCATACAGTTCGTACTTAACCAAATACTTAAACTTTTATTCAATCACTATTCACATCCATTCCTTCAATTCCATTTTCATATCCACCACTCATTTGTAAATAAATGCATCCACCATTTACTTTTATTTATTGAAATGTTTATTTATATGTCAAAATATATAATTATTTAAAAGTTCGTAATAGGTAACATTTTGTTTCCCAAAAGTGTCCTGAAATCCCAAGCAAGTTTGTTGTTAAGATATATCTCAGTACCCATTCATTGCATCAAATTTTAGCATAATTGAACAGATCTTTTGTAGTGATAGCACAAACATAAATTTGAAATGCCTTAAAAACTAAATTAAAAAGTGGACTTTTGAGTTACTTATAAAGTAAAATGTACATTTCCCATAGGTGCCATATTGAATCTCTTGTGGACCCCAGAAAAGCCATGTCCTTTAATCCTCATTCAATATTGCTGGATGGGAGAATTTTTATTGTTCCTATGGAGATGTGACCTACCCAATTATGGGTGGTTAGCTTTTGATTAGATGGTTTCCATGGAGATGTGTCTCTGCCCATTCAAGGTGGGATTGCTTGTTGGAGCCCTTTAAGAGGCAACTATTTTGGAAAAAACTTGAGAGCTCACGCAGCCAGAGATCTTTGGAGATGAAGAAGGCAAATGCCTCTGTGGGAGCTTCATGAAACAAGAAACCTGGAGAGAAAGCTAGCAGATGTCACCATGTTCATCATGTACCTTTCCAGTTGAGAAAGAAACCCTGAACATCTTTAGCCTTCTTGAACTAATGTATCTCTCCCTGGATGCCTTAGATGGAACATTTCTATAGACTTGCTTTAATTTGGATATTTGCATGGCCTTAGAACTGTAAACTTGCAACTTAATAAATCCCCCCTTTTAAAAGCCATTCCTTTTCTGGTATACTGCATTCTGGCAGCTTGAAAGTAGAACACCATATGATCCAGAAATCCCACATATAGGTATTTACTCAAGTGAATTGAAAATTTATGCTCACACAAACATTTGTACTCAAATATTTATAGCAGCTGTATTCATAACTGTGAAAAACTGTAAACTAGAAAGATGTCCTTCAACAGGTGAAGGGATAAAGTAAACATCCATGCAAAGGAACACTCTCCAGCAATAAAGAGGAACAAGCTACTGGTTCACACGCACACACACACGCACACACACACACACATACACACACAATGAGAATACTGACTCTTCAAACAAAAATGATAATGTAGTGTGGGATTTATAACATACATAGAAGTAAAATGCATGACAAAAATAGCACAAAGGTGGACAGAGGAGAAATGCAAATACACTTATAAAATTCTTAAACTATATGTGAAATGGTGCAAAGCCTTGTAGATGGACTATACTAAGTAAATGGTATATACTATGAACACTCAAGCAACCACTAAAATAACAAAAGAAAGAGTTATAGTTAATAAGCCAACACAAAAGATAAAGTGGATTCATAAATAATGAAGTCAGAAAGAGGAAAAAATATTCAAGGAATGGCTTTGATAAGTGGAAAATAAAGAGCAAGACTTATACCCAACAATATCATTATTACAATCTTCCTTTTTCCAGGGAAATAAACTAAGGTACAGAGAAGAAAAGGACCTTGTCTAACATTACAGAGCTAGGAAGAATTGGGGCAGCCTTCACTTCAGTCTGTGGAACATGTGCTTGTAATCTCACAATCTCTGTCTACTGCCCTCCACTTGCCTAAAGACCTAGAGACTTCTGTTCCCCAGCATTTCACCTCCTGCCAGATTCTCTGATTGAGGTGGATGCAGAGCTAGATGAGACAACAGGGATTATCTGTTGAACACCCTTCATTTTTCCAGCTAGGGAAATTGTCACCCAGAGAGGCCAAGGGGTTTGCTTACCCAAGGTCATATCCTAAACTACAGGCTTGGATCGAGACCCAGCCCAGCCATCTGCCCCGCCTCCACCTGCTGGCCTGTGCCTAGCATTCTCCCTCCCAGATTCTTTCCTTTCCTTCCAAAGTGCTGCGGCAGCACCTGGCTCTTGATTTTCTCTCATGTCCCAGCAGACACTAATTATGAGTGTTCATCATTGCCTTTTAATCATCTTGGAACTGCTTCCAGGTGTTTTCAGGAGACATCTGTATTATTTTCCTCCATATAAATAGGTTCAGAGTCATGCATTTTCCATAATTGGGAGCAGCAGGCTCTGGACGGTGTCAGTGCCTTCTTACTTCTCAGAGGGCTCCTGATTCATCGTTGCTGAGAAGATCATTAGGGAGCCTCGATGCTGTCCCTCATGCAGGGTGGGAAAGCAGAGGCCCGCACAGAGGGGGAGGGACTGGCTTGAGGTCACACAAAGATTAGGAGCTGAGGAAGCACTTGACCCTAGTATTTGGGCAGTATCCTGGACCCTACTATTTCCCTGAAGCTCCAGTGAGAATTTGAGACTCCATTTTCCAGTCAGGGTCATGATGTGAAGTTTGCCTTGTTTCTCCCCTGGAGCATGGAGATATACATTTTCTTTTTAAAAAAAAGTTTCATAAAACATATGATTCACACTCACTCTTTGTGAAAATTTTAATTTACACTATTCGATACCAAAATACAAAAAACTAAACCTCTCTAAAAAGCATTCTGAAATAATGCTGTCAGCTTTGGAGAACACTCTTCTAATCATCTCTGGTTGGTTCGTCTCCATAACCTGATTCATTCTCAGGCTGCTTCTGTCTAGCTGTGTGCCGCATTGGGGGGCATGCTCCCTGGCTTTTCTTGGGGTCAGCCAATGGGAGGCAGTTGAGTGCAGGACAAGAGAAAGACAAAGATCTTTCTTCTCACTTCCTCCTTGAGTCAAATCCTTATCTCGGGCAGCAGCTCCGTCCCTCTCAGAGACTACAGCTTCACCATGGTTCCAGCTCTCACTGGGCTCCAGTAACCCTGCACCCTCTCTTGGTCCCTTCTGCCTTGTAGTGGCTAATGGATTCTAGGGCTGCCACTTCCTAAGTGACTCAGATTTCTCATCCTCTCCCTTAATTTGTCATTATTTCCATTAGCAGTCTCAGCATTAAAGATTTTGTTTGTTTGTTTGTTTGTTTTAAATATCTGGGAGTAGATTCTGTTCCTTGCAAAGACTCCAATTGTTCTAATTTGCAAGCTGCTGGGATGCAATATAGCAGAAATGGAACAGCTTTTAAAAAGGAGAATTTATAAAGTTGCAAATGTGCAGTTTTAAGGCTGTGAAACTGTCCAAATTAAGGCAAGGCTATGAAAATTTGCAACCTAAGGCATCCAGGGAAAGATACCTTGGTTCAAGAAGGCTAATGATGTTCAGGGTTTCACTCTCAAATGGAAAAGTACATGGTGAACATGGCAACATCTGCTAGCTTTCTCTCCAGGCTTCTTGTTTCATGAAGCCCCCCAAGAGTGTTTTCCTTTTTCATCTCCAAAGGTCTCTGGCTGCATGGGCTCTCAAGTTTTTTCCAAAATGGTTCCCTCTTAAAGGGCTGAGTAAGCAACCCCACCCTGAATGGGTGGAGACATATTTCCAGGGAAACCATCTAATTAAAAGGTACCACCCACAATTGGGGGGTTCACATCTCCATAGGAACAAAAAGATTCCACTCAGCAATATTGAATGAGGATTAAAGGACGTGGCTTTTCTGGAGTATATAATAGCTTCAAACCAGCATACCAACCAATAGTTTAGTTTTCTACACATGGAATTTTGTTGAAAAAAAATTGTGCTGGGCACATTGTTTCATAACCTCACTTGAAGATATGCCATGGATCTCATTTCATATTGTTGCACATAAATATTCATCATTATTTTAGGTATGTTATATTGTGCATAGTTTAACAATGGCCTATTAGGAGGTATTTAGATTATTTCCTTTTGTGCTGATAAGCCATGCTGCCATCAGCATCCTTGTGCAACATCTGCATGTTTGTGCAATTTCCTCATGTAGGATTGTGCTGGTTTGAAATGTTATGTGCTCCAGAAAAGCCATGACCTTCTAACCCATTTTTGTGGGTACAAAGCTAGTGTTGGGTAGGACCTTTGGAATAGGTGTTTCCATGAAGATGTGACCCTGCCTATTGAAGGTGGTCTTAATGCGCCTACTGGAGTCCTTTAAGAAAGATGCGTTTTGGAGAGAACACAAACAGAAACGCCCTGGGAGATGCTAAGCAAGGACCCATAGAAACGGAAAGAGGCAAGAGAAGCTAAGAGACGAAATCAAGTTTTGACCAGAAAAGCTAGGCGAAGACCCGTAGGCCACAGAGAGAAAGCCACTGGAGTTAGAAGCTGAAAGCAGTGGAATTGCAATCAAGAACAAGCAGATGCCGGCCACATGCTTTCCCAAGCTAACGGAGGTGTTCCAGATGTTGGCGGTTTTTCTTCAGAGCCCAACTATCATTCTGTTGATACCTTAATTTGGACATTTTCACAGCTTAAGAACTATAACTTTGTAACCTAATAAATGCCCTTTGTAAAAGCCAATCCATTTCTGATACATTGCATTCCAGCAGATTTAGCAAACTGAAACAAGGATAAATGCTCAGAAGTGGGAGGGTTGGATCAAGCGGCACATGTATTTCACAACCTGATATTTGCTGATAAGTAGCACTCCTCAAATGTTTACACTACTATTAGTATTTTTAAATAAATTCTTTGTTTTTAATTATGGTAAAATATCTATAACTAAAAATCAATCTATGTTAAGTGGACAATTCTTTGACAATTCTTTGACTTTCATCACTATCTATTTTCATCATATCAAACAAAAATATTTTCATCACATCAAACAAAAATTCATGCTCATTTAGCATGACTCCCCGTTCCCCCATCCATCCTCCCTGGGAGCCACTATCCTCCTCTCTCTCTGCAAATTTGCTTAGTCAATGTACTCTATATTAGTGAGATCATGCTATATTTGTCCTATTGTGTCTGGCTTATTTCACTCAACATGATGTTTTCAATGTTGTAGTAGGTGCTGGCACTTCACTTCTTTTTATGGCTGAGTAATATTTCATTGAATGGATATACCACCTTTCATTTAACTGTTCATCTGTTGATAAACGCTTGGGTTGCTTCCACCTTTTGGCGATCGTGAATAATGTTGTGATGAGCATTGGTGTACAAGTATCTGTCTGAGGTCTCCCTTAAATTAGTTTTTGTGTGTACTAAGGAGTAGAATTACCAGGTCATATGGTAATTTTATGTTTTATTTTCTGAGGAACTGCCCAAACTATTTCCACAGTGGCTGCCCCATTTTATGTTCCAACCAACAATGTACTAGAGTTTCTATTTCTCAGCAAACTCTCCAGCACTTATGTCCAGTATTTTAAAAAATGGCTGTAATATTGGGTATGAAGTTGTATCTCACTGTAGTTTTAACTGCATGTATTTAACAGATAATGATGTTGACCATCTTTTCATATACTTATTGGCTATTTGCATATCTTTGGAGGAAAACCTGTTCAAATCCTTGGCCCATTTTTTAAATTGGGTTGTTTGTCTTTTTATTGTTACAATAGAAAAGTATGATAATATAGGATTTTACATTTACCTATGTAGTTACCTTTATTAATGCTCTTTGTTTCTTTGTATGGCTTTGAGTTACTCGTTAGTGTCCTTTTATTTAATCCTGAAGGACTCCCTTTACCATTTCTTATAAAGTAGGTCTTCTAGTAATGAACTCTGTCAACTTTTGTTTATCTGTAAGTGTCTTAATATGTCTTCATTTTGAAAGATAATTTTGCTGAATATAGAATTTTGTTGACAGTATTTTTTATCTTTTTATTTGAAGACTTTAAATATGTCTATACCACTGTTTTTTGGCCTCCATGGTTTTTGGTGAGTGTTCTAGTTTGCTAGCTGCCAGAATGCAATATACCAGAAATGGAATGGCTTTTAAAAGGGGAAATTTAATGAGTTGCTAGTTTATAGTTCCAAGGCCGAGAAAATGTCCCATTTAAAACAAATCCATAGAAATGTCCAATCTAAGGCATCCATCCAGGGAAAGATGGATGGGCTTCTCTCTCAGCTGGAAGGGCACATGGCAAACACGGCATAATCTGCTAGCTTTCTCTCCTGGCTTCCTGTTTCATGAAGCTCCCCGGGAGGTGTTTTCCTTCCTCATCTCCAAAGGTCACTGGCTGATGGACTTTCTGCTTCGTGGTGTTGCAGCATTCTCTGCTCTCTCTGAATCACTCATTCTCCAAAATGTTTCCTCTTTTATAGGACTCCAGTAACTAATCAAGACCCACCCAAATGGGTGGAGACATGTCATCACCCAAGCCAGTTTAACAACCACTCTTGATTGAGTCACAGCTCCAGGGAGATGATCTAATTGCAGTTTCAAGAATACAATACTGAATAGGGATTAGAAGAAAAGGCTGTCTTTACAAAATGGAATTAGGATTAAAACAGCTTTCTAGGGTACATACATCGTTTCAAGCCAGCACAGTAGAAATCCACTGTTGGTATTATTGGGGACCCCTTATATGCAACAAGTGACTTTTCTGTTATTGCTTTCAAAATCCTCTCTGTCTTTGTCTTTGACAACTTTGCTATATTGTGTCTTTGTGGAGCTTTCATAGGTCTATCTGGCTGGAGTTCACTGAGTTTCCTGGGTGTGTACATTGATGTCTTTCACTGGATTTGGAAAGTTTTGGGCCATCATTTCTTTGAACATTTTGTCTGTCTGTCTGTCTGTCTGTCTCTCTCTCTCTCTCTCATTCTTCTGGGACTCCAGTGATGTGCATGTTGGTATATTTGATTATGTTCCACAGGTCTCTCAGGCTCTGTTCATTTTTCTTCATCAATTTTTTTCTTTCTGCTCCTCACACAGAATAATTTCAATAGTCTTGTCTCAAGTTTGCTGATCCTTTGCTTTGCCTGTTCAAATCTGCCACTGAATTGCTCTGGTGAAACGTGCCCTCCACCCCTCTTGACAGTCCCAACCTGACTCCTTCATTAAAAAGGCCAAGCACAGCCATAAAGCTCATCAAAATTGGAAGGAGCTTGGGAAGCCTCTGTTCCAACCTCATTCATTTTCAGAAGAGAATAACAGATCCCAGAGAGGCTGACGCACTTGCTCAAGGTTAGAGTGGAAAGTAAGAGTGAGGCTGAACGGAATGACGTCAGCCTCTGCTGTGTGAGGACAAATCATGTGCCAGGCCCTGGCCTGGACATTTCTACTTACTTACCTCATTTAATCCTCATCCAACAACTCTGTGGGGTGGATGTTATTATTCCTGTGTGTGCTGGTTTGAAGCTGTTATGTGCACCAGAAAATCCATATCCTTTTCCTTGATCCAATCTTGTTGGGAAATCCATGTTTCTTTTAATCAATACTGTGGGTTGGAAACTTTGATTAGATTGTTTCCACGGAGATGTAACACACCCAATTGTGGGTGCGACCTTTTGATTAGATGGAACTGTGACTCCACCCATTCAAGGGGGGTCTTGATTAGTTTACTGGAGTCCTTTAAAAGGGGAAACATTTTGGAGTGCTTCAGAGGTGACAGAGATGCAGGCACCTGAAGATACTTGGAGGGATGACAGAAAGAGCAGACACCTAGGCATGGACGTTTAGAGATGCATGGCCCAGAAGACATCTCATGGCCTTTCCATGAGATGCTAAGCAAGCCAGAACCCAGAGTTGTGTCCCGGTGGAGCTAAGTGAAAGGCCACAGATGATTAGAGAGGAAACCACTGGCATCAGAAGCCGGAAGCAATGGAACCAAGAACAAGGCCCTATGAGATGGGGAAAAGAGGCATCCTCCAAGTGCACAGAACTTCAAGCTGCACATCTCTTTGACCACTTAGCTGTGATGGTAAAAGTTCCATAGGTGAAGACCAACTCGGTTCATAGGCCGTGGCTAACAGATGATTGGGGACTTAGAAGGAACAAGATGGAAGAGCTGGTGACAAAGAGTCTGGAAGAAGAGGAGCGTGATGAATCTTTCAGAATAATATAGAGTGTGAAGTCATTTGAGTCCCATGGAGATGCTCACCAAGAAGTACTCTCTGCAGAGCAAGTGGCCTTTGGTGATCTCTGCAGTAGGCCTGGGGGTTCTGTGAGCTATTGTAACAGACAGTTGACTCTAGCGACCTTTGGCAAGTCCAGCAGTAGAAGCCAGAGGCTTCCCCCACATCAGCCGTCTCCTTCAGCACTGTCAGCAAGTGCTTCTGGGATCTGGGTACCCTGCTGCTTCCCTTCCATTCTTCCTGCCCCAAGGGTCACAGCAGCCTGTGAAGCGAGCAACCTGTGGATTACCTCCACCTCCCTATTAGCTCCCTCAGCCCTTCCCACACTTTTATAACTGTTTCCTTGTATTAAATCCCCTCCTTAAAACACTTGATGTGGTTTCTGTACAACCAGTGCTGGACTCTGACTTCAGGTGCAGATGGAGCCCTTGGATTGAAGCAGCCTTCACCATTTCTCCTCCTGCCAGATTGCCCTGTGGCTGGGGCCTGACCACACCACATCCAGTGCCCACATGATCAGCTGTAGTGTGGCAGATACAGCATCTTCAAAACCATGAAAGTGAGGGTCCCAGGACTGCAGGCCATATGAAAGAGAGACGGGGTGGGGGCAGAGGAAGGAGAAGGAAAAGAGCAAAGGGGGAAGGGAAGGTAGAAACAGATATTGGGGAAGTTGCAGCCACAGCTTCCAATGCTGGCAACAGCGAGTGAGCATCCCCATCTAGTTGTGGGACCAAATTCTGACTGATTGCACATCGGTCCTGGTAGAGGCATCTAGGTAACCTCGCCCTGCTCTTCCCAGTTCTGAGCTCTGGAGACTGAATTGCACAGGCAAGGCAGGCAGGAGCTGGGAACCAGACCCCGGGGCTCCAGGTACCCATCCCTGGCGGCTTCCACCTCACTCCTCTACCCCATTGGGCACTTAGCTCCCAAGCTGGCATGGATACCACCCTGGTTTGTGTTTGGCATCATGAATTTGTGTTTATTTTATGTATGGTATGATGTCTAGTTTTTATTTAGGTGACGAGGAAGGAAAGACAAACTTGCCATCCGCAGGATAAGAGAAGAACTCCTGAAGGCAGGAATGCCTACCCCTCCATCCCCCTTACACTGCCCTGCTAGCTCTTAAACTCAACCCAAGAGTAATTAAATTGTACATAGTTTTCTTTTTAATATCACCTATGAAAATCACCTTTCATTTTCTGTACTTACTGCATGACAACTAGTCTTATAAATTTAAATTATCCCTGTAAATCTAAATTAAATGCCCAGGTTTGAATGTATTTAGGGCACTTAATTAATAAAGTGCTAGCACATAACCATCACTAACCTTGTTTGCTCCAACCCCAGCTTTACTTCTCAAAGGAGGTATTTCTCTGTGGTGTGCAGGTGGGAGGAAGGAGGGGCCTGGGGCGCTGGGCAGTTTGCCAGCTGCTGTGGGCACTGCCTATTCCCATGGCCTAGCTCAGGCTTTAATATGCCATGTGACCTTGGATGTGTCACTTGCCTTCTGTAGTCTTCAGTTTCCCCTTCAGCAAACTAAGGGAGTGTCTAGATCATCACCACGGAGGCTTCTTCAGCAGCAGAGGGAAGGGAGATGGGGGCTGTGGAGGCTGGTCCACGACTTACCAGCAGTGTGACCTTGGGTACCTTATCTGACCTCTTCGTGCCTCAGTTTCCTCATCCACACACTGAAGGTGGTAACAGCACCTACCTCCCCAGGGCTCTGGTGCACCTGAGTGGAGGTGATGCCTGTGACGGAGCTGGTTGGGTGCTTGACAGGTCAATTGCCCATTAAGTGTCAGCTGCTATTATTTTCCCAAAATGGCATCTCTTGAGTAATTTCCCAAAGAATTATTAAATCTGTGATTAAAAGATATGGAGGAAGTAGAGTTAAAAACAGAGGGTGTTTTGGTTTGCTAAAGCAGATGAAATGCAATATACGAGGCTTTTACAATGGAGTTTTATTAACTTACAATTTACAGTTCTTAGGCCATGAAAATTTCCAACTCAACAACATTGATAAGATGATACCTGGCCTCTGAAGACAGGCTGCTGGCACCTGGGACACCTCTGTCACATGGGAAGGTACATGGCTGGCGTCTGCTGGTCTTTGTCTCCCTGGTGTCACTGCTCCAGCTTCTGGCTTCAGTGTCTTCCTCTCCATTTGCTGTGTGTTTTCTCTCAACTCCCCTGGGGGCTTTTTCTCAAAATTTTCTGGGATTTTTCTTTTCTATTCTCTTATAAAGGACTCCAGTAAGAGGATTAAGACCCACCTTGAATGGGGTGGGTCACCTCTCAATTGAAATGACTTAATCAAAAGGTCCTACCTACAATAGTTCTGCACCCAAAGAAATGGATTAAAGGAACAGGTTCTTTTCTAGGGTACTTGCAGCTTCAAACCACCACAGCAGAGGAATGGGGGTGCAGGACTGAAGTATCACTGATCAGACCTATAGACAAGTTGGAAAAATGGCCAAAAGAATGCAGTCTGGGGGTTGTGGGGTGTCATAGTAGCCCTGTTTGCCGAGGTGCCCTGGAGGGCCAGGGGGAGGACTTTGGGAGGTGTCGAGGCTGCTTCCCATATTGGGGTGCTGCTGACAGTCCCAGGAAACCATGCGTCCTTGGGAGGTGGCCCATGGAAACCCACCCCGAGACAAATGAGAATCGACCAGGACCAGACTGGGTCATTTTAGAGGTGACCAGCATGGGAGTTACAAGGTCTCTAAGTGGTTCGTGTGTGTGTGTGTGTGTGTGTGTGTGTGTGTGTGTAAGCACCCAGACTGGAGACCTGATTGTGGAGATCCACCACCTTCTCTCCCCACCTTCTCTCCCCACCTTCTCTCCCCACCTTCTCTCCCCCACATCTAAATGATCACTAAACCCTCCCTCATCTGCCTCCTCAATGTTCTCCCAGACAAGACTTTTCCCTCCATCCCTGCGACCTTGGTCCAGAGAGCTATTTTGCCCAGCCTTGATTAGCACAAAAGCCTCCCACCTGTCCAGGCTGTACCTCTCCCCTTCCAGTTCACCCTCTCTACAGTTAAAATCCCCATCCCACCACGTCTCCCCAGGGCTCCCCGTCCTGCACTTGGGGTCAGGGTCAAACTCCTCCACGTGCCTCTGAAGGAACCTCTCCATCTTCTCCATCTTGGTCATTCCCGACCCTCTGACCTGCCTTGGACACACAGACCCACTGGCTGTCCTGCCAATGTGTCTCCCTCTCCCCTCTCTCCAGGGCCTTTACACAAGCGCTTCCTCCACCCCCAAGCCCCTCCCTCTTCCCCTGACCACCGCCCTTGGACCTGCCCTGACTGCCCTGAGTGGGGCTTCTCTGCACCCCCACAGCCCGCTACCCCAACCTCAACATAGAACTGACCACCCTGAATGGACGGGCCCATTGCTCCTTCTGCCTCCCTGACCTGGCTCAGAGCAACCTGAGGGCAGAGGCACACCTCACGCACCTCTGCACCCCAACTTTAAGGGCTCACCCAGCCAGGGGGTCAGTCCTGACCCAGGGCACATTGGCTCAGGGGTAAAGAGCATCAGACTGGCAGAGAGGGGCAGGGCGGTGTGTCCCAGTGTCGGGCTGTGTGGCCAACACCATCTCTCACCATCTATCTGGCCCCTCCCACCTCTTCTCTGGCTCTCCTGGAGGATAAGTGCCCAGGGACAGGAATAATTTTGATAGTCTAAACTAGTTGAGGTATTCTCATCTTCTTTGACCAGTGATTGGTTCAGAGGTTATGATAGCATCTGATTATGACTACCAGACTGTGAGAAGTCTGCTGAGTAGGGCCTTTGGAGAAGATCTGTTTTACTAATAAAAATGGATAGACTTCACCAAAACAATTTTAATCCTCTTTTCCCTCATTTTTCTTCCTACCTGGTACCCATGTCTGGAGCTATGGTAGCTATATTGTGACCATGAGGTAACAAACCCAAAGAAAGAAAATCAAAAAATGCTAGGAATAGCAGAGCAGGAATTCAGAAAGCAGGAGATAACTGATTAAGCATCATGAGTACCGAGCATCAGCAATTGCCTTCTGAACCTCTTTTCAGGCGACATAAATAAACCTGTATTTATTTAAGCTACTATTAGCCAGGTTCTCTGTTACTTGTAGACAAACACAGTTGTAGTGGCTCCAGACAGATCCTTATTCTTTCATTAACTAATTGGATGGGACCTTGGAGGAAGTTATTTAATCTGTGAATCTCTAGCCTGAGCACTTCTGGGGGTCCTTGAGTTGACCATTCTCCTCACCTCCACACAGACACAACCTTGCATTCACCCCAACCCTCAACCTCTGGTCACCAGACCCAAGCCCAGGACCCTCACTGGGGCCCCACTGCCCCCTCCACTTCTGTACCCCACTGTACCCTCACCGGGGCCCCACTGCCCCCGCTTCCACTGTCTTATTCAGAACAGGACCAATACATTTTTTAACATTTATCGAGAGCTTACCATGTGTCAGGATTGATGAAAACACTTTTCGTGAACTATTATGTATCCCAATCCTTACTACAACCTTGTGAGACAAATACTATTACCAAATTCTATATGAGAGAACTGAGACACAGACAGGTTAAACAACCTGCCCTAGGACACTCAGATGGCAAGTGAAAACCCAGGCAGTTAGATGTTAGTGTGTACACACTCCCAACCACAGTGTTCTACATCTCCAGCACATAGTAGATGCTCAGGAAAATTTGTTGAGTAAATGAATGAACTTGCATGAGTTGTTCAAGGATGTGTGGGCTCCTGGTCTGACTCCTTCCCCCACTGTCCCAGACTGTAGGGGAATGCTGGGCCAGGCATGAAATAGGTGAAGCCCCTAAACATTTCTCCATGCGTCCTTCCCAATTCATGTCATACCTCTGCAGGATTCATGGCTCTTTTGGTGCAATAGCTGACCTCAATTTACCTGACACTGTCTCAGTATCTTCTGTGATTAAGATAATTTGTTGTTCTCATGTTAGCTTTTATTACTTATTCGTTTTTGTGGCTTGCTTTAGCTGTGTCCATTCTTATTTTCTTAAAGTAAAGGATGCTATTTGGCAGGGCATAAAGTCCTTTGATTGCAACCAGAGGTCCTCATGCATTAGAGTGGGGCCATTGCCCCCTTTAAGGGACAGGAGGTGGGGCCTGGCCAGCGCTCAGGGCACCACTGCTGGGCTGGAAGGACTCTCCTCTGTCTCCCCTCTGGAGGTGGGAGTGGGCAGTGGGGCCCCAGTGAGGGTCCTGGCCTTGGGTCTGGTGACAAGAGGTGGAAGGTTGGGGTGAATGCAAGGCTGTGTCTGTGTGGAGGTGAGGAGAACGGTCAGCCCAAGGAGCCCCAGCAGTGCTCAGGCTAGAGGGTGGGAGTGGGGCAGAAAACAGTTCTGCAGGCCAGCCGTGGTCCCAGGGGAGCCGGTGGACAACTCTAAGTACTCTTTGTTCTCTTGACTGTATTTGCCACCTCTTTCCCCATCCATGCCTTCGGTAGAGAAACTAACTCCTCTAGCCTCTGTACAAACATTGGTCTTAAACTTTGGGTGAATCTATCACTTGGCAAATCCGTCCTACCACAGATTAGTGTTTGAAGAATGGGTCACCGAGAGGTTGGCCTTCAGAAATGGGTTCTCAGTGAATAGACCTAACACAGAGGACAAATGAAACAGATTTGGAGAACCATGTGGGACCCGGGAGGTCACTTGTGCCATATGACGCAGCTTATAAGGACAGTGGACGGCAAGCCGAAGGGCTGGCTTGGCACAGAGGAGTGACTGGAGGGCACTCAGCCCGCCAGGGTGGACCAAGCCCTCAGCTCTGTTCTAAAAAGGTCATGCTCAGGTCACTGTGTGCCCATCCTCAGCCCCCACCCCTTAAAGAGATGGGCCGTGCTCCCCTCCTCATCTCAGCTCCCCACAAACCAGTTGGGCTCCTTGTTCCTGCTCTTTCCTTTATTTGTATTTTCTATTACTATTATTATTGTTTTTTATCTAGAAGCAATGTTTGAACTACAGCTATGGGTGGTGAAGGAGCACTGGTCTGACGCCAGCAACCTTGAACCAGTCACTTCCCACTTGGTACCTCCACTTTCTAGTCTGTAAAAGGAGCGTTCGGATTCCATGATCTAAGGGCCCTCCTGGGGCTAAGGCTCCCCTGGCTTAGGTTGGACTTGTCATATCCGTCGGTCACCATGAGGTCTGTGCGTGGAAAGAGGCCATTTATTGAGCACCTGCAGAATTCCTTCGCCATCTCGGTACTCACCAGTCCCACCTGAGGGCGCTCCTGTGACCCCCATCTTCCAGGTGAGGGAGCTGGGGCTTGAGGACACACCTGGCATCACCCAGGTAGCAAGTGACAGACTTGGTGTTAAAACCAGGCCAGAGTCACCCTGGAGCCCAAGCTTTGACAGCCCTCCTTTTACCAGCCAGGGGTTTTGGACAAGTGGCCGCACCTTTTTGTCCCCCATCTCTAAAATGGGGGCCATACAATAGTCTCCCCCCAACAGGGCTAATGTAAAGATTAAATGGGATAACACATGAGGTACTGGGCCTGCCACTGGGCACACAGTAAGCACTCAATAAATGTTCCCCATTGTTATGCTCACTGGCAGCCCTACCGAGCACAGACGTGCCTCCTCTAAGCTGGGGGTGAAGGGGCTGAGCGCCTCTAAGAAATGGCAGCCAGCAGGTTGGTTGATCAGCTGTACCTCATCACTCGCCAAGTGCCGGATCCCAAATGCTGGGCTGATCCATTTTAAAAGTAGAACTTGCTTTAGATCCTCAGGGGTTGGTTAATCTTTGCTCTCGATGAGTGACATGAGGGGCCTCCTTGCAGAAAGCCTTCTGAGAGGGCCACCTGGGGATCTGCACGGCCCTCTCTTTACGTGCTGGCAGCACCGGCATCAACACGCCCACACCAAGGCCCTCCTAGCTGCCTGCCACTCGGCTTGCCCTCTCCGTTCTTTTGTTTGCTCAAGTAACAGATGCCTGTTTATTGAGCAACTGCTATATGCTGGGCACTGGGCGAGCTGTTGGGAATACAATGGTGAGCGCACTCCCCACCTCACCCTGTCCTTGTTCCCCAAAGCCCACAGTCTAGTGGGGGTGATGCAATTACTAAATAGTCACGGGAACAAATGTGGAGATGGAATGTGACGAGCTCCGTGAAAGAGAGAATTAGGACACTCTGAGAGCCTGAGATGCGGCCATGTGTCCGTGTGAATGTGTGTGTGGGAACACATGCATGTGCGTGTGAGTGTATGCATGCGTGTGAGCACTGTGTGTGGGTGTGGGGGGGGATGGGAGGGTGTCTATGTGTGAGCAGGTGTGTGAATGTGCATTTATACATGTGTGTGAGCACTGTGTGTATGAATGTATGTGCATGTGAGGATGTCTGAGTGAGTGTGTGTGTGCATGTGAGGGTGTCTGTGTGTGAGCACTGTGTGTGTGAGTGTATGTGCATGGGAGGGTGTCTCTGTTAGCACATGTATGTGCATGTGTATGTATACATGTGTGAACACTGTGTGTATGAATATATGTGCATGTAAGGGTGTCTGTGTGTGAGCAGGTGTGTGCATGTGCATGTATACATGTGTGAGCACTGTGTGTGTGAATGTAGATGCATGTGAGGGTGTCTCTGTGTAAGCACATGTGTGTGCTTGTGCGTGTATACATGTGTGTGAGCACTGTGTTGGGGGGAAGGTCTAGGATGTCTCTCTCTCCTTTCACAAAGCCTCTTTTGTTCCTCTCATTGAATAAGCTCCACGCCTTCGGGCCTTCTCTCTTTGACCCCACCCACCTGTGTTCTTTCTCTCTGTCCCTGCTCTCCCTAGAGGACAACCTGGTTGCAGGCCCCCGGGAGGGTCTCTGTACACTTGGCTTTGTGGACCCTAGACTCCCCTGCTTCCCACCCAGCAAGCACTTTACTAATCACAGCTGGAACGTGTAGGCAAGCACAAATCTCCCCATTTCATTACTCACTCATAGTAATGACAATAGAACAAATATCCCCATGTCCAGTAATCGTGTTAATGCATCAACTTGTGTCAATGAACTGATTCTAGCTCACGCTTCTGATGTAACCCCCTCTGACCTCTCTCCCCTGTGCTCCACGAGGACAAGGCCTGGCCTCCTTGCTTTCTGCTGTATCCACAGTTGCTGGTATTCAACAGGTGCTCAATAAATGTCCTGCAGAGCCCCAGGCTCTACCCCCTTGGAGGACTGGCTGAGCATTCACTGTAGCACTCCCCACCTCCTCCCCCACCTCCTTCTGGCTGTCACCCCCACAAAGCTCATTGACTCTACCATTTCCCTCCTGACAGCAGAAGCGACAGTGAAGGCTTGCAAGCCCATCTGAGTTCAAATAAATAAATACGTAAGCACATGGCTTGCTTTCCTTCCCCTTCTCTGTTATTGATCCATGTATTGTTTCCACTTTTCCCATCACCTAAAATCTCCAGCTCTCTGTCTCCTCCCTCTGCCCTCCCACCTTCAAGACACAAAGACCCCTCTCCACCTCCCACTTTTGGAAAATGAAGGAATGATCGAAGAGCCAATAATTGGAAAACATCACCTGCCTCAAGGAGCTCACAGAGCAGCTGAGAGTAGATGAGCCGGGCTGCATTGCAGAGTGAGGGCTGAGCTTGGGCTGGCACGGAGCACCCGCCCATCACCGAGGGCTGCTATGTGCTCGGTGGCATGCCGGGTGCTGTGGTGACCTGGGGCCAGTCGCTTCTCTGCCATGTGCCTCAGTTTTCTCAAATGCGAAATGGAGATGCTGAGCACACCTACTTCCCAGGGTCGTGGTGAGTGTGAGAAGCACTAACAGAAAGCCAGGGTTAAGCATATAGAAAGCAGTTATTTAGCTATCATCCTCACATCATCACATCCTCTTCATCCTCTTCCAGGGCCTTCACCACAGCCTTCGGGGATAGCTATTATTAGTTCCATTTTACAGATAAGGAAGCTGAGGCTCGTGGAGCTGAGTCACTGGGCCCAAGACCTGCAGCTTGAGGTCTGTGAGTGGAGTTTATGCGTAGTTGCAGAGAGAGCATTTATTAAGAGCTCAGTATGTGCTGGGCCTTCGGAGGCCATCTCTTATGCTATCGCAACCTTGTCTGTTATTGATGACTCCATGTTAGAGATGAGATGACGGAGAGTCATGGAGGAAAAGTCACCTCAGGGACACATAGGAGCCTAACAGAAGAACCAAGGATGGAACATCCATCTGCCCAGCTTCAAGTCTGTGGCATTAGCTATTCATTAAGCAGTCCATCCACTGTCATGATCAAGTTCATGTGTCAACTTGGCCAAGTGGTGGTACCTGTTTGTCTGGTTGGGCAAGTGTTGGCCTGTCTGTTTTGATGAGGACATTTCATAGAATTAAATCATGATCATGTCAGCTATATCCACAGCTGATTCCATTTGTAATCAGCCAAGGGGAGTGTCTTCTGCAATGAGTGATGCTTAATCTAATCACGGGAAGCCTTTTAAGGAGGATTCAGAAGAGACAGGCTCTATTCCTGCTTCAGCTGGTGAGCCTCTCCTGTGGAGTTTGTCCAGACCCTCCATTGGAATTGTTGGCTTCACAGCCTGCCCTGCGGATTTTGGACTCTGCGTTCCCACGGTCAAGTGAGACACTTTTATAAATTTTGTATTTGTGAGTGTTCCCTGTTGATTCTGTTTCTCTAGAGAACCCTAACTAATACAATCCATTCTCCAGGCCCTCTTTGAGCAGCTGCTGTGTGCAGGCTGTAGGCAGAGTGTGCAAGGCACACCCAGCCCCCAGCCCCTGTGCATCTGACATTCTAGTGGGGAGGTAAACAAATGAGCATCTAACTGTATATGAGTCAGGTGATGCTAAGGGCTTGACGAAAATACAGCAGGGTGGAGGGGCAGAGAATAACCCGTGGTCAGGATGTAGAGTCTTTGCAAAAACAGTTCAATTATATAGGTTTCATTAGGAGGAATCTTAGGAAATTAATTGTCCCTTCCACACTTGGCTTTGAGGCAACTTGGAAGTTTATGCTCCCCCTCTAGAGAGTCGAATAATTCAACCAATTATTGAGGGGGGGAAACACCTAGCCAGACCGCTTGATGCTGGGCAGTTTCTATTAAATAAGCCATTTTTCATCAAGGGCTTAATGATGTCATCATGTGTCATTGTCTAGAGGGGCAGAAGGGCACATAGATGCATCCTAAGGGTGTAGGTGATTGGGCCCTCACAGAGGGACTCTGCCCCCAGATGGGGCTGCATTAGAGGGGAGAGCCAGGAAGGCTTCACAGAGGAGGTGATACCTGATTTGGCTCTTGAACTCAAAGTGCTATTTTTATGATGGAAAAGGGTGCAGGGTGGGGTGGCAGAAGAAGCAAAAGGGGAGTTAGTGAAGTGTCACTGATAAGAGCACGGGCTTCAGAGTGAGGCAGGCCAAGATGGGAACCTGTGTGACTCTGGGGAAGCTGGTTCACTTCTCTGGGCCTCAGTTTCCTCATCTGTAAAATCCTAATACACCTACTTCCGGGGAGTGTCATGAGGGTTGAATGAGTCGGGGCAGGGAACGCTTCGAGGCGAGCCTGGCACAGAGTTGTCCTCTGTCTGGGGAGGAAGGGCCCAGAGGCCGCAGTGGGAGGATGGCCTGGGAGGGGTGGGGCTCGGACCCTGCCTGGTAGTTGCATGGCCTCAGGGGGCCAGCGGTCCTCTCTAGCCCAGGGTCCATCTGTGAATGGAGGGGTCAGGCCCACCTTGAGGAGCTACTTCCAGTAAAGCACCCGGAGCTCAGAGCTGGCACTCACAGGGTCACTGAAGACCCCGCTGCAGGAGTGTGAGGTGTGGGCTCAGGGGTCCGAGGGGTTTGGGAACCACCAACAAGAAGGTGATCATTGAAACCTAAGAAGTGACCGAGTCCCCAGGAAGAGAGTAGTCGGGGGAGAAGAGGTGAAGGGAAAGCAGCTCCAAGGGGAGTCCTGGACTCCCAGGGGGGAGTCGGCCGAGGGCTCCTCTGAGGTCCTAGAGAGGATCTGGACTCTGGCCGGAGCAGATTTAAAGGTTAGACATAGAGAAAAACTTCCTCCTGACAGACAAAGAGAGTGAGGAGGCTAAGAGGGTGGGTGTGGAGGCCAGCTCCCCTCTTACTCAAAATATAGCCCTGGGCAAGTCACTTTATCCTTAAAGCTAAATGAGAAAGCCCTGTGGTGAGCTGTGCATGTGCCCAGTACAGGCTCGGTGGGGGAGTGGGGGTGCATGATGGTGATGATAACGAGCCTGGCAGAACTCACAGCATCCAGGGTCTCCCCGGCTCCCTCCTTGTTTCCACCGAAGATGCTTTCGTGGTCCATCCTCCATCCTGTCCCTTCCCAAGATTTGGTGAAAAACCTTTGCCTCCATCACTGCATCATCAATATGTATTTAGTGAAGATGCTGGGCTGCGTGTTGTGGGGATGCAAAGATTGAAGGAAATATGTGGAGAGGGGCTCTGATTTTTACCCTGAACTCTGGAGGTTAGAACCTGGGGGAGGCGAGGAGGGGGCTGGAGCCCAAGAGAGGTTGAAACAAGGCAGGCATCAGCCTTCCTCCCACTGAGGAGAGAGACCTTGGAGAGCCCGAGGGATGGTGGAGGCGGCATGCAAAGGCCTCCAGCGAGGTCTCTATGACCCCAGGCTCTCCTGAGTCCTCAGAGGTAGAAATACTGCCAGCGCCTCCCAGCTGCCTCTGGGACTTCTGCCTCAGGGAAGGACACAGACCATGACAAAGGGCCTAGGATTGTGCAGGCTCTGAGTTTTCAAGCACTTCACCAGCTCTGTGATGTGTGATTATGCTCATGTTATGGCTGAGGAAACCCAGGCTCAGAGAGGGAAGGTGACCTGCCCCAAACCACACAGCCCAACTTAAACAGAGATCAGTCTGATGCCATAGCCAGCTCTGAAAGGCTGCCTGGGCAGGGGCAAGTGTCTGAATTTTCTATCCCATAGAATCCAATCCCTTCTTTGCAGGGAACCATTGATGGAGGGGCTGGGGTGATATGGGGTACGGTATTACGTATTGGGGAGAATTCACTGGAACAAGCTCACTGCCTCTCTGGATCTCTGATATCTTTCAAGGGCACTGATAGATCTGTGGAACTGAAGCTTTTGGAACTATAGACTGAGGCAGACACTGCATTGACCTGTCCAGGCTGAGCACACCCTCAGATAAACCAGCCTTCTCTATCTGTGACTCTCCTCCTTTACACAGAGAGGCCAGTGAGTTTCCTGAGGTTGCACAGCAGGTTAGGATCAGAGTTAGGTTCACACCCTGCCCACCCAGCGCTGTGGCTGCTGATCCTCTAGCTTCTAGATAATGTTTACCTGGAGCCGCACCCACTGATATTTGTGAGCCCCAGACGGGTGGACTATGGCCACGCCACCCCCAGGCCTGGCCTTCTGTCTTGGTGTCTCCCAGGGCCTGGTCTATATTGGCAACCATAAGTATTATTTGAATAGTTGGGTGAATGAACCAGAAACCAAGCTCTTTTTATACATCATCTCACTTAATTGTCACCATTACCCTGCAGGGCCATTGCTCACATCTACCCATTATGGAGGTGTGGAAACTGAGGTCCAGAGAGAGGAGACACTTTGACCAAGGTTTTGGAGCTGGTGGGATTTGGACATAAATTCTCTGTGGTCACTCAGGGAAGAGTCGCCTTCTCCTCCCCACTCCTGCCTTTCCGTCTCCCATCTATTGCTCTGCTCCCCACCCCCCACCCCCCACCCCCAGATTAGGTGCCTGAGTTTTGCTCAGCAATGTCTCTGAGTGGCCTATGGAACCCAATAGGAATCAGGCTCTGAAAACTGCCACTTCCTTTATAGGCTCTGCTGACATTTACAAAGTCAGGTCTTAAGACAGAGAAAGGAAAACAGACAACTCAGACTTCTGTTGAAATAGCTCAGGTAGACCCCTTTTCCCTGGCATTCATCTGTAATGAAGTGAGGCTTCCACTGCTTAGCAGAACCTGAGGATGTGGCAGGAGGCACAGAGGAACCCCTCTACTTCTGGCCCTAGCCCTGTGAGTTGGCACCATCAGATTTAATATCATGCTCAATTTGATCTTCATATTTTCCAAGCTTAGCAAAGCAGATTTTTCCTCATTAATCTGCATTTATACTTAGAGATACTACACCAAAGTTCAACCCCCTTTAACTTGGTTGAATGAACATGAAAAGGTCAGAAGACTTTTTCATTATGAGAAAGCATCTCTCTTTTGCTCTTTCTCTCTCTTCCCCCCAATCCTTCGCCTGCTCATCCATGACCTCCTCTTCTGCACCCTTATTCCCAAATCCCCAAGGCTGTGTCCACAGACTCTGAGCCAGGAAGGTTTCAGAGCTGGGGTTGCTAGAGGGGAAGGAGAGATAGACTGGCCAAGAGTTAAGGATTTGGGCTTGGGTAGAACTGACCAGATTTGAGTACAGACTTTCCAGCCTCCTCTGGGTGGACAGGGTGAGGTGGGCACCACTCACTGTTGTAGTCCCAACAGCTAACCCAGTGCCTAGCACAGAGTAGTTGCTCAATAAACCAGCATCGTTGGATGAAAGAATGAAGAGATCAAGCCAAGAGGCAGTGACTGGCCCTGAAGGTGGTGTCCAGTCTCTGGCAAGCAGGGTTGAGGGAACTGGGCAGGGAGGGGGTGAAATGGTGTAAGTTCTGTGGGCAGTCCCATTGAGGAAAGACGGTGGCTCACCTGCTCGCTGGGACTCCTCCCAGCACAGCTCCCACCCATACTTGAGAAGATGGAGAGGAGGGATGAGGTTTAAGGTGGAGAATATGGAAGCTTCTAGCATCTTGGAAAAATTGATCCCCAAGGGCACCCGATCCTGCATGCTGCCCTCAAGAAGGTAGTGCTGTCAGATACACTGTCCTCGAGTATCAATGTACTTTGTGGGGTGTAGCCAAAGCTGTTCTTAGGGGAAATTTATAGCATTAAATGTCTTTTTTAGAAAAGATAAAATATCTCAGATCAATGGCCTCAAATCGCACCTTAATAAACTAAAATAGCAAAGTAAACCCAAAGTAAGTAGGAGTAAAGAAATAATAAGGATAAGAGAATAAATTAATAAAAATGAAAACAGAAAAACAATAAAGAAAACTCAATGAACCCAAAAGCTGGTTCTCTAAGAAGATCAATAAAACGATAAATATACACCCCAAAAGTGTCAGGGAAATAGGAGAGAAAATGCAAACTACTATTATTAGAGAGGAAACATTGCTACAGATTTCATATATTTTTAAAAGATTATAAGGGAATTTTAGTTTCAACACTATGACAATAAATTTGACAACTTAGATGAAATAGCCAAGTTTCTTAAAGGACACAAAACTACCAACTTCATTCAAGAATAAATGAATGGGAATCCTGAATAGCCCTATATCTACTGAATACATTGAATTTGTAGTTACAAGCCTCCATGTACAAAAACTCCTGGCCCAGACAGCCTCCCTGGTAAATTCTACCAAACATTTAAGAACAAAATAAAGGAAATTATACACAAATAATAACAATTCTACAATTCCACAAATGATATCTCCAAATTCATTCCATGAGGCCAGAATCATTCTGATACCAAATCTGCAAAGACATGATAAAAACTGCAGACCAATATTCCTTAAGAACATAGATATAAAAGTTCTAAAAATATTTTAGTAAATAGAATCCAAAACATGCTGTATGAAAAAAGGATAATATATCATGATTCAGTGTGAGTTATCCTGTGAATGCAAGATTCAAAATTCAGTTAAAGAATCCATCATCCTTGGTATGGATGACAAACTCTGGGGTCAGTCCTGTAACTACATGTTGAAGAGTGCTTTGAAAACTACTGCTTTTTTCTTTCTTTGTTTTGTATATATGCTATATTCTACAATTAAAAAGTTAAAAAATAAAAATAAAAAAACAAGGAGACCCCCCCCAGAAAAGAGAATCCATCATCTTAAATTAAAAAGAAAAGACCATATGATTAACTCAACAGATGCAAACAAAAAGCATTGGACAAAATCAGCAAACTCAGAATAGAATGGGACTTCCTCGGCCTGAGAAAGGGCATCTATGACATTATAGGGAGACAGTGGCTTTTCCCCTAAGCTCAGGAGTGAGTAAAGGGTGTCCACTCTCACCACTTCTATTCAACATTGCAATGGACGTTCTAGTCAGTGCACTAACTCAGTGCAAATTAGTGAAAGAAAAAGGAATGAAAGGCATACCGATTGCTAAAGAAGAAGCAAAACCGCCTCTTTTTGCAGGTGACATGATTGCCTAAGCAGAAAATCTGATGGAATCTATATAAAAGCAACTAGAAATACCAAATGTGCTTTTCAAGGTTTCAGGATACAAGACCAATGAACAAAACTCAATTTTATTTCTACATATTGGCTATGAACAAACAAAAGAGAAAGCAATGAAATAGTACTACTTATAATAGCATCAAAAATATAAAATATTTGGGGTTAGAGTCTAACAAAAGATGTTGTACACTGAAAACTGCAAAATACTGCTAAAAAAAATTAAAGACATTCCTCACCTCCTGAAAAAAAAGTAGAGCTATACCAAGTTCATGGTTTGGAAGATGTGATATAGTTAAGATATGAATTGTCTCCATATTAATTGTTGGACTCAACATAATCCCAATCAACTCCCAGCAGCCTTTTTTTTTTAAGAAATTTGCAATCTGATTCTAAACGCAGAAGATTTAGAATAGGCAAAACAAATATTAAGAAAAGAAAACAAAGATGGAAAATTGAACTGCTTAATTTCAAGACTAATTATAAAGCTTCTGTAATCAAAACAGTGTGGGATAGACATCAAGATGTATAGATCAAAAGTACAGAAAAGCCCAGAAGTAAATTCACACATATTTGGACACCCGACTTTTCAACAAAGGTGCAAAGGCGATACAGTGGAGGAAAGGTAGGATTTTCAACCTATGGCATTGGAACAATTGGAAATCTATAGGAGAAAAGAAGTTGAATCCATACTTCATACCATATTAAAAAAATAAACTTCATGTGAATTATAAACCTAAGTGTAAAATGTAAGGCTATATAAAACTTTTAGAAGAATTCATCAGAAAAATTCTTTGTAACCTTTAGTTAGGCAAAGCTTTCTTAGATGAGACACCAAAAGCCCAATCCATAAAATACCAAATTGGTAAATTGGGCTTGACTTAATCAAAATGCGAAATGTCTACTCTTCAAAATAGACTGTTAAGAGAGAATGAACATTTGGAAAAATATATGTGAAAAAAAACCACTTCTATCCAGCATGCATAAAGAACTCTGAAAATTCAAAAATAATAAAATTCAACTTAAAACTGGGCAAAAGATTTGATTAGACATTTAAAGTACAAGTATGGATGGGAAATAAGCATATGAAAAATGCTCAATATTATTAATGATTATGGGAATGCAAATGAAAATCACCATGAGGTAACACTACTCACCTGTTAGAATGGCCACGATTAACACGACTAACCATACCAAGTGCTGGCGAGGATGTGGAGAAAGCTGGAACTCTCACACATTGCTGGCAGGAATGCAAAATGTTATAGCCATTTTGGCAAAAAGTTTGGCAGTTTTTTAAAAAGTAAAACTTACACCTACCAAAGGACCTAGTCATTTATCCAAGAGAAATGAAAGCCTCTGTCTGTACAAAGACTGGGTCACAATGCTTATAGCAGCTTTATTTGTAATGTCTCAACAACCCATATATCCACCAACAGGTGAATGGACACACAAATTGTATATCCACAACATAGAATGCTACTCAGCAATAAAAATTACTCAAGGGCTGATACATGCAAACACACGAATGGATCTAAAAATAATTGTGCTCGGTGAAAGAAACCAGGCCAAAAAAGTGTACATCCTGTTTTATTTCATTGGCCTAATATTCTGTAAAAATATAAGCTAATCCCTAGTGACAGAAAGCAGATCTGTGGTTTCTGAGGAGATGGGAGGGGCTGGAGAGGGAGTTGATGGAGAAGCAGGGTGAAACTTTGGGGGTGGTGGATATTTTCAATATCATGATTGTGGCAATGGTTTCATGGGTGCATGCATATGTCAAAGCATATCAGATTGTATACTTCAAATATGTTCAGTTTGTTTTATGTTATATCTCAACAACATAATTAGATCTTCTGTCAAGAAGATCCAGTGCAATTGAAGAGTGCCTTACATGTTCCCGAGAACATGCCTCTGAAATCAAGGACAGCCCAAGCCTGAGCCCTGAGGGTCAGGGGTGGATGCTTCAGCAAAAGGGACTAAGAAAGAGGAGCCAGTGAGGAGGGAGAGGACGCACTGAGTGTTAAGGAAGTCATGGGAGCCAGTAAACCGGTGGTTGCAGAAGGAGCATGGGGGGTGGTGGGGCAGGGAGAGTAGTCTCTTCTGTTGGTTCCTCAAGGCCAGAGAGGCAGCAATAGGATGTGGCAACGTGGAGGGCATTGGTGATCTTGACAAGTTAGAGACCAGCAGAAGGTGAGGCGAGACGGGTGCCAGGTCAGGAGGTGGAGATTGTGCAGTGGGCTTATTCAAGGTGGGGATGCAGAGGGCTGGAGGTGGGTTAAGGGGTAAGTGAGGGCTTCCCTTCCGTTCACTTCCTTTTCCCTCCCCTTCCCCTCCCCTTCCCCTCCCCTTCCCTCCCCTTCCCCTCCCCTCCCTTCCCTTCCCTTCCTTTCTCTTTCCTTCTCTTCCATTCCTTCCCCTCACCTCCTCTCCCGTTCCCCTCTCTTCCATTCCTTTCCTTTCCCCACTACTCTTTTTTTCGTACTTCACTTCTCTTTGCTCCACTCTGCGTTGCTGTTCACATGAGAGATCACAGCTGCCTTTATAAACTTGATGAAGATGGCACCATGGAGAAAGTGAGAAGAGAGATGCAGGGTAATAGAAGATGGAATCCAGGGGGAAAGAGGAGGCTCAGCCTTTGATGAAGCAGAAACACGACTTCCAACAGGACTGGAGGGATGATGAGAAGGTAGATGTGACTATCAAAGTTAGAGTAATCAGGGCTGCGGGTGTGTCCTGGTCCCCAGGAGAACTGGGCATAACTGGCTCGAGCCCAAGCAGTCGCCACTGGCAGTCTGCCGCCCAGAACCCCTTCTCCCGTGGCTGGGCTCCCCTGCCCATCTGGCTGGGCCTCTTTCATCCTGAGTCATCTCCAGTGCAAAGCTCAGCTCTGTCACTGGTTTCCAAAATATAGAACAACACTAAACATTTATGAATGCATTAGCTTTACAGCAGATCTGTGGGTCAATGGGAGAGACATAAAGCCCACCCTCTCTGACTCTTCTCTTCTTTCTGCATGCCACCCCCTTCTCTGTATGAAGCAGATACCTTTGCCTCATGAAGTCTAATTCTGTCCCACCCCTCTAGAAACTCTCGGCACCGGCTGGCTCTGTACCCTTGGGGTTTTGGATTTTGTCCTACAGGATTTCTTTCCTTTTTTATTTAAAAATTTTTTCCACATAGGTTTCTCTTTCCAGACAAACAATACACTCTCCTTAAGGAAAATTCCAATGAACAATTATTTCTTCTTCACTTTTCCTAAGTATTGTCACCCTTGTTTCACAGATGAAGAAGAAGATACTCAGAGAGGTTAAGCGCCTTGGCCATGGGTCACACAGCCAGGGTGAGATTTTGGCAGCAGAAGCTCCTTCTGGGCTGCGGTGGCTGAGTGCTTGGGCTCCACAGACAGAGAGAACTGGGTGTGCTCCTGGCCCCACCATCCATCAGCTGTGAGAGTGTCCACTTCATGGGGCCATTTGAGTAGATTTGATTATGCAGCTCAGGTGCTAGCAAAGTCTGGGCATATAGTAGGAGTGCAAGGAAATGGCAGCCGCTGCTGCTATTATAGGTGTGCTCCCTGCACCGGCAGAAACTTTCCCTCCCCAGGTCCTACACCTGGGCTCCCCTCTCCCCACTTTACCTGCATCCAATTCCTATTCCTTTCTGCTTTCCAACGCCACATCAAAACTCACCTCTTGGAGAAACTGTCCCTAATTCTCCCTACTTACAACCCTGTCCAGCCATCTAGCGAAGAATGGAAGAATGTAACTGGGGGGTGCGTCAAGTCTGGAATCAAACCTGTTGCTGAGAGGCCTTTGGCAGACGCCTTCATTGAAGCCCAGTTTCCACCTTCGTACCATGGGGAGAGGGGTCTGTAGAATCCAGGCTTCCTGTAAGAACCAAATGAAACAACAGATGTGACAAGTGTATAGTAAAGAGTCAACGGCAAGTCACTGCACACACCCTGGCTGGATTTTCCTTTTCCCTGTGTCGCCTTGGCAGCCCCAGGATTGACCCATGCTTTCTTTCCTCGATTTGCTGAGGGCACACATGCAGAAAAAGCCATCCTGGAATACAGATCTGCACACTGAGTGTGGACATAGTACTCAAACTGTCCTGAGTTGGATGAGGCAAGCTCCTCCCCAGCCCTGTCTGCTCGGGCTCCTAGGGCCCCCTCGCCCCGCCCCAGCCACCCTGACCTGCTGACACACGCTGCTCCTTTCGCCTGGAGCAGCCCCTCCCGTGGGTGCACACACATCCCTCTCTCCCTCTTGGAAGTCCTTCCTGACCATCCAGCCTCTGTGGTTTACACCACTTGATTCACAAAGAATTAGCGGCTTCCCTGCTGCCTTAAATTGTGAATTCCATGGGGATGGGGAACACACTCATCTGACTTATCCATGTGTCCCAGTGCTTTGTGTAAAGCCTGGCCCCCGGTTTCTATGGGATCTCTATCCACTTAATGAGCACATTTCCAAGTCACAGTTTTTTTCTGGAATGTTGATCTCTCTGATGCTGGACATGATGGTCTCCAGGCTTCCGGACTGCTTCTGCCCTTGACTTTGAAGGCAGCCTCAGGATATGCAGAGAGATTTGCTGCCTATAGGCTGGCAATGCCAGTAGGTGACTCTATCTCATGCCCTGGGGTCACCTCCCTTCAGGGCGATCACAGGTAGTCAATTATTCTCAGGGCCTGGAGGGCCAGCCGTGTGGGGCTTTGGGTCAGGGTGGGAGACCCGTCCCTGGAAATAATCTGCTGGCCTTTCCAAGAAGGGGAATTGAAGTTCGTTTAGGTCACTGCACTGGGCTGGGCTGTAGCCACTGGACAATCATCTGTGGCTCGAGTGGAAATAATGTCTAGGTCTGAGGTTTCAATTATCCTTGGAGCATTCAAAGGCCTTGGAGTGCAAGAGTCCTGGCCTCCTAGCACTCCAGTTCTCCAAGCTCCAGAACTAGTCACTGCAGTGCTGGCCCAGAGACTCGCTAAGCTCTCAGCTTCCCACTGGTATGGTGGGCACTCCCAGGGCCTGAGTTGGTAGGTTCTGGTGGGAGAAGTCCAGAAAGTCCATTGTGACCCCTGGCTCCTGAGCCGTATGTACTTACAAGGTCTGACGAGGAAGGATACTCCTAGGGCTGTGGGGAAGAAGTCTGATTCTGCCAGGGTGACCCTATTTGAGTGACTGGAGCTCACTCAGTTGTTTGCCACATGTGAGATGGGACGTCAACATGCACTTCGTAGGCGTGAGGCCAGGACTAAGGGAAACAATGAGGTAGACGGCTTAGCCCAGTGCTGGCTACAGAAGGCCTTCTCTGAATGGGATGGCCAGGATGCTGGTGGCATTTAATAGGAACCAGCTCAGACTAGCTTGAGCAAAACAACAAGGAGGGCTATTATAATGGTACAGGGACACCTTGTAGAACCCAAAGACGAGCAGGCAGCCAGGTCTGAAAGGCTCAGGGAACAAGGACCCCCTGCTTGCATCTCCAGCCCCATGGCAGAGGACGGTGCCCCCAGCTCCTGAACCCTGGCATCTCTTCCACTGGATAGAATAGTCCAGACAGAACCAGAGTCTCTTAGTTCCAACACTAGATTACAGGGAGAGGGAATCTACTTGGTAACTCCGATCATTGTTTTTTAGATGTCTACTCCAATTTCACCTGCACACATAGTACAAGGCAGGGAAAATAGTACATGCTTGGCTTCTGGAAGGTTCAGCTTGTAGGTGAAGAGGACTTTTAAGGGGACACTTTTGAGCTGAACAGACACTCTCTAAAGTACCAGGCCTTGCACCAGCCCCAAGGATGCCTGCTGAAACCTGGCCTGGGTCCTGCCCTTGAGAGCTCATCCTGGGGTGAGTAAGACACGTTTGTATTGAGTCATTTTTACAGTGTGCTTAGCGCTGGGATCAGGCAAGGTGACAATTAGAACCAGGGTGTCATGGTCAGGTTCATGTGTCAACTTGGCCAAGCGCTGGTACCTGTTTGTCTGGTTGGGCAAGTGCTGGCCTGTCTGTTGTGATGAGGACATTTCATAGAATTAAATCATGATCACGTCAGCTGCATCCACAGCTGATTCCATTTGTCATCAGCCAAGGGGAGTGTCTTCTGCAATGAGTGATGCTTAATCTAATCACGGGAAGCCTTTTAGGGAGGATTCAGAAGAGACAGTTTCTCTTTCTGCTTCAGCCGGCGAGCCTCTCCTGTGGATTCGTCCAGACCCTCTATCGGAATTGTCAGCTTCACAGCCTGCCCCATGGATTTTGGACTCTGCATTCCCAAGGTTGCGTGAGACACTTTTATAAATTTTATATTAGCAAGTGTTCCCTGTTGATTCTGTCTCTCTAGAGAACCCTAACTAACACACAGGGTTTCTGAGCACCATCTTGGCACAGACTCTTTATGTGCCTGCCTGGGAGATACGATGAACCTATGAGGGATGTGATCCATGCAGGGAAGGTGGGGCAAGCCCAGGGATGGAGGCTAAGCCTTTTGGCACCCATGTCTTTGTGCTAACACGCAAGCCAAGCCAAGGTCTGGCTTTGAGATGGTGAGATTTGGGCCCTGAGGTGGCCAAGGGGGAGCTATTCCACAGCTATGCCCCAACCCCTCCACCTTCTTTGGCAATGAGGCCCTATGCACCCAGGCTCCTTCACAGCGGCTCCAAAGATTCAGCATATTCTTAGCTACAATCTGAGGCCAGGAGGGAAGCAGGAAATGATTCATCCTCTTTCTCAGACAATCAACACAAACCCACATTATTAATATTTACCCAGGGGCTTCTCCAAGGGCCCCGAATATCAAACAAATCATAGGGAGAGAAGGGCATGGATGACGGGTTTTGCGGAGGCTGCTGCCTCCAAATGAAGCAGAGAGACCCCTGAATGTCAGAGCTAAAAGGAGCCTCTTACTTCTGTCTGTCCTTCCCATTTTACACAGGGGGAAGCTGAGGCCCAGGCAGAGCAGAGGATTTGATGAAGGTATGGGGATAGCAGAGGAGGGAATAGGATCTGGGAGCATGGAGAGATGAGAAGAACATGGGGCTGGGAGTCTCTGGCCCCTCAACTGTAGAGCGGAAATACAAGAATGGATCGGTCATGTTTCAGTGAGATGTACAGTGTCCCCTCAGAGTTCCTGGCAAATAGCAGGCGCCCCACATACAGCACCACAGTGAGGGAATGATGAGAAAGTCAGGGGCGTTGCCTGCCCTGATTTCCCAGTGCGTTGCACTGCCCCGGCGGCCTGTCTCTGCTCTGGGACCCGACCCCTCCCCAGCACAGGCTGATTGGATCAGGGTGGACACCTGCCCAGGCTGGGCCAGTCAAGGCTTCTGTCCTGTGAATCTGAAACTGAGACTGAAAGAGGCTGGTTGGGTCTGCTAGTGGTTTGAACCCGTGCTGAGAAGCTGAGGTCTGTGGGACCCTGAGAAGGGAGTGGAGGGCGGTGTGGGTGAGTTGGGGGTGGGGAGGTAGAGAGGGAGAGGTCGGCTCTGGATGGTGGCCTGACCCTGATTTCCCCTTGAGTTCTGGCCGCCTCTGTAACTCTGGCATCCGAAAGCCCCAGCAGCCAGCTGAGAGTCCCCGAAAAGCCCTGCCTCCAGCAACAAGGAAGAAGTCTCTGATGTCAGCAGGGACCCGAGTCAAGGCAGACAGCTGCCCTCTGGAGGAGGATCGTGGAGCGTCGTTTGTGGGAGAAGCAAAGTCCTCTAGGATGCGCCTGGGGCTGGGGCCCCCAGGGTCCCTTCCCGTCTGGGTGCTGTCTGCCTGGGAAGCCTTTCCTGCTTTCCCTTCTCCCCCTTGCTCCGCCTTTGCTTCCTCCTTTTTCTCTTTCTCTCTCTGGCTCCACACTTGGCCCCTTCATTGAATCATTTGTTCATTCCTCAGGCACTGGCTGTTGCCCACTTGTGCCTGTTCAGCCCCTGGGCTGGCCGCACTGGTGACACCCAAATGGACAAGTCTCGTCCCTGCCCTCACAGAGCTCCCAGTCTGGCTGGGGGAACAGACCACTCAGTCACAACCCAGCGCGGTCAGTGCTGAGACGGGGAGGGGGGTGGTGGTGGGGGGCTGGGGGAGCCCAGGGGAGGACCTCAGGTCAGGGAGATAGAGTCCTCACTGAGACCTGAAGGAGAAGTGGGGTACAGCCAGGGGCAGGGGCAAAGAGGGGGAATGCGGTCACTGACGGGACCTACAAAGCTCACACAGAGGGAGGGCAGGGCATGACAGGCAGTGGAGAGGGGGAAGGGGGAAGAGGGAGAAAAGTGGGGCCTGGGAAGGCAAATAAAGTAGGGCTTTGGGGGTCCACCGAGGTCAGATCACAGAAAATGGGGTGAGCTAGGCTGGGGAGTTTGGGTTTTATCCTGAGGACCCCAGGGAGCCATGGGTGGGTGGGAGTGGGGGTAAGGGAGAAAGTGACAGCGTCTTAGGGGATAGGGGTAGATTCCAAGAGAATCTGGGCTCCTCCAAGCCCACGGATGGAGAGAACTCTCTTTCTTCTCATACTCTCTCTCTGCCCCTCCCTCTCATTTTCTCTCCTTTCCTTCCTCTTGCCTCCACCCTGTTCTCTCCGGACCCCCTTTCCCACCCCCGGGGGCTGAGCTGCACATGCGCGAGCCTGCAGCGCCACCTTCAGACCGGAGCGGGTGCAGCCCACGCCGGGAAGAAGAGGCTGGGCCCCTTCTCCACCTCCCAGGAGACGAGGGGAGGAGCCCCCACCCCCACCAGGCCGGCCCCAGGGCTCCCCTCCACCGCCCACAGCCCTGGGGCTCGCTGCTGTGGTCAACGCTGACACCAATGCCAGCCCCGTCCCTGTCTCCCTTAACAACCCTAATTACCAGCCCAGCTCGTCTCTGCAAAGAACGAGGCTCCAGAACTGATGAGTTTAATAAAGGAAGCGCTTCCCTTCCCAGCCGGGCTTCCCGAGGGGTCGCCAGCCTAAGGAGCCGGCGTTCTCTGCTCTCCTCCAGGGGGGGCCCCCCCGCAAGGCTACCACCCCACATCACAGATGGGGAAACAGAGGCCCAGACAGGGGCGTGAGGGCGCGAATGGGCTCAGGATCCGGGAGCAGCTGGCGCAGTTGGCGGGTTCATTTATTTGCTCAGCAATACCTCATGGACACCCCCTGTGCCAAAGGGGGACCTGTGACCAGGGACGCTGAGAGAATGAGACAGTGGAGGAAGCCCCTGTGCATATAAAGTGACAGAGTCCTGGGTGAAAACATTGTGGCAGGGGAGCGTGTCAGCCACTGTGGGAGTTCAGAGAAGGTTCTGGCAACTCAGGTGACTTCTGGAGGGTGTGGGGCAGGGGAGATGGAAACACCTTCACAGAGGAGGTGACATCTGAGCTGATTCATCCAGCAGGGTAAGAGTTTCCAGGGAAGAGTGATGGAAAGGCATGCCAGGCAGGGAGGTTTCAGAGCTGGGGAGAAATGTGTCTGTGGCTGATGAGTGAGGAGGAGAAAGGGGGGCTTATCCTGGGAGGGTGGGCAGGGGCCAGACCACAAAGGGTCGGGGGCCTCCTTCTTGCCCTGATGTCCACTGGCAGTACTGTCACAATATTAACTAATAAAAACAAGAGTAAAAATAATAGTAATAGAGCGGTGCGACAGTGGCTCAGTGGCAGAATTCTCGCCTGCCGTGCCAGAGACCGGGTTTGATTCCGGGATCCTGCCCATGCAAAAAATAATAATAATAATAATTAGTAGCAGTAATGGTTCAGCTGCAACTAACACTAATTGAGGACTTCCCATCTGCCAGGCACTGACTCATGCACTTATATATACAGGCTAAACTAATTTTTATGACAGCCCCATGAGGTAGGCACAATTGGGGAAAATAAGCACAGAGAGGATAAGTAACTTGTTCAAAGCCACCCAGCTACCATGTGGCAAAGTCAGAATTTAACCCCAGCATTCTGCCTCCAGAATCCACTTTGCCTAATTCACCTTTTTGGACCACTTTCTAGATTGCCCAATGCCTTAGTTCCCAGCCTAATTGCTCTTAGATTCTGCTTCCTATGAGGAAAAGAATCTACTAGTTTCCTCAGAGGTCAGAGGGAATTAATGTTTGGAAAAAAAAATAGAAACAAAAACAATGGGTATGGAGAATGCAACATTTAGCCTAAAGTGATTTGCTGATGGCAGGATCCCAGGAAGCAGCTAGGAACATGTTGGATGGGCAGTTTGAGATAGGAAAAAATTGAAACAGCCCCTCCCTCAGTGTCAAGCCCCTGGCGTAGTCACTTTTGCCTCCCCACCCCCTCCACTGCCACTTGGCTGCTATCTGTGCAGATATTCCCAGATCTATACTAATGGTTGGACTCAAGTCTGAGGTCCTACAGAATTGAGTGTCCAGCCCTAATAAATTTCCTGTTTTCCCTCTTGGAGTTTCCAGAAGTGAGGTAGGGAAGTTTAAAGATACCCTTTACCAGTCTAGAGGTTTGCTCTGGCTGGGCAGAGAATGGGTGTGATTCCCTGTGATGGTTAGGTTTAGGTGTCAACTTGGCTAAGTGATGGTGCCCAGTTGTCTGGTCAAGCGACTATTGGCCTATCTGTTGCTGTGAGGACATTGCGTGGACTTAAATCATGAGCACGTTGATTGCATCCATGGCTGATTACATCTGCAGTCGGCTAAGGGAAGTGCGTTCTGCAATTAGTGGCACTTAAGCTAATCACCTAAAGGTTTTTAAGGAAAATTCAGAAGAGAGAAACTCACTCTCTCCACTTCAGCTAGCCAGCATCTAATAGGAAGTTCTTTGAATCTGTCATTGAAGCCGCCAGCTTGCAGCCAGTCCTACAGATTTTGGACTATTCCATCCCCACGGTTGCGTGAGACACTTTTATGAATCTCGTATTTACAGATATCTCCTGGTGGTTCTGTTTCCTGAAAACCTTACCTAATGCATTTCCAGATGAAGTTCGCAACTGCGCAGCTTTCCTTTTATAGGCATGTGGGCTGATGCAGCTGAAACACTTGGTTGGGGAGAAAGAAGTAAAATGAAAATGAAGTGTTTCCAGAAATGACCCAAGAAAAAAGTTTGGAGTCTTTTTTGTGTTCTTGGGTTATTTTGTCTCTCTTCACCTCTCTGCATCTATGATTTACCATGATTGGGCCTGTGGAAGTGGGATAAACAGGACCAGTCATTCAAAGCCCAAGAGGTCATCCAGTCCAGCCCAGGCCAACCTCTGTGAGGACAAGGACAGAGCTGGGTTTTAATGATGTAGAAGGGGTATGGATGGATTGAGGCTCCAGCCCTCCTCCCCTCCCTGCGCCCCCCCCCCCCTTAAGGCTTCAGGTACAATCAGTGATCCAGACTGTTCCTCTTCCATTTCTATTCCTTTGCTTATGCTGTTTTCCCTGCCAGAAACGCTTTTCTCCCCCCTGCTAAAAGCCTCCTCCTCTGGGAAGTCCTCCTGGTGCTGCTCTCCTCCATCTCCTGCCCCCTCACACAGTCACACGTGTGCATACACACACACTTGCACACATACACACACAAGGTGGCTCATTTAAGACCCTCCCAACCCCAGATACTCTTACCTTTAGACATCTTTCCCTCATCAGATCAAACATTACCATGCACCTACATCCCATGTTAAATACTAATTATATGTAACTGCAAAAGCCAAATTGGATTGGAAGCTGGTCAGTTAATAATGCTATGCTTTGTAGACATTTGATTAAATACTTATCAATTTCAAGTTTGCAGCTCTCCATTTTTATCTTGCAGCCAAATAAATTGTTTTCTGGTTCTCAAACATTGCCACAGCCCCTTAAGAGCTCCTGGCACGGAGCCCTGAGCACAGCGCCTGATGGAGAAGGCGCTGCCCTGCCGCACCCAGGCCAGGGCCTGTGCAGGACAAGTGGGTGTACTGACCTGTGGCTGTGTTTCCTGAGGTTGAGTCTCATGTCCCAGCCTTTCTTTGTGCTGTATGCTCAAGCCAAGGGCCAGGCAGAGAATAAAATTCGTTCGTGTTTTTGTAAAGAAAGAGCAAAAGGATGACAGGACAGAGACGGAGGGAGAGAGAAGAGGAAGGAAGGAAGAAAAGAAGAAAGGGAAGATTCCTGGGCTGCAGACTCGACTTGCAGCATGGAGTCAACGCCATTGCTGTGGGTTCAGGGACATGGTGATGGGTTCTCTGGAACCCTCCCCCCAGTAGTTCCCACATTGGATCTCAGGAACTCCTTTTCTAGAGGACAAAGTTTTTTCTTCCCCACTGAGAGGTGGGATACTTACATATTTCCTGAGGTCCGCCGTGAGCTAGTGTGGGTGAGCATGGGCCCCTCGTGCTCACTCTCTTCTCTTTACATGTCACATCGTGGGCAGCAGCCTGAAGGCTGGGCTGGCCCTTGCTCCAGGTTTGCTCTCCTGACTGCCTTCTCCCACTAGGGACTTTCTTCACCCTCTCTCCCAGCAGGTGTGGGGAGCAGATAGAGGCAGCACTAGACAGAGCCTTCCACTCCCCCTGCAGGAGAATGGACCTTTCAGTGGTGGCGTGGCTGGTCAGACCTGGATTTGGCTATACTCGGGTCACTTTATGCCTGATCCCAAAAAGTAATGGCTCCTCGTTCCCCACAGGGTAATGTTCACAAGCCTCGAGACCCTACCTGGCCTGGCCCTGCCCACGTCTCGCCCCCGTTTCATGCTACTGCTCAGCTTTCTCACTCCATGCATCCACACTGGTCTTCGGGGTGCTCCTCGACCACGACGAGAGCATGCCCACCTCAGGGCCTTTGCACTAGCTGTCTCCTTTGCAAGGAAAACTCTTCCCCCAGTGGCTCACTCTCTGACTTTATTCACACCTCTGATCAAATGTCACCTTCTAAGAAAGGTCTCTCCTGACCCCCTGATCTAAAAGAGCCCCCCTTCTTCTGGGAGACCCATGGAAGGATTGAGCAAAGGTTTTGTGAAGAACTTTCAGCTCAGGGTTTGTTCACAGGAAGGAAAAGGACAAGTATGTACTGACCATTTGCTCTGTGTCAAGCTTTTGGCTGGAAAGAGCCATATCTGATCATCACAGCAGTCCTGTGAGGGAGGGAGGCACCATTTTCTTTGTACAGATGAGGAAACTGAGGTTTGGAAAAGGAAGCCACCAGCCCAAGGCCATGCAGTGTGTACATGAGCCAGCCCCATACCTCTACCTCCCCGGCGATGGAGGGTTGAGGTCCTGGGCAATCGGGGTGGTGGCTGAGGCCGTGGATGTGGATGAGACTTCCGGAGAGAGTGGGAGACATGGATGAGAATGAAAACAGAAGTTTGAGGAATACCAATAATAATGAGTCAGGTTGGTCAACGATGAGAGAGACCCCAGCAAAGTGGACTAAGATGAATCAAGCCACAGGGCTAGGAGGGGACCTACAAGGAAGACAGGGATGTGGAGAGACTGGCAGGAAAAGCCAAGAAGAGGATAGTCGATGGTGGTCCGTGGTGATCATGATGGGTCGTCCTGACTTCACCACTCACCAGCTCCTTGCTTAGGTTCTTTGAGCTCAATTTCCTAATCAGTGAAATGTTCTTAGCACAGTGCCCATAGTGGAGAGGTTTTAGCATGTGTTTCGGTTTGATAAGGCTGCCAGAATGCAATATACCAGAAACGGGTTGGCTTTTACAATGGGGATTTATTTATTGACAAATGTACAGTTCTAAGGCCATGGAAATGTCCCAATTAAGCGATTAACAGGATGATACCTTCTCTGAAGAAAGGCCACTGGCATCTGGGGTTCCTTTGTCAGCTTGCAAGGCACATGATCAGCGTCTGCTGGTCCTTCGCTCCCAGGTTTTGTTGCTTTCAACTCCTGGTTCCAGTGACTTTCTTTCTGAGTTTCTGGGATCCTCTGTTGGCATTTCTGAAGCTTTACTCTCTCAGCTCTCTCTGGGTGTTTCTCTCTGAACTGTTGGAGCTTTTTCTGTCTTTTATCCTCATAAAGGATTCCAGTAAAGGATAAAGACCCACCTTGAATTGGGTGGGTCACAACTCAATTGAAATAACCCAAACAAAAGTTCCCACCTACAGTAGGTCTGCACCTACAGCAATGGTTTAAAAGAACATGGCCCTTTTTTTTGGTGCAGCATGCATGCTAGAATCAATGCCACATTCTTGAGCATAAGCCTCAGTTTCCCCACATGGAAAATAGGGACATTAACGGGGCCTTTTGCATGGAGTTGTTTCAAAGGGGCAATGCCTGAAAAGGGCTTAGCACAGCAGCCAGCAAAGAACAGCTTCTCAAGAAAAGAGAAATAGCAGCAAGAGAGACCTGAACCCCCATCCTTTCTTTTCTGGGTGGGGGTGGGGATTTTGCTGCCTTCATCTTCCCAGGTTAGTGTTCTGTGGGTGGGGTGCAGACAAAACCCTCCATACACAGGTCTTAGATGTGAAAGGATCCCTGAGCTGGTTATCTAGTCCAACCTCTTCATGCACAAATGGAGAATCAGGGCCAGAGAGGGAGGGGTGTGCCCAAGGTCAAACAGCGATTGTGGGAGGGTCAAGGTGGGGGCCTGGAGCTCCTGATTTATGCCAGAGCTCACTGTGGGCAGATGCCAGGGCCTAGAGAACTGATCCCTGCCCCAGAGGGGACTAGAAGCAAACCAGTCAAAACAGTAGAACAGGTGGTGTGCATTGAGCACTCCCTTTGTGCCAAGCACTGGTCAAAGCGCATCACAGGCCACCCTTATTCCACTTTTGCTACAACCCTATGGCATTCTTTAGTATCAGCTCCATTTTACAGAAGGGACCACAAAGACTCAGAGGTCAAACAACTGCTCAATGTCACAGAGCTGGCCCATGGCCAAGCCAGGTTCCCAAGGTAAGCAGCCTGGCTCTTGAACCTGATAATTCACCAGGTACTACACGGCCTTAGTGAGAAAAAGAGATGCTCAGCTTAAGATGTCTAGTTCAAGACCCCCTCACTCCCTCTGCAGAGCCCCCGTTCCTGCTGGACCACGTCTAGCGCATGCTGTAGTACGTAATGCGAATTCTTTCTATTTTGAGCTCGTTGCCTGTGTTTGCCGTAAAGAGTTTGTCTTATCCCTAATCAAACCTGTCTGTCCCAGAGAGCTCCAGGAAGACACACTGAGCCGGGTGAAGCCTGGGCAGGAAGGCAGAGGGATAGCAACACCAGACAGGCCTGGGCCGGGGTCTAGCACCACCCAGGTATATGTGGTCAGCATGCTATCCTACCCTCAGCCTCAACTTCTGAATCTGCAAGATGAGCTCGTGGCTTTGTTGGGGAGACTCGAACTAGATGAGGAAGGAAACTGATGCTTGGAGATGCTGAGTAACGGGGCCCTGGTAAGTAGGAGAGCCAGGATTTTAACCCAGATGTGCCGGCTCCAAGGCCTGTGTTCTAACCACTCGGTTTACTGCCTCTTCCACCATGGGCTCACTCCCTGCCCTCACTCACCATCTGTAGGACTTCAGGCCAGGGCCACATCTTTGTAAGCCTCAGTTTTCTCATCTGAAAAATGGGACAAAGAGGCTGTCTTGCTGGTTTCCCATCAGGGAAGATGATCCTGTGAGCAAATGGCCTGAAGACGGTGATGGTGAGAGTGATGATGATGATGATGATGGTGCCGGTGGTGAAGATGGAAAATGCCTACAGAAATGAGCAGATTTGATGGGGAGGACAAGTTTCTCCTCTCCCTAGCAGGAGAGAGAAGGGGGCTGATGGTCTAGAAGCGCCCACATCCTGCTCCCCGCAGTTTCTCCTGCTGCCCCTCAGCACCTGCGGCAGAGGAGAGGATCTGGGAACTTCTGAAGAGCGCTTGGGGTGCGGGCAGGTGATACCCTCTCTGGGCATTGGCCACTGTCCTGCCTCCCAGGGGAGCTCAGGCAGAGGGATCCCAGGAAGGAGCCCTGGCTCTGATCGTCCCTGGGGATGAGGACAGGGGAGATGCAGGTGGCAGGGGTACAGCAGGTGGGCTCAGCCTCTCTGGCTTGTTAGAGGGAGACCCCCCACCCCCAGCACACCCTGCCCTGAGTCAGAGCTGTTTTTCCTGATCTAATTAGCATCACTGATAGTTAAAGGATAAATTCAGGCCTGCGCTGCTCCCCAGAGGATATCTGAGAACTAATACGGCTTAACTATGAAATGACTACTGCCCTTGGGGCCTGAGTCAAGGAGGTGCCAACCAGAAACAAGGGCTGTAATTACCAGCTCTGATTATGCAGCGTGAATTATAAAACAATAAAACAAGGAACGAACCCACTGCCCCCGATAAAAACAATTATCGACGATTTGGGTTACTTCTGCTCCATTTAAAGGGACACAGGTATTTCATTCTCCAGTCCCTTTCCATTCTCATAGCTGCACTTGTCCATCCTGACCATTTGCTGAGCCCCTGCTCGTGCCAGGCCTGGCTGGGGACAGGGCTGTTTTCGTTCCCAGGCTGCCCAAGCAAATACCATGCCATGGGGGTGGCTTGAACAATGGCAGTGTATTGGCTCAGGGTTTCGAGGCTGGGAGACATCCAAGCCCAGGCATCACCCAGGTGCTGCTTTCTCCCTGACCTCTGCCGCACTGGGGCAGGCTGTCCGGGCTCCGCGGCCCTTGGCTCTCTCGTCATGGCAAGGCACACGGTGGTCTCTCCTGGCCTCTCCTTTGCCTTCTGCATCCCACCCAATTTCCATTTCTTACTTCCGTGGCTGTCTGTCTGTCTGAATTTCAATCCACTTATAAAGAATTACGGTAATAGGTCTTAGACCCGTCCTGATTGGGGTGGGTCACACCTTAACTGAATTCACCTCATCAAAAACTCCTATTTACCATAGGTTCATACCCACAGGAACGGATTAAGTTTAAGAACATGTGTTTCTAGGGGACAGACAGCTCGAAACCACCACAAGAGGTAAGAAGTGAAGACGGCAGGGACGAGGTGCTTACCCTTCCAGGGCTCAGAGTCGGGATCGGGGGTGGGGGACGGCCTTTCACGGGAAAAGTCACACAGACGTGTGCAACCACACCTTAGGGTGTGTCCACATATGCTATGCACAGGAGGCTGTGTGAGGATAAAGAGGAGACTAACTCAGGTGGGGGGTGGGTCCTCAGAAACTCATAATTAAATGAAGGCCTGAAGGAGCTGGTTACCTGAAGAGTGGCAGGGGCAGAGTGCTCTTGGGTAAGGGAAAAGCAAGTGCAAAGGCCCTGGGGTGGGAAGGAGTGAGTTGTAGGCACTAAAGAAGGGGACTGCATGGAGCGTGTGGTGAGGAGGGGGAGGAGGCCCTGGGGAGCGTTGGGGGCCTTGAGCAGCGGGAATAGATTTACCTAGGTTTCCTTGGGTGACTGAAGGATATTAAACAAGTAAGTGACCTAATAAATTTTGGAATTTAAGATAATCCCTCTGGCTTTTCTGTGGAGGCCAATGGAGTCTCAGCGAGGAGTCTGAGGGATATCCAGGCAGGAGCCGAGGAGGGTTTAGCAGGGGAGAACCATGGGAAGTACAGAAGTGGACAGACCCAGAAGTAGTTTACTGGCAGAAACAGCCCACCCTAACAATGGGTCGGGTGAAGCGGGGGATTTGTCTAGATATCCCCAGGATTCTGGCTGAGGAGCTGGGTACCTGGAGCTTCCATTTCCAGAGTGGAGAAACAGGAGATGGAGCAGGCTTAGAGGTCAAGAGTGGGAGGTCAGCCCAGGGCAGGTAGAGCGTGGGACTCTGTGTTGCATCCGGGTGAGAGGGGCAGAGTAGCAGGACAGCCAGAGGGGAGCACAGGGCAGAGGTGGGCAGAGGGTGTTCATGGGCCAGGAGCCTGTGCCCTCCTGGGCAGAGGGGGTGGCAGGGCTAGAGCTGGGGCCAGGAGACTGCCCTCATTCCCTGTATCTCTTCCCACTTGAGGGTGGAGGTAGGGGCTCTGGCTGCCCCACAAAGCCCCTGGTGAAATTCTGGTGGGTTTCAGCTGGAGGGAAGACTTGGGGTGGCTGCCATTTGTTTCCTGGGCTCCTTGTTGTCCTCCTGTTTTGTTGACCATCAGCAGGTTAATGGCTGTCCAAAGCCGGGGCTCTGGCTTCTGCTCTATGCTTACTGCAAACTCAGGGTGATGGCTGGTGCATGATGGGTCACATCCTTGCAGGCAGGTGGATGGGAGGCCCAGAACTAGTGCATGGAAGACACCTGCTCCCAGCCACCTTCAGCCGCAATCCTGGGCCTTCCCCCTGCCCTCGGCTACCCCAGGTAGTTCTCAGAGGGAAGAAAACCCTAAAACCTCCAAACCTCTCTCCCTGTGATGTGGCTGCACATCCAGAGCAAGGAGAGGGCCGTTGTCCATCAGTTTCACTTAATTTGTTGTATTTATTTATAAGCTTTTGGTTTTGTAAACCTTGAAGATCCCTCTTTATGCAGCTGAAATTCTTCTGCCTAGAGGTTTAATGAGAACTTACAAGACTAGGTTTACTTTTAAACCTTAGCCTCTCAGAGATACCCGTGTTCAACTGCCCAGTAGCTCTCTGACTGAATCAGAAACACTTGCTGATGTGTGCAATGTGCTTGGATCCCCGCGGGGTGCTGGGATGCAGAGCTGGACAGGCTGGACCTTGTCCTGAGTTCACAGTGGGTTAGACAGGGGCTAAGGCATCAGGTAGAAAAGCAGGCTATTTTAAAGCACAATGTGATCAACACCATTTGTTCGTTCATTCACTCATTCATCCATTCATTTTTCATTCAACAAATATATTGATCACCTACGGTGGGCCAAGCACTGTTCTGGGCATTGGGGCTACAGGAGTGAACGAAACAGGCAAAATAAATCCCTGCCCACATGGGCTCATGGTCGGGTGGGAGACAGATCATAAATAAGCACGTCTGGGGCCTTTTGTCAGGTTATAGTATGTGTGATGAAAGAAAAGAAAGCGGGGAAGGAATGGAGAGAGCTGGGGGGCACTGTTTTATAGGGATTTGTCCGAGAAAACCTCTGAGAATGGTGTGAGTCATGCAAATGCCTGGGGCTTCCAGGAGAGGTGCGACAAGTGCAAAGACCCTGCGATGGGATTGCACCTCGCTTAAGGAACACAGACGGAGAAATTTCATGCCCCTCCTAACAAAGGCGGCATGGGGAGATGTGGGAGCGCAGAGGAAGTTGCAGCTTGCTGAGTGAGGAGAGAGGAGTGTTCAGAGAGGGTTCCCTGGAAGAGACCACCCTTGCCCTGCGATTTGAAGAATGGGTGAGAGTGGGACACCTGGGGAGTATGTGAAACAGTGTTCCTAGCAGAAGGAACAGCTTAAGCATAGGTCACAGAGAAATGAACAAGTTGGCCCATTTTGGGTGGTGGGAGGCTGTGGAGTGAGGATGGTGGCAGGAGAGGAGCCAGAACGAGGAGGCCAGGGCCAGGCTGAGAGGGAAGGGGCTTCCTTGCATTTTTTCCCCCTCAGTTGGGGCATTTCCCCAAATGTCCACTTGGTTTGTTCCTTCCCATCTTTGAGGTCACTGCTCATGTGTCACCTTCTCATTGGGTTCTTTCCCTCCATGTTCTATCACTGAGCTCTTCCCACATCTTTCTGCATTCTTGTTCTCCTCAGAGCTTTCCATCCCTTTTTTTCTTTTACATGGGCAGGCACCGGAAACAGAACCCGAGTCCCCAGCACAGCAGGCCAGAACTCTGCCACTGAACCACCGTGGCCCGCCCCCCATCTCTTTTTGATGTACTGGATACACATCTGTTCATTGCCTCCACCCACTAGAATGTGAGTTTCCTGAATGCAGGAATTCATTTCTATTTTATCACTGCTGCATCCTGAGTGGTGCCTGTTTCATAATAATGATTCAACAGAATTTGTTCAATGAATGAATGAATGAAAGACTTACAAGTCATCCCAAGGAGCTTAGAACTTATCCTCAGGGCAGAGGGGAGTCCTGCAAGGCTTTGAAGATGAGTGTCAGAGTCTAATTTCAGAAGATCTACTGCCCAAGTTGTAGGAGACTAGAGACTGGAAGGTCAGAGAGGAGGCTGGGCTGTCCCTTGGGGTTGTGCTGGTGGGGTCTGGTTCTGGGCAGTGGAGATGCCAGAAGAGGACAGAATATGGAGACACCAGAAGGTCTTGGTCCCTGCTTGACTACAGGATATGTGGAAGTTAGGGTGTCAGGGCAAGTCCCCAGGTTGCGGATGTTGCAAGTTGTAAGCATAGTGAGTTTGAGGGGACAGAGGAGTCCTGATTTCCATGGGCTGTGCTGGAGGAGCCTATGGACATCCAGGGTCCATTGGGGAACTGTGTTGTGGGGTTGGGGGCTCAGAATGACAGTCCACGGGGACACAGGCTGAGTGTGAGTTTCTGTGGGATGTGGCTCCAGGGACCAAACCCCAACAACAGTGACCGGACCAGGGTAAGTCAGTCTCACTGCTGTGCCCGCAGCCCTGCAGCTGTGTCCACCTGCCTTAGTGTGGCCGGACTCCAATGCTGACACTTGTGAGGATGTGCAGCCAGGAAGGACCTCCCATGCGGTTCTCAGATCCCTCCTGGTGGGAGGCCCACCCTCCCTGTCTCTATCAAGGCTGACCTTCCCCCTCACCTGCCCGCCAGGAAAAGGCCAGCCTCCTTTTCCCCTGAAATTCCAGGTCCCAAGACTGCAGTCTTTTTAATTTGCAGTCAAGCTTTGCCTGGGCTTTCAGACAGCCCTACTCTGAAGTTCCAAGGCCCCCATGTCAAAAGCTCTCAGAATAAATGTCCTACCATCCCTTTTCTGAGAGCTGGCCTGGCCACAAGAGCTGAGACAGGCAGTCTGGATGAGGGTGTGGGGAGCAGCAGCCAGGAGGTAGGGGGTAGGTAGGGAGGGGGGCTTTACCCAGGACAGCACTGTGACCTGGGGGTGGCACAGGCTCTTCCTGAAGGCCTGAGCTTTGGGGTAGACAGAGGTGGTTCCTGCCCCTGCCCCTCCCTGTGAGTCTCGAGAATTGTTGCCTCTCTCTGAGCCCGTTTCCCATCTGAAATCGGGCAATGAGTGTGTGGTGGGCATGCATGACACTCGGCACAGGGCCCCAGCGGCCGCTCCTACACTGGGCTGTACTGAATAGCCACATGAGGGGCTGTAGGCTCCAGGCTTCAGGTCTGGCTTGCACCCCTTTGACAGCTCCTGGGAATTCTTGCAGATGCCTCCAGAGTGGAGATTTTTTTCTACAGACAACTGAGGGCAGGGAGAAGGTCAGAAATATGATTGAGGCAGGCGCCTGGTGCCTGGCTGGCTCTCAGGTTGGGGAGAGGATGGGCACAGGGGAGGTCCATAGATAATGGGGCTGCTTCCTGATACTTTCCACTTAATCTCCTGACCTCCATAAACCATGCCCTTCCATTCCCATTAAAATGTCCCAGGTGTATGTGTGTGTCTGGGGGACGGGCACTCTCAGACTCACACACAATGTGGCCCTCAGGTGCTGACCTGAGCACTCTACCTGCCTTTATCCTCCGGGCCCCTCAGAAGTGGTTGTGGCCTTGGTCCATTGTCACAGACAAGGGGGCAGAGGTGTGAAGGGACCTGCCCAAGGTCACACACAGGTGAGGAAGTGGCCAGGTTGCTGAGGCCTGGTGGCTGCTGAGTGCTGAGCAGGGCTGGACCCGGCAGTCCGGCCCCACAGCCATGCCCCCACCCTGCCACACCTGCTCCCCGCCCCCACCCCGTAAGGGGCATTCACCCTGCTTTATGCACTGGCCCCCCAGGGCCGCACAGCCACTTGCAGGTTCAGACTCTGCACCCCACTTTACAGAAGAGGAAACCGGGCCTCAGAGGGTGGGGCCAGGGCTTGGGTGAGGCCAGAGCTGGGACAGGATTAGAACCCAGGTCTGCTGCCTCTCAGGATCGTCCCAGGAGAGGACACCAGAATGAAAGGGGAGGGACAAAAGCAGGGTCCAGGACATGAGGGAGGCAGGGCCGAGAGCCCAGGGAGGAGTCAGGCCTGGCCAGCAGCCCTGTCGGTGCCAGAACTCCCACCGGGCCCTGTACAGGGTCTGTCCACCCCTCCAGCCCCCAAAAGCCCACCCACCTGGGGCACAGGCCTGACTCTGGGCCTCGGGAGTCCTGTTCAAACACGTCAGAATCCTTAGAATTGTTCTAACATCTTGAGGACAAAGCATTCAGTCTCACAGGCTGAGAAAATACTGACGTATCTGCCTCCCTGTCCTAAAGCCTCTTGATTTTTACCAGAAACTGGAGGAGGAAAGGGACAGAGGCCTGTGGGTTTGTAACCAGCGCCCCCACATCACCTGGCTGTGGATCCCCAGCCGCTCCGTCCGCCCAGGCCTGGCTCTCAGGACCTCGCCCTCCCACCCCCTGGCAAGGACAAGGCCACGTTTATTCCAGGGGGTCAGCCAGCCTGGCTCTGCCTTCCCAGTGGCAGAAGTCAGGACGGGGTGGGCTCAGCCCCAGCCTGAGAGCCCTGGTTACCATGGAAACAGGGTGGCTGGGGAAGGCTGGCCCTGGGGTTCAGGCCCCTCAGCCTGGGCTCCGGCATCCAGAGAGGGGTCTGCATGAGCCCCGGCAGGGAGGGCCTCGGCCCCTCCATCGCTCACCTCCCCACAGTGCAGGAGGAGGGGCCCTGCCCCACAGGACCCTGCCCTGACCCTCAGGGCAGACCGCTTGGGAACAGCCTTCAGCTGCCACCCACAGGCCCCACCAGCAGAGCTGAGAAGGGGAAGGCTGGGCCCTGCACCTTTGGGTGTGCCATGGCTTCCGGGTTGCAAGCTGAAGCTGCAGGGCATGAGCCCAGGAGGAATGCAAGAGTCTGAGCCTTTGGCTCAATGTGCTCATTTTCCCGGGGGTAGCAAAAGACTTGGTGGGGAGAGGACAGTGCCCTTCCAGCACCCCAACATCAGCCCCAATTCCCCTGGGGATGCTTCTCTCTGATATATCCAAAGCCCCCAAACCCTGGCTCTGGCCTGGCCACGTTGCATTGGCATTGACCAGCTTCCTTGCTGTTTTATGTGTTACAACAAAGTTTAATCCCAGCTCTTGGAATCTCTTCCTGCATGGCTGAGGCTGCCAGTGTAGAAGGAAACCAATGCAGGGAATGGAAGAACTAACAGTGGAGAGACTGAGTCCTCATGACATCTCTCCCATACCTGAATCCAGCTGCAACTGAAGCTTCTACTCCCGAACTTCCAGTCCTCTGAGTCAGTGAGCCACCAAAGTCCTTTGTATTTATGTGTTTGTTCATTTGCTTACTTATTTGGCCCATTGGAGGTGGGCTTCCAATGCAATGTGGACTGTCTTGGACCAGGGTCCTGGAGCAGCTGATGCTTGTCCTTGCCAACCTCTCCTCTCTCTAATGGCCTGCAAGGGAGCCCATGATGACTGCTGGGGCTTTGGCCCTGAGCCCCAATGAAAATCCCAGCCATGCAAAGCTGGGCTATGCCTTGTGGGGATGGGAGGAAAGGTGCCAGAGATGGTCTAGCATGGGATGCAGAGAAGAAGCTACCTCCACAAGGCATCAGACTGTGGTAACAGCTGTAATAATGATTTAAACAGAAGGCAACGCTGAGCAGGACATTGAATATCCCCTGGCAGTGAGAGGAAGCCTCCGGAACGTATTCCTGATGACCTGGGTTTTGAAGGTGGGGTAGGACCCCGCAGGCAGAGATGGCGACGTTGGGGTGGGAAACGTGGGGGACAGTGCAGGAGCACCAACGAATCGGCTGTGTCCAGAGCAAAGGGGACAGCTGAAAGTCTGGATTTGGGCAAAGGGACCCCAAGCGAAGTAGTAAGGGCTGGTAGAAATCAAGTCAGAAGGTTGGAAAGTGGAAGAGGAACTGAAATACCCACTTGCAATGCATCAAACAGCTCAGGGCTGGGACAAGCGCCACTGATGGGGGAATGAAGTGTGAATCTTGGAATCACACAGACTTAGAGTCTTAATGAGCCTTAGTTGAGAAGAATAACAGAATCATATGATCTTAAAGCCTTAGAATCCTAGGCAGTCTTATGATCTCAGGATAATTGAATCTTAGAAGCTCAGAGACTTAGGTTTTTAAAATCACAGATATTTTGAATCTTAGATTGCTTGAGTGTCAAAACTTGGTCAACTCTTCCTCCTCATTATGATAATATGCACTCTATGCTCAGTGCTTTGCGCACATTATGTCCTATTGTTTCCATGACAACTCTGTGGAGGAGGAGCTATTATTTTGCCTGATCTTCCAGATGAAGAAAACAAACCTCAGTGAGTGTAAATGGATTGCTGCAGGTCAATACCTCATAGGGCACCAGCACTTGGTCCAAATCCCTCTGCCTCCAAAGCCCACGCTCTAATGCCACTCTGTTGTTTGGCTTCCTGCTGGACCTTTCTGCTGAGTATTCACCCATCCTCTGTGCATGCTTCCAGTGACAGAGAACTCCTTACCCCATCCCAGGGCCATCCATCCATCCCAGCATTGGACGCATCTCTCCTTCACAGGCCATTCAGCTATTGGCCCAAATCTGTCTTTGGAGACTACACAGAAGAAGACAAACCTTCATCTGAGTTTCCTGTAGGGTAGGAGAGGGCACACAGCTACCCAAGCTGCAACAGTGATTTTAAAAAAATGGAGAGTCTCAGATTAGGAAAGTCTTGGACGCAGCCCATCCTTGATGGAATAAAGGATTTTATCCTGAGGGAAGAGGAGGTGGGAGGGACTAAGTGGGAGCAGTCTCTATTGAAGACAAATGAAGATGGAGCCCAGAATGTTGGGAAGATAATATGGGTGGTGGTAAATTTATAATCTAGAAATGCAGTTCTTCTAGGGTCAGAGTTATGGGGCCTAATAAGATTGGAATCGTAAGTGCTGTACCTTTAATTTCTTGGCTTTTGACTCTGAAAACTTATTCTATAAAATGTGTCCCTGTGCCATCCATTCTCCCAGATGGCTTTTTAAGTGAAGCTGTTTGTTAAATGGGAGATCAGAAGGGGGGAACAGACGGAGTCACTGCAGCCCTGGGGGAGGAGATGCAGCAGGAACAGCAAGTTCGGAAAAGGAGGTGCAGAGAGAACCTCATGAGTCCAGGAAAGGCACAGAGCACGGCTTCCCAGATAGAATCTGCAGGGCTTAGCTGGGTCCACCATGACCAGAGTCCCAGTGATAGTCACTGACAGTGATGGGGCCTCATCTGTGCCCAAACCTGGGGTGAGCACTTTAGATTCGCTGGCAAGTTCTTCACACAACCTATTAGTGGGTATCATTCCATAGAGGAGAAGCTCAGAGAGGTACAAGGACTTGCCCAAGTCACACAGCTGGTGAGAGACCGATTCAGGATTTAAGTCCGGGTATGTCTGACTCCCAGCCCCAGGATACCTTCTAACTTCTGCTAGACTGTCAGCCGGAAGGGCCATCAGCCCCAGCTGGGGACTCGGGTTCCCAGAGCCTTAGTTTCCCTACCTGTACAGTAAGGCAGTTGATAGGGCCCAGTGGTTCTCCAGGCTGACTCTGCCTCAGAATCTCCTGGAGGGATTCTCAGCAACACCAATGCCTGGGCCTCACTTCTAGTCAATGGAGTCAGAATGATGGGGGTTGGGAGACCTCTCAAGATGTCCAACACAACCAAGGCTGAGAACCCCTTGAGCTACACCCACCACCTCATTTTACAGATGGAGAAATCAAGGCACTTGTATAGACATAGGCACTTGTAGTATAGATTACAGCTTGGAGAGGCTAGGACCTGCTGCCAGTACATGCTCTGCCAAATTCTGAGGGTGACTATTAGAGGAGATGGTGGCTCAAATCACTGTGCATCCGAGGCAGCCCAGAGAGAGGATTCATGATGGATCCTGCCTCCACCTCCACGTCTCATGAGGCCTCTTTGTCCTCCTGTCCCTGCCTCAATGCAGCGTCCCCCCATCACTGCTAGGCCAGCCCTTCCCCCGCCCCACAGCAAGCCCAGCTCTGAGGGCCCTGATAGATCACAGCTGTCCCTGGCAGCAGATGGGTTCACCACCAGGCCCACCGCCCTCACAGCTGCTTGTCCTTGTGTGCGGTGGCGGCTCCACGAATGATTATGAATGGACGGAAGAGGGACGTGCTGGGGGCGGGGGCGGTGCTCCAAGACAGGGAAGCCACAGGGAAATGCCAACAACCTGCCTTCCTCTCAAGGCAGCCCAGGTCCTAACCCTGCATTATTGGTCTCCAAAATTTCAGATCAAATATATGACATCAAATGAGGGGACAGAATGTCTTAAACAACAAAGAAGGCTGGAAAACAGTAGGCATACCATGCTTGGAAATGGGGGCATTGTCTCTCCAGAAGAAGGAGTGTTGCCCCATTTCTCAGCTGGGCAAAGCAAGGTGTCCTAGTTTGCTAGCTGCCAGAACGCAATATACCAAAACGGAATGGCTTTTAAAAGGGGTAATTTAATGAGTTGCAAATTTACCGTCCTAAGGTAGATAAAATGTCCCAATTAGAAATGTCCAATCAAAGGCATCCAGGGAAAGACACCTTGGTTCAAGAAGGCCGATGGAGTTCAGGGTTTCTCTCTCAAGTGAGAAGGTACATGGCGAACACAGTCAGGGCTTCTCTCTCTCGGCTGGAAGGGCACATGGTGAATACGGCAACATCTGCTAGCTTCCTCTCCTGGCTTCTGGTTTCATGAAGCTCCCCGGGAGGCATTTTCCTTCTTCATCTCCAATGGACTCTCCACTTCGTGGTGCTGTAGCATTCTCTGCTCTCTCTGAATCTCTCTGAATATGTCTCTCCAAAATGTTTCCTCCTTTATAGGACTTCAGAAACTAATCAAGACCCACTTAAATGGGTGGAGACATGTCATCATCTAATCCAGCTTTACAACCACTCTTGACTAAATCACATCAACCAGGGAGATGATCTCATTGCAGTTTCATATATACAGTATTGAATAAGGATTATTCTACCTTTAAGAAATGGGATTTATATCAAAACATGGCTTTTCTTAGGGGGCATATATCCTTTCAAACCAGCACACAAGGCAAGGTCTGGGCCATGGCCAGAGATCCTTGAGGGGGAGGGGCAAGGGGAGACTGGGGAAGACTTGCCCCTTCTGACTCGGCCCAGGGGCTTAGAGATCAGGGAGATTATTGTTGATCCCCCAAACCTGCTTCTCCCTAGGATTCCCTATCCCAGAAAAGTCCTGTTCATCCACCAGGGGACCTGGCTGGGAAACTCTGGGAAGTTCCAGAAAGACCCCTCTCCATCACTCTTCCAAAGCTGAACAAAGTAATTCCTGCCTTCATTCCTTCACCAGCCATGTACCAGGGGCTACTTGGTGCCCTGCCCTGCTCCGGGGGTGGGTGCACAAGCCTCACGAGGCAAACCTCCCTGCACCCGGGAGTGCACGCTCGAGCAGGGGAGGCCGCAGGTAATGCAGCCCAGCTATGCCCGGGAGCTTCGGTGCAGGCAGAGGGAGGAGACCCCCAGCAGAGGGGATGGTAGGTGCAAAGGCCCGAGAGGTGGGGGGTATTCTCGGTGGGTTCCCTGCAGAGGGAGGGCCCCCAGGCTCCCCAGCTCTGCCCCAGCAGCCTCACAGTGAGCCTGGGCCCTCCCTGGGCGCCCCTGACCTAACTCAACACAGTGGCCCCATGTCCTGTCTCTAAGGTAGATAATTTGCTGAGATGGGCTGGCCACGCCCACGGTCTGGGCTGCCCTTGGGCTTCCTCCTGCGGAGCACCCCCTGCACCCTGGCTGCTAACCTCCTCCCCCTCCCCTTCTCCCACCTCTCCTAGGCCCGAAGGCCTTTGGACTCTGAAGGCTCCCCGAGGGTCCCTGCAGGGGTCTCACCTCTGTCACGGTCCTCAGGCTATGGCGCTGAGGCTCCTCGGTGTCTCCCTGGACTGAAGGGTCGCGCCCTCCTCTGCCCTGTCCCTCCCAGGGCCGCTGAGGTGCAGTCCCAGCTGCAGAGACCCTCACCCAGACCCTCTCAAGTTCCCCTTTGCTTCTTTCATTTTGTTGCATTTCATCATTTGCTCCTGAAAGAGTCCTGAGAATGCAGAAATATTATGGGATGATACTGTTTTACAAAGAGAAGTTTGAAACTTGAAGAGTTTAAGTAATTGTCCAAGGGACACGGCTAGGCCTGGACCCAACCCTGTCTGCTTCATCTGGAAAGAGGGAGGTGATGCAGCCAGTCCAGAGACCAGGCAGGGACCCACGCGGGGAGGGGAGATTCGAGCAGGAGGGCACAGGCCAGGGAAGCAGTGGGCCAGGGGGAAGACTGTGTTTCAGACCCCACTGCTGACTCACCGGGAGACCTTAGTTTCACCGTCTGTAAATGGGGTTAGTGACACATGCCCTCCCTCCGTGGGTGGGGGTGAGTTGTGCACATGTGGAGTGGGTACATTTATAAGCTGTGGAGTGCTGCGCACACCTGGGAGGGGTTACTGCTATCCTCCTGGGATAAACTTGGTTATTCAGCAGGTGCGTTGGGGCAGCGCACCCTCTGTGAGATCGGGCGGCCACTCCCCCTACCACACCTCAGAGCTAGCCCCGGCTGAGCTAGGCAGGGGAGGTGTCAAGGGGAAGCTCTGTCAGTTCCCTCTTTTCCTTTTCCCTCCTAAGAAGAAGGTGTCACGTGAGAAACGGGTAGCACTGTTCAGCCCTCAAACCCCAGCATCCTCTATAAGACAGGGTTTCTGGGGTGAAACTTCCAGCGTTCACATCCTGCTTTGCCACGCACTCCCCGGGGGACTTAACTTCCTTGCCTCAGTTTCCTCACCTGGAAGTCTCCGAGATGTCATTGCCAGGATTAAATGAGGCCCGACATGGGAGGGACCTAAAACAGCACCTGCACCCAGAAGGGGCTCTTTAAACAGTCACTGTTTCCATTGCAGGCCCCGTTCTCATCGACCTTGGCATACAGAGGCAGAGTCCCTCCACGCTGCCATGCACAGTCACCCAGTGACACACAGCACTGGTAAAAGGCAAATACACACACAGACTTCGTATGAAGCATATAGAAACCAGTACACGGGGTGTGTACCCATGCACACACACACACACACACACACACACACGCACTCACAAATTTCCATAAACCTAGACACATTCGCTGATAAAATAGTATGTAGCTTGGATCCTGAAGCCTGAAGTCATTAACTTTTTGAGTTTCTATTTTATAGTAGCCAATCCATTCTGTTTTAAAAAGTCAATTAAAGTTGGTTTTCTCCTCACTTTGAATTAAAATTAGTCCTGACTAATATACCCAACTATCCCCCAAATTAGCAGTGCGACCTCAAGGGAATCAGTCCTTCTTGGCCCCATCACGGTGCCACACCTAAAGTGACACACCACAAACACATATACACAGAGGCAAATACACAGATAAACCTGCCACAGCCACACACTCACATGTATACATACACTTACCCTAAACAAGTACAGAAGCCACATACGACCCAGATAGAACACAAACACACATAACCCCCCAAATCCACAATATGTTATCAATCACATCCACACACAGAGAAACCCCGAGGAACAAACATCATCACATATATCCATAGACTAAATCCACCCACCCACCCAATGCACCCACTCACTGAGTTTCCAGGATGCACGGCCTTCCGACCTTGCTCCTTGAAGAAAGAGCCTCGTACTGACAAAACTCTTCTCTGGCCCATCCCCATGGGCTTCAAAGAGAAGCCTGAGAATTCTAGCGTGTTCTGTGAGCCCCTCCCCCATGCCTGTTCTCATTTCATGGATATAAATAGATTTGGTGGGTTTAAGTTGGGGAAATACAAGCCAGGAGTCCCCAGGGCTCACACAGTCTCTCTCCTCGGAAACCCTGAGCTTCAGGCCTGGGAAAGGGAGAGGCAGGGGGCCCCTGTGCAGCAGCTGTGTCCCCTCACTGGCCAGCACTGCACCAGCCCAGGGCAGAGACGCAGTGGGTGCAGTGAAGGGAGCAGGGGCTTGCGACTCCCTTTCCCAGGCTGGGGGTGGGGCTGCACCCCCCACTGGGGGTGGGGGAACTCACGTTTACTGGGTATCACTGTCTGCCAGACCTTTGCTAAGCAGGTTTCACATCTTTCTCGCCACACCTGCAGAGGTGAGCATCCTTACCCCATTTTAGAGAAAAGGAACCTGAGCTCCAGGTAGCGAGTGGGAGCCAGGGCTGCAAGCCAGTGGTGTGGCCCTCGAGCCTGTGCCCTGCCCATGGCACCACACTGGCCCCGGGGAACAGCAAAGGCCCCAAAGATGGCCCTGGAAATGGAAGGGAGTGGCCAGGTGGTGTATTTACTGCACTGGGCTGGAGCTGAGTGACGGCTGCTCCCCTTAGATAGGCCACAGGCTCTCTGGTTTACAACCATCTGCTAGGGACCGGTGCTGAACTAGACAAGACACACTAGATCTGCCGTGGAAACAAACCATCCTTACATCTCAGGGGCCTCCCTCAGCAAAGGTCCTTATCTTGCACACATGAGACCATTGCCGGGCCAGATGGCTCTTCAGGACAGCTGTTTTCTATGCAGAGATTGGACAATCTTGCTACATTGTGTCTGACAGTTAAATAATACTTTAGACTAGAAAGTGCCACATGTCTCTTTGCCGCAATGCATTGAGCCCACCCATTTCATGCAGTTTTGGTGAAAACTGGCCACATGACCTCAAAGTAACCTCAAAGGAGAGAGAAAATCATTTTCCATGTGCCAATGTGCCAAGAAGGAGAAGAGACCCAGATTGATCAAACTCTAGAAGTCTGTGGGTACCACATGCCTGTAGCATCCAAATTGGTGGAGCCTGACATGGACGGTGACACACAAACCCACTTTATAGTAATAATAATGACAACAACAACGACGACTGTTTCAATGTGGTGTGTAAATGCCCATGACGCTTTCCTGGGGACTTTACAGACATTAACACATATAATCCTCACAGACCATCTTATGAAATAAGAAATGTTATGCCAGTGTTACAGAGGGGGAAACTGAGGTCCAGAGAGGTTGAGTACTTTGCCCAGGGTCTCATAGCTACTATTTGCCCAGGGTCTCATAGCTACTAAGCAGTGGAGCCAAAATTTGAGTCTGAGCAGTCTGACCCCCGAGTCTGTGCTCTTCCCACTCTATCTCTTGCACTGCAGTGAAACACAAGGAGAAGCAAATCAGGAAACGGAAGCAATGGGGATGCTGGCCATTGGGAGTGGAAGTACGACATACCCAAATGGCCCTATATAAAGAGGACCTGCTAATTCAGACTTCAATAAATATACTCTGAACACCTACAGTGTGTTCTAGGCACTGGATGAGCTGGAGCGAGGGAGTCAGCTGGGAGGCCATTGCAACAGGTGGGTCGAGAGAGAGAAGGAATGTGCCCACAGCACCTGGCAGGTAAGAGCAAGGTTGGATGAACCAGGTCCTTGGACTCTCTGCCCAGTTCTGCCCCACCCCAGCCTGCCTCTTTCCCTTTGCTGAGAGGTTTCCCTGATGCTTTGAAATCTGATTTGATGACATGTAGCTGGGAAACAAGTGCCTAGACCAGTGCTCTGCAGGTGAGCCAGGCACGCTGCTGGGCTGCTGGGGGCTGTCAGTCAGGGTAAGTTTCCGGAAAGCAATTGCATCTAAGATCACCTCCAGGAATCTGTCCCAAGGAAGTGGTCAGGGACTCTGACAAATGGTGCACAAACATTCATTGCAGCCTGATGGCATAAAAGAGAAAATCACTGTAATCCTCTAAGTATTCGACAGTCAAGAATGATGGAGTAAATTATGGTGCATCTAAATGAGGTACAATTACAAAGCTATTAACATCATGCTTTTGAGGAATTTTTCATGATGTGGGAAAACGCTGATGATATAATGGTAAGTAGAGAGAATTGAATATAGAGTGTGCTCCCAATTACATAATAGTTCAGTATTGTGCAGAGAAAGCTCAGATGATGATGATGCTGGTGGGACAGTGGTAGTGATGTATGGGGTGATGACAAAGAGTGCTGTTTGCTGGCCACTTGCTTTGTGTCTGGCACTGTGCTAAGTGTTTTATTTCTAGTAGCTCATTTAAACACGTAACGACCCGGGTAGTGAGAATCCTTATAATGCCCAATATATGGATGAGGAAAATGAGGCAGAGAGAGGTTAATTGACTTGTACAGGTTCAAGCATCTGAGACAAGACTTGAGCCCTCTTCTGATGGCCTCCCAAACCCTCTCTGTACTCTCTACATCTGCTGGGTTGGAGGGCAGTCTGGGAGAGCAGTCCAAGAGCTTTGCATCGGCTGTGGGACTTGAAGATCACATCTCCTTCCTGAGGTTGAAGATATTATCATTCAGTGGGTGTGGTCGTTCAGACTGCGGCTCAGGGACCTGCTGCAGGGAGGTGGTGAGTGGGGCCCAGCCTCGGGTCTGCTGGCTGCACACTCTTTCCTCCACCGTGAGCTGCTGGATGGGGCTGGGGAAGAGCAGGCACAGCTTTGGGCCGCTGCACCCAGACAACTCCTTGCCTGAGGCCCCTGGGGACGTCACGGGGCTGCTCAGGGGAGTGTGGGTGATGCCCAGAGCCCACCCCTGAGATCCCCTCTGCCTGGGCCCACCTGGCCCCTTCTGGGGGCGATTGCAGTGACTCCCCGTGGCTGGATTTGTCCCCGCAGTGTCCTCTGAATTCATCTAGGGGCCTCCTCTACGGGCCAGACAAGCCGTTGGAGCCGCTTGGGGATGGACAGCCCTCCAGCTACCTCATAACCCATCATGGGCTCATTAGAGCTGCTTCTATATCCATCACTCTCCGAGAAAGGAAACACTGTGACAGGAGGATCCGGGAACCATCACTCAAGGGCTCATCACTCCGAGGCTGCAGTTTCTTCCCGGATTCACTGATGAATGATCGCACTATTTTCCTTAACACTCATTTGTGCCCTACCCTGACCCCTTTAGGGCACCTGGTGCCGCCTGCATCTCCTGGGCCAGGTCTGGCCTCGCAGGGAAGTCGGCAGAGGACTTACAGCCTCTCCATGTGTGATTTGCTCATTCTCACGCCTGACGAGGAATCCCACGGGGCCACCAGGTTTTCTCCTCCCAGCCCTGAAAGGTACAAATATCTCATCGGCTGCTTTTGCTGATGAATCAAGATATTCTCCAAAATGTGCTGCAGCAGGCTGGCAGAGGGAATGTTCTCCAAAATGTGCTGCAGCAACCCGGCAGAGGAGTGGGGCTTCCAGGAAGGAAGATTTTCCCCACCCCTCCCTCCTGGAGTGCCTGGGCAGGAGGCTGCAATACAGAGCATGCTGTGCCTTGGCCCCGGACATCTGGCTGTGCAGAGACTCTTTCCCAACAGAACCTCTGAGGCAACCAACCAGACGCCGTTCTCCAAGCCCCCAGGCTATACCATGTGCATTCCTAGACTCTGGAAGCAGGGAGAATTGTTGACTGACTCTGTGCATATGTGAATGTGTGTGCATTTGTCCTTTACAAAGCATATTTCATCCCCATTCCCCACAGCCCTGAGAGTCTCAGAAATTATTAGTCCTATTTTACAAATGAGAAAATTGAGTCACAAAGAAGGAAGCTGTTACTGAGCTGGTTAAGCAGCTTGGCTGAGCTCATGTTTGAGCCCAAATTACTGCCTCCCCATGAAAGAGAGAAACCAGAAGCTCTGGGCAGAGCAGACAGGAAGGGTACATGTGGGGCTGGCTACAAAGAACAGATAAATTCTCCCAGCCAATGCCTGATCTTCTCCATCTAAGTGCCTTCACACACCCACAGCAGCAACCTCCCTCCCCATTCCACTCAGGGGTAGCTCTGGCTCTGTGAAAATTCCTCCCTCCAATGAGCTGAAATTCATTCATTCATTAATACATTTGCTCATTCATTCATTCATTCATTCATACTGAGCTCCTATGTGCCGGTACTCTTCCAGACCCCAGGGACACAGTGAATACAGCAGATGTCCCCTCATGAAACAAACCAATGAATACACAACCAGTCAGGTAGCGTAAAGGGCAGCCAGGAAACATAAAGCAGGTTAAGGGAATGCTGGATAGGGTTGATGTCGGGTCATTCTGACTACCACCGGGAAACGCTGTCTTCTCCCCCTGAGCTGTGGACACTCAGCTCACCTGCATTAAGAAACAGCCACCCCAGGCTTTACCTCGGACCTGCCTGCTTTAAGGGATCTTGCCCACCTCCTAGATGCCCCCCACCTCCCACCAGATATCCGTACAGGGCATGTCTCCACTGTGGCCACCCATCATAGTCACCCCAAAAAGCAGAGTTGCAAAGCCAGCCTAGGCTCTGCCTTCTCACATTAGCCACAAGCTGAGCATTTTAAAGTTAATGGGTGTTGTAATTAAAAGATACACAGAACAGGTGATGCAATTCATTTTACATAAACATACCCAGGAATGGAGTGTCCCAGCCCTCGGTGTATCCTTAAATGGAATCTGTGTTTGCTTCCAAAAGTGGCACCTTCTCAGTGTGTCAATCTGAGCTACTCACACAGCTTGACAGTGAAAATTCTCTGAAATCAATGAGACAGGAAAACAGAACTTTCTCCAAAAAAAGGGAACAAATTTTCTTAATACCTATTAGGCTCCTGGAGAAAACTTTTAACATCTACTGTGGTCACAGATGTATTTTTTATTTGATTCCCACAATGGCCATCCAAGATAGATGCTATAATTTTGGGTCATATAAAAGGGGGTCTGGTTGGTTGCCCCAGAGGTTCTGTTGGGAAAGAGTCTCTGCACAGCCAGATGCCCGGGGCCAAGGCACAGCATGCTCCATATTGCAGCCTCCTGCCCAGGCACTCCAGGAGGGAGGGGTGGGGAAGGAGGAAGTTGAGACACAGGGAGATGCAGTAAACATACTCAGAATCATCCAGAAATGAGGGGTGAAGGCAGAATTCATGTCCAGGACTGTCTGACCTAAAAGCTCCCTCGGCGCAGGAGGCAACTGTTGGGGTCCCCTGGTGGGTGGTATCATTACCCTGACCCCCCGAGGACAGCTTTTCCTGACTGGACCTGAATTCGAGTCTAGGTCCATGTGACACTGCAATCCCTCAGTCTTTGTGGCCACAGCCACTACCTCATGTGTGGCCTGGAGACACACCTGGGGCCTTCGTGTGCAGGATGCCCCTTACTCCATGAAGACCCTGGAAGGTCCCCCCTTCTCTTCTCCGAGGGAAATACCCCAAGACCTTTCCCCGCCCCTCACCTGACTTGGCTTCTGGTCCCCTCACACTCCAACCCTCTCTTTCAATGCACTCTGTGTCAAGGTTCCTCTGGCTGTGAGTGGTCCAGAACTGTGTACATTCAGGCTCTTATTAAGCACATCTGTGTGCCCTGCACCTTCCAACCCCCAGCCTCCCAGTGAAGCATCATTTCCCTATCAAAGTCTCTGGGCCTGCGATGGCCAGTTTTGTGTATTGACTTGGCCAGATTATTCAATTAAGCATGGTCTAAGTGTCTTTGTGAAGGTATTTTATGCGTGTGGTTATTTTAAGTAAAGGAGATTATCCTCAATAATCTGGCTGGGCCCCAGCCAACCATTTGAAAGGCGACAGGAGTAAAACTGAGGTTTCCTGAGAAAGAAGAAATCCCACCTTTGAACTGTGGCTTCAATGTCTGCTCCAGAGTTCCTAGCTCGCCAGCCTGCTCTACACATTTAAGATTTGCCAGCTATCACATAAACGAATTCCTCTAAATGAATGAATGAATGAATGAATGATAAAACCTAAAGATTTTGTTTCTCTAGTAGAACCCTGACTGGTAGAGGGTCTTACTGGCCTGAGGAGATCTTTGATTCTTCAAAGAAGCTATTGCTGCTGCTTCTGTCTGGGAGGTTGTACCCCACATATTTCTTTCTTTTTTTTTTTGGCATGGGCAGGCTCCGGGAATCAAACCTAGGTCTCGGGCATGGCAGGCGAGAATTCTGCCACTGAGCCACTGTTGCACCGCCCTGTACCCCACACATTTGAATGACATGGGCGCTGTTTGGTTGTCTGGGCCCTGAAATCTTAAAATCCTACAATTCTGACTCCAGATTTTATAGTTTTAAGAGTCTGGTAAAGTGAAGATTCTGAGACACAGAAATATAGGATTCTGGATTTTGATGACTGCCAGATTCTAAGGTGCTGGAGGTACTTCTCCAAAGGTAAGCAACCCTTTGCTGCTGACAAAACACCCATCAGCCTGTCCCATCAGCTGGGGTGAGTTTTGCCTTTTCCTTGCCCCCCCGGCACCCCCATCATGTGCCATGTGAAAGTAGTTTCTTGTGACTAGAGAAATTGGCAACTTATTCTGCATTTCCTTCCTCATGCACTCACCTTATCTATATGTTCCAAATCTCCAGAATAAACATTTGGAGACAAATCTTTGGGAACTTTTCTGGGCCCAGGAGCCAAGTCATCTAGTCAGTGTTTAAAAGAGGTAGAAATTTTTAAAAAATATTTTTGTTGACAAAACAGCATACCAGCACAAACATTCTTAACATACGAACATTCCATACTTGGCGTACAATCAGTGACTCACAATATCATCACATAGTTGTATATTTATCACCATGATCATTTCTAGAACATTTGCATCATTCCAGAAAAAGAAAGAAAAAGAAAAAGCTCATACATACCATACCCCTTACCCTTCCCTCTCATTGACCACTAATATTTCCATCTGCCCAATAGATTTTAACCTTTGTTCCCCCTATTTTTTCTATACCCCTTACCACTCTCTTTCATTGATCATTAGTATTTCAAACTGCTCAGTTTATTTTAACATTTGTTCCCCAATTATTGTTTATTTTTTATCCATTTTTTTACTCATCTTTCTATACTGTAGATAAAAGGAGCATCAGACATGAGGCATTCACAATCACACAGTCACACTGCGAAAGCTATAACGTTATACAATCATCTTCAAGAAACATGGTTACTGGAACACAGCTCTACATTTTCAGGCCCTTACCTCTCACCACTCTAATACACCTTAAACTAAAAGGTGATATCTATATAATGTGTAAGAATAACCTCCAGGATAACCTCTCAACTGTTTGGAATCTCTCAGCCATTGACACTTTATTTTGTCTCATTTTTCTCTTCCCCCTTTCAGTCCTGAAGGTTTTCTCAATCCCTTGATGCTGAGTCCCAGCTTATCCCAGGATTTTCTGTCCCATGTTGCCAGGAAGGTCCACACCCCTGGGAGTCATGTCCCACGTAGACAGGGAGTGGGCAGTGGGTTCACTTGACAGGCAGGAATTTTAATGCAGGGCACTGTTCCTGTATTAGCAAAAGGCAGGGTGATGATTGGGTTGCAGTGCGGAAGAGGGAAGACGTTCCCTGTTTGCTTCAGAAGGGTCTGAGAAGGGCAGTTTGTTTACAGAGGCTTCAGGCTGAGGTCAAGATGAGGCAGAAGGGAGAGCATGTCCCAGGAGGTCTGAGCTGTATATTCTGAGAAGAAAGAGTTATCTGTGCTGTAGATATTATTATCCCCATTTTACACAAGAGGAAACTGAAACCCCGAGAGGTTTGGTAAATTGCCTGAAGCTACCAACAGCTAGAAGGTAGAAGTTCACTAACTTTTAATTCCACTCCAGGCTGCAAAGATCATCTTGTGGGAGTTAATGGAGAAGCCATTTGTAGGTTATAAAGGAACCCACTTGCCTCATTGATGCCAATTACACCTTCCTACAGAGCGTGTAGTGTGAGAAACACTCCTTCCTCACGTCATGTAAGCACACCATTCGCATTTAAGCAATCTGTAATGTTAATTAAATATTGATTGATTATAAGGGGGCACACTTAGGTACATGTAATTAATTCAAAATAGCAGGCAGTGAACATGAACTCATATTAATTCAATAACCTTGCAAACATCATGCAAAGTTCTCCCTTCACCTGGAGCCTTAAAAGCTATTGCCCAGTTCTCATCAATTAGCAAACCATTAAAAATTGATGGCAAGTTGAAATTAATTGGTTACAGCGAGAGATAATTTTGACCCAGGCCTACGATTCTGTGGTTTGGCTTTAGGTGGGACTGGAATGGAGACAACTCTGCAAAGGAAGCGCCCAGCCATACGGACACCCTTGGAGTCACCAACCCTCAAATATCTCTCACAGGTCTCCATCTGGGCCCATCCTCACTCACCTGCATTGTGTCCCCAGCCTCCCATCTTGCTAACTCCAATCCTTCATCCACCTTGACCATGTGAATGGTCATCCCAAAAAGCCAGCCATACTGAAATCCTGCCATGGCCCCCTATCCTCTAAAAATGTTTTAGCCTGCCATTCAAGCCCTTTGGGGTGCGGGCTGGCCTCTCTCCACCCATCCACCCTCCATACACTCACCCTGTGTTCTGGCCACAATGAGTTATTATTCTGGTTTCTTGAACTGAGTTCTGTCAGGCCTGGGCTTTTGTACAGCCCTGCTCTTTTGCTCATCCGCATTGTTCCTCTGGCCAGCTCACATGCACCATTAAATTCTAATTTACTTTCCTTCCTCCAGGAAGCCTTCCCAGATAACCCCAAGACTGTTGCTTCCTACAGAATCTGAATCAGTTATCAATTGCCACATTAATGCTGCCACACAAAAGTCACAGAACCTCGCTGCCACACAAAAGTCACAGAACCTCACTGGCATATAACAAAACACATTTCTTCCTCACTCCTCTGGGATCACTTGCACGTTGGCCAGACAGCTCTGCCGATCTTGGCTAGACTCACTCACATGTCTAGGCAGGTGCATGGTGGTTGGCTGCTGCAGCTGACCTTGGCTGGGGAGACTAGAGTGACCTGCTTCTATTCCATGTGTTTCTAACCCTCTAGAAGGCTGGACACGTTGTCATAGTAATGTCAGAGATGCAAGCGCCAGCCCCTGTGCAGATGCCTAATCCACCTTGCAGCATCTTCACATCTGCTGACATCCCACTTCCCAAAGCAAGTCATCTGGGAGAGCTATATGCTTTCTGTCAAGGGTGAGACAGATTGCCCACCCCCAGTGGGAGGGTGTGCAGAGTTCCAGGCAAAGGGTGCCGATGTAGAAGGGGGAGGGAGGCACTGAGGCCGTGATGCACTCCAGCACAGAGCACTGCATTCCACTTTCCAAACACTCAAGACACTACGATTCAGAGGCCTTTAACATTTTTTAAAACCACTTCATTGAGGTATAATTGAAATATAATAAGCTGTACATATTTAAAGTGCCAACTAGACAAAGATTGGCATATGTATATAGTCATGAAATCATCACCACACCAAGATAATAAACACACCATCACCCACAGCCAAGTGTTTTGTCAGTTGTTTTGTAATTATTCCCTCCCACCCTTACCACCTCAACCCCACCCCAGCACCTGGCCAATAATTGACCTGCTTTCTGTCATTATGGATTACTATAGATTTTCTAGAATTATATCTAACGGAATCATACAGTATATGCTCTTTTTTGTCTGGTTTCTTTTATTGAACATAATTATATTGAGATTCATCTATGATATGTGTATCCAAAATTCGTTCCTTTTTACTACTGAAGAGCAATCCATTGTATGTATATGCCACAATTTGTTTATCTGTTCATCATGTTGATGGACATCTGAGTTGTTTCCAGTTTATGGCTACTACAAATAGAGTGGCTATAAATATACAAAGTATTTGTATGGACATATGTCTTTTTTTCTCATGGGTAAATGCTTCAGAGTGGAATGACCGGGCTGTAAGGTGGTGTAGGTTAAACTTTTTAAGAAACTGCCAAACTGGTTCCCAAAGTGGCTAAACTATTTTATATGAGAGTCCATGAGGGTTCCAGCTGTTCCGTATCCTAACCAAAGCTGGGTTATGCCAGCTCTTCTTCCATCCTGGGGATGGGAAGCAGCTTCTCGTGGTGGTTTTGTTTTGCATTTCCTTAGTGACTGAGGATGTCAGATAACTTTTCATGCGCTCGTCTGCCATCTCTGCCTCACCTTCTTCGGTGAAGTGTCTGCACAGAGGAGACCTTCTGAAATTGGGTTGTTTTGTGGTGATTGAGTCTGGAGAGGTTTTGTTTATATGTTCTGGATACAAGCCATTCTCTGATATGTATTTGGAAAACATTTTTTTCTCAGTCTGTGGCTCATCCTGGGCAAGACTTTTAAACACACTGATCCCCTTTTCTCCCAGCAATCAACGATTGCTAAGAGCTTGGCTGCGAAGGCCAGGCCTGATGGACTGTGTCAGGACTGGATCCATCCCCTCCATAAAAATAAATGAGTCGACAACAAGGAAGGCAGCTTATGAAGCCTCATCAGTTCTATCCTCCTCTCCCGGGTTATCCTTATTCTACAGGGATGACAAGCTGAAAATTATGGTCGCAGTAGGGGAAAGAGTGGCAGGTGGGAGGGGGAATGAGGCCAGAACTTGTTTTTTTGTCTTTTTTTTTTGCCAACCCAAGATCTTCCTGCGATGGGTAATGCAAGGCACTACGGAGGGAGAACTAGAACCATTGGCTTTGACTCCCAAGTTTATGGTGAACACAGTGTTTCATTCACTGGGTGAGTATCTCAGTGGAGACGGGTGGAAATAGAGCTGTGACTGGGGTAAGTCAATTTCTGATCCCCCAGGTGAGGAGCAGAAGGTTGGAGGGAAGTGTGGGGAGAGGGAAGAAGCTCGTGCACATATAGTTTTGCACTGCCATGTCCCTGTGACCCAGGCCTAACTTCCTTAGAACACCCTTCCCTTAAATGTGCTCATAAGAGAACCCTCACCCAAATCCCTGAGCTGTGAGATGTCTAGCCTGCCCCTATGGTTCAGAAGATTCTTGAGGCTGGCCAATGTCCCCCTGTGCAGCACCGCTTTCTCAGAAGCTCAGCTCTCACCTTGATCTGGCCGCCTAAACTACTGACTTTTCTCTGCCCCATGTTGCTCAAACCTCTAACACCTTCCCAGCTTCCTCCATTTCCCTTGAGACCACAGAGATAAGGCTGCCACCTGTCGCTGGCATTCCAGAAGGTTTGGGTGCCATGCAAAAGAACCACAGCACAGGAAAGAGGACAGACTTCCAGTCCCCCTCTACCCAGAAAGCTTCTGCCCTCTCCCTTCTTTGGTCCTGACCTGCTGCTCTGGTGCTGAGGCTCCGCTGCCTCCTGGGTTCCCTCTAACTTCCTCCAAGTGCCCATTCCCCTCAAACTCCCTCCCTCTCAGCGTGTCAGGACCCACCCCCTTTTCCCAGTGCCGAGTACCAAGTACTGGGTCCTGCTTGTGCTCATTCCTAAGGACTCAAGATCAGCTTTCTCTACCCCAAGAAAAGAATCATCTATTCCAACCCTTGGCAATACCATTCTAAAGAAATTCTGTAATACAGGTTAGGAGCCAGGGCTCTAAACCCTGGGTCCAATCCCAGTTCCACCCATTTTTACATGAATGACTATGAAACACGTTTCCTCACCTCCCTGCCCTTCCATTTCCCTGTTTAAAAAAAGGGGGCAAAGTTAGCTTATGCTCCATAGATTTTTTTTGACAGTATTAAATAATTTAAAACCTTGAAGGGGTTTAGAATAGAGCCAGACATAAACTAAATGCTAAAGTAATGTTAATTATGCACCCCTGCAGCCCCTCCAACCATGACTTGCTCTAGGCTGAACCCAGGAGCTGGGCTCCTTTCTCTGCCAATACATGTGGTAAGTGGGAAGGGGAGTACGGCAGATGAATGCCTTCTCTTCCAGCCTAGAGAGATTCAGGGATATAAGAAGGAAAGACTAACTTTTGTCTAGGGCGGAGACTGTTGAGGCAGTGCTGGGATGGACTAAAGTGCTCTCAGTGGAGGAGAGAGAGGGAGGAGGGGGAGGACGGTAAGCAGAGGGGCCCGTTTGGGGCAACTGTGTTCTTTAGAAGTTTGAGTCAAACCAGGGGTACTGCTCTGGAGATGGCCAGTGACAGGGTGAATTAAGCTAACATATTCTCACTCATTTCCTTTGCTTATTCAACACATCTTTAATTGAGCAGCTACTACGTCCCAGGCTCTGGGCTGGCTATGAACAAGCCAGATATGGTCAGTACCTTCAGGAACCTCATAATTTAGGAATAAGACAGATGTTAAATAATTAAGTGCAGACCTATTTAATGAGGGGAAATATGGCCCAGTCAAGGGCCAAGAGAGAAATCTAGAAGAAGGAAGTAGCTTTTCAATGGAGATACAAAAGCTGAAGAAGAGTTATCTGTGTAATGGTGGGGGACAGTCGGGGAGGGGATGGAGAGAAGCAACATCAGGTTGAGAGATCAGCATGCGGAGGCCTAGAGGGAGATGGAGCATGGCTCATATGAAGGACCAGATGGAATCTTGGGTGGCAGGGTCGATGGCAGCCTGGGCCAAGATGAAGCCAGAGAGGCGACCAGAGTCACATAGGGCCCTGAAGGCCCGGTTGGGTCCTGGTCTTCATCTTGAGAGTGGTGAACAACCAGGGAGGGGACAAAAGGCCAGGTGACCCTGGTCTGTGTAAGGTTTGTTGCAATTCTTATGGGAAAGGAGGGGGTGGGCACAACATCCCTGGCAGTTGCACAATCATGAAACTATCATGAAACCCTTGCCTCCAAAGACCCCATCATCTCCCACCAGACAGGGCAACAAACACACTAGCGAGACACACTCTTGCCAAAAATTTCAGCAACTAGTTCCTGTTCCTATGACCTGCAAAGTATTTGATGCACAAGAAACATTCTGTTTTTTTACATTATGCAAAAATATTTTTAATTTGTACATTTAGTCACTGTATTGTACACTCTAGTCATTCCTAGATTATACTACCTCAGTCTTTATTGTCTATCTTTCCTTCTGGTTTCATATGTGCCCCCAGCCCTTCTGCCTTCATCATTCTCACATTCAGCTTCATTCAGTGTACTTACATCATTGTGCTACAATCAGGTAGTATTGTGCTATCCATTTCTGAATTTTTACAATTAGTTCTGTTGCACAATCTGTATTCCTTCAGCACCAATTACCCAATATCTACCCTATCTCTATCTCCTGATGACCTCTGTTCTTAGCTGAAAGAACAGAGGGATCTGCAGGGTGAGCTCCAACCTCACCATGCCTCTGACAGGATGATTATGACCCCATATGGTGGAGGAATGGAGCAGACACCTGTTCATTTCTCCTAACACAACACAGACGCTCAAGGAAACCCAGCCAATTCTGTGAAAGTTCATTGACAAATCACACTGATTTCTAAATGCCAGCCTTTCCCAAACTGAGTTCAGGGGAACACAAGTTCTACATGGTGGTAATTGGTGCTCTAAGAACAAAGGTTTGTCATAGGGTCAAACGAGTGTGAGGAACATTATATGCAAACCGCAAGAGTGAATTGAAGGTTCTGAGAAGCCCTCCAGATGAAAACTCTCCAACAGTTGAAAAGAAAGTTCAAAAGCAGAAGCTAAGATCTAGTATCACAATCCTTTCATGAAAGGAAGGAGCACTTAACACAAAAAAGCAAGATCAATGTGATTTCCTTGTAAAAGCAGACCTTTCCAAGAAAGAATAGTTGGTGACTTCATAGTAACAGACAATATTAGCTCTACTTTCTTCATTTTATCGTGCACCTTTGATAATGTCGTCTCAGGCTGCCAGGGCTTTTGGGTTCCAGTCTGTTCATCAGCCCCAATCAGAACTGGAGAAACCCTCATCACCCGTCCCCAGAACCCAAGCCGCCCCAAAGTGAGGTCTTAACTTCTTTGACTGAATTTTTCTGCCAACCACCAAGTCAACATCTCATTTCAATCCTTGACCCCTCATCATGTCTGATCCAGGCTTGGAATTCTGGGCCCAGCCTGCACCCCAGGGCTGAGAGCTTTAACATTTACATTGGAGCCTGGAGAGCCCTGGACTGGAGGTCAGAAACTGGAGTCCAGGCCCCTCTTCTGCCACCACCTTGATGCATGATCTTCAGCAGGGCACATCTTCGCTATGGGCCTCAGTTTCCCAACTGTCCCAGGAAGAGTTTGGACTGGATGTTCTCCTACTTCGCCCCTGCTCTCGTGGAAAGTTTTGCCCAGACATTCATTGAAAAATGGCACAAGTTCTATGAGGATGATCTCTCCGTAGGAGGTAAGTAAGGAGAACAAATGTCAACCTGATTATGAACCATGAACCCCATGACCAGGAACCAAAAGACATAACCCCATGCTGGTCACAGTTGATCTGGCTGCAGGGAAGCTTGAGTTTCCAGTGAGAGCTGACCAAGATGAAGCTCTAAGCCAAAATAAATATGCCCACCACCTCTTCTGATGTGTGGACCTAAGGATTAATTAAGCCAATGGAAAGGAATGGACCTCTCCTTGATGGTAGAGCCTTTGGCAGGGCGGGGGTGGATAAAGCAATGAGGAGAGGGCTCAGAGCCTGATGACAGGAGAAAGGGGTATAGAAATGGGGGTCAGGCATCACCATCACCATCATCGTCGTTGTCATCGTCACTGTCATTACCATCGGAACAGTGAGGAATGGTCACGAACTCACAAGGCACCCACCTCCCCGGTGCTCTCTATAGAGCAGGAGGTCCAAGGCCAGCACATGATGTCACTGCTGCTCAGGCTGGTTAATCCAGCAGCCACCATGATGTCTAATTTTGCTCTTGTGGAAATCTTGTACTTCTGCTGCTCATAGCCTAGCTCTTAGAGAACTTCTAAGAGTAAGACTGAAGGAAAGAGTGGACAAGCTGTCCACATACCCGGAGCATGTCTGTCATTCACGAAGCTCCTGCTGCTGTGAGCATGCAGCTATCCTTCATGCCACTGAAGTCAGTTGGCACCTTTATGCCCTGAACTTGGCCATAAAGCAGACATCTGAAAAGCCTAGAATAAATCCTGCCTGCATATCCTTGCCTGTTTCAAATACCTCTCAGGCATGCCTCTTGGGCCCCAAGACAACTGCTCAGTTTCTATCAATGTTCAGCTGTGTTAATGGGGATTTTAAATTACAACCTCTGCTGCCAGGAAATTTATGTCCTAATGAGATGTACACGGCTGTGAACAGGCTTTAGAGAGAGGTTCATGCTGGGAGGCTATTGGAAGATGACCATAAAGTCCCTCCTTCCCCTTACATCCTCCAAGTTGTCAGTTTCTAATGACTCAGCAAACATCACTTGCACCCCAGAGGTTGCCAGGGATGTGAAGGACTCTGGCACAAAGAGAATGCCTTAGTTTGCTAGAACTGCTTTGACAAATACCACACGCTGGGTCGGCTTAAACAACAAGAATTTATTGGCTCAGGGTTTGGAGGCCAGAATTCCTAAACGAAGATGGCCACAAGGCTATGCTTTCTTGTGAATCAGTAGTGTCTGGTGAAGGCAGTCCTCCACCACTTGGCAGTCTTTCTCACCACTCTGGCTTCTTCTGATTCCTGCTTCCTCTGACTCTATCAGTATTTCTTCGTTTTGAGATTCCAGTCATACTGATTCAATTTGGCCACACCTCAATCAGTAATAACATCTTCAAATTTCCTATTGACAAATGGGTTAACAACCACAGGAACCCAAACTGAAATTTGAGCATGTCTTTTGTAGGCTCATGATTCAATCCCCAATAGAGGGGAATGGGCCCTGTTTCTGGGCTCAAGGAGGTACAGTCAGGTAGGGGAGATCACAGAAACACACATCATCCTACCTGCAAAACACCAGACTAGAGGTGCCATTTTTATGAGCACCTATTGTATATGACTCGACACATTTGGTGCCTACTGTGTGCTGGGCCTGAGGCCAGGTGATTCACAAGCATTGTCACTAACTTTCACAATAGCTCTCCCTGCCACAAGGTCAGTTTTATCATTTCCATATCAGAGATGAGGATGCTGAGGCTCAGAGAAGTTGGAGAACTTATTCAGGTCACACAGCCAGGGAAACAGGTGTACTGAACATGTGGTCTGTGGCCATCCAGCATCAGAATAACTTTGCTCATGCATACTCACTCAGATGGACACCAGGTGTGTTGGGTAGACCAAAGACAAGTATGCTCACCTGGACCAGGGGGTTCAGGGTCCAGAGGGGGTGCCATGTTGTAGGTACATTGTCTCCCTCAAACGATGGCAGTTCCTCAAGATCACCCACATCAGCTCAGTTGCTAAGGAAGAAGCAGGAATGGGGGTTCACTTTGTACATTAACATTGCTTAGAATCCATCCCCCTTCTTCTCTCTTCCTTTAGAGACCACATGCTTCAGCCACCATTTTATACTGTCTTATTTGGCTAGGACTGACTTCACACCTGGCTCCTAAAGGGAAACGGGTGACCTTCCATTTCCCTGGCCATCATGATTGACTTGGAGATGGTCATAGGATGGCTAAGTCCAATCAGAGTTTGTCCTTGGCCTTATTTTTTATGGTGGTAAAATATATATAAAGCTTGTCATCTTAACCAATTTAAGTGTATAATTCAGCGACAATAAATACATTCACAATGTTATGCAACCATCACCACTATCTATTTCCAAAACTATTTTGTCATCCTAAACAGAAACACTGTACCCATTAAATCATCACCCCCATTTGCCCCAACTCTGACGCTGGTAAACTCTAACCAACTTGCAATCTTTATCAATTTGTCTATTCTAGACATTTCATGTAAATGGGATCATACAATATTTGTCCTTTTGTGTCTGGCTTATTTTACTTAACACAATGTTTTCCATATTGCAGCATGTATCAGAACATTGTCTCTGTTTATGACTATATAATATTCCAATGCATAAATATACCACTTTTTATTTATCCATTCTTCTGTTGATGGGCTCTTAGGTTGTTTCCACCTTTTGGCTGTGGTGAGTAATGCCGCTATGAACATTGGTATACACGTATCTGTTCAAGTCCCTGCTTTCAATTCTAATGGATATATACCTAGAAGTAGGAGTGCTGGGTCATATGGTAATTCTATATTTAACTTTTTGAGGAACAGTCAAACCGTTTTCCACAGTGGCTGCACCATTTTACATTCCCTCCGGCAATGCACCAGAGTTGCAATTCTGCACTTTCTTGTCACACCTGTTATATTTCTTTTGTTATGTTTTTTTTTATTTAATTTTAGCCATTCTGGTAGGTGCAATTTGAAGTCTCATTCTGATTTGGATTTGCACTTCGCTAGTGATTAATGATGCTCAGCATCTGTTCATGTGTTTATTGGCCATTTGTATAAATATCTTTGGAGAAATGTCTATTCAAATCCATTGCTAATTTTAATGTGGTTGTGTTTCTCTTTGTGGTTGAGTTGTAGGAGTTTTTAATATATTCTGTATATTAAACCTTTACCAGATACATGATTTGCAAATATTTTCTCTTATTCTATTGTCCTTTTGCTTTTTTTATTATGTCTTTGATACACAAAAGTTTTTTAAGTCCAATTTATCTAGTTTTTGTATTATTCCTTGTGCTTTTGATATAATATTTAAAAATCCATTCCCAAATCTAAGGTCATGAAAATTTATCCCTATGTTTTCTTCTATGAGTTATATGGTTTTAACTGTCATATTTAGGTTCTTAATTCATTTTGAGTTCATTTTGGTAAGAGTTCAACTTCATTTTGCTTGTGGGTAACTACTTTTCAGAGTACCACTTATTGAAAAGACTATTATTTCTACATTTAATTGACTTGGCTTGTCAAATATCAATGGACCATCATATTTGGGTTTATTTTTAGACTCTCAGTTCTATTCCATTGGTCAATATATCTATCCTTATGCCAGCACCACCCTGCTTTGATTACTGTAGCTTTGTAATAAGTTTTGAAATAGAGAAGCCTGCATTCTCCAACTTTGCTCTTCTTTTTCAAATTATTTGGCTTTTCAAGGCCCCTTGAAATGATATATGAATTTGAGAATTGGTTTTCCCAGTTCTCAATATCTGAAAAAAAAAGCTGTTTGAAATTGCTTTGACTATGTAGATCACTTTGGGTAGTGTTGACATCTTAACAATATCAAGCCTTCCACACTCTAAACATAGGGTGTCTTTCTATTTTTTAGGTCTTCTTTAATTTCTTTTAGCAATGTTCTGTAGTTTTCAGTGTACAGGCCTTTCACCTCGATCAATCAATCTCACTTGGTCATGGTATATACTCCTTTTAATATGCTGCTTAATTCAGTTTGCTTGGTGAAAGGAAAATCAATCCATCAATATCGTGTTTGGTCACAGTATGTATTCCTTTTAAGATGCTGCTGAATTCAGTTTGCTATTATTTTGTTGAGGGTTTTTTAGTTCTCTTTTCTTGTGATATCTTTACCTAGCTTTGGTATCATGAGCATGCTGGCCTCATAGAATGAGGGTGGAAACGTTTCTTCCTCTTCTATTTTTTGGAAGAGCTTTAGAAGAATTGGTGCTAATTGTTCTTTAAATGTTTGGTAGAACTCACCATGAAGCCATCTTGTCCTGGACTTTCTTGGGGGAGGAGGTGTTTGATTACTGATTCAATCTTTTTACTTGTTATATGTCTGTTGAGATTTTCTGTTTCACTTGAGTCAGTTTATGTAATTTGTGTGTTTCCAGGAATTTGTCCATTTCATCTAGATTATCTTAATCCGTTGGCATATAATGTTCAGAGTATTCTTTTATAAACCTTATTATTTCAATAAGGTTGGCACTAATGTCCTCACTTTCACTACTGATTGTAGATATTTGTGCCCAGCAAAGGATGCTATAGGCAAGCCTCCCAGGAGAGGAACTGGGGTGCTGAGGCCAAAATGGCACCCCTCACATTGCCATTGAACACTATAAGTTTACATTTATATCCATTCAGTCATTAAAATGTACCTATTGCCCAGAGAACAGAGAAAACAGTCTTAGTTTCCACCCTGGAGAACCTCATCCTCTCACAGCGGAGACAGACCTGGAAACAAAGAGGAGGCAGCAGAAGTCGTCCCTGTTCTTACTTCCCCTGTTTTACACTGAAGAGATGGAGTCCCAGAGAAGTTAAATGATCTTCCCAAGGTCACACAGCTCGAGATGGGAGAGTAGGACTCAAACCCAAGCCTCCTACCTCCAAGGCCCATGCTTCCCCTCCCAGCCTACACCGTCCCGCAGAGAAGTTAGAGGAGTTAGCCAAAGAAGAGGCCAGCTTGGGCAGGAGGCACCAGGGAAGGCTTCCTGGAGGTGGGGGTTTCCAGCTGGGCCCTGGAAGACAAAAAGGAGCAGAAGATACAGGCAGGGAGGAGCAACCCACAATGTGCTGCTCCCAGACCGTTAGGCCTCCAGGTCAAGCTACAGGGTCCTCCTCTGGTGGGTCCCCCAGGACCTCTCTCCAGAGCAGGTGCAGCCGCATCCCGGACCCAGGGTGGGGGCAGCTCTCAGGTAGGGGTGGTGGGTGGGTGGCTCAGGAGCTCCTCGGAACACGCCACTCGGTAGGTTTCAGGCCCAGGTGTGCCTGAGTGGGAGCCGGATGACAGCTCCTCCCCAGCTGGTGTGAGGGGGACAATGGACTCACAAGTGGCTCTAATGAAGCCATTTGCCCATATGCCACCCGCCCGATCAGCCCCACCAGTAATGCCAACAATCCCTGCAAAGTGTCACATCAGCCTGAGCACTTCCCTTCCTCGGGTCCTGTGATTTCCCTCGCAAAGGCCCCCAGTGAGCAGCATCTGGTACAGGTATGACTCACCTCTGTTTTGTCCATAGTTGGGGAAATTGGTCCACGTCCTCTCCCTGCTCTGCCTCTGAAGCCGCGTTGACAGCTCATTTCCTCGTAATGAGCTTACAGAAGTAAAACAACATCATGGGAGGATGAAAACACACTTCAGCTCAGCTGCTGGAGAGTATTCTTGGTACGCAGGTGGGGCCAGTAAGCCCAGACTGCTTTAGGAACCAAATGCCTGCACTGGTGAGAGATGGATCCTTGTTCTCTGCAAAGGTCAGCTTTCCAGAGGTAGGCTGAGAAGCTGAGCCAGTGATTTTTTAAAAATCTTTTCCCCTTGGGCACCCTCTCTCTTTAGCTGGCATTTGGTGATGCCAGCTGGGTGCAGACACTGAGGTCAGCAGCAGGGATCTGGGGATGACAGAGGGCGTTCTGAAGGCCTCATTACATTTTGTGTTCTAGTTACTTGCCTTGCCTTACCTTAGTGCCTGCCCTGTGGAAACAAGGCTCAGTCCCCACCCTTGGGGGGCTGCGCAGACCTGCAGGGTGACAGCATTCATTTATTTATTCTACAGATATTTGTCAAGCACCTAGTAGGTGACAGTCATGACTTAGGGAAATTGACAGTAAGCAAAACTGCCATGGCCACCACCCCCAGTGAGTCTCAGTAGAGAGGGGGACACCGAATTTAATCAAGGAAAGTGTCAAATTCCAGGCACTACAAAGGAGACGCTCATGGCCCTTTACGGTTGTATAATAGGAGGTTTTTCAAGGTTACTGGTGAGGGCCGTAGTTCCCGGAAGAGCTGACGCTCCAGCTGTGATCAGGAAAATGAACTGGAGTGGTTGGGTGAGCATGGGACTGAGGAGAGGTGTTCAGACCAGGGAACGGTTTGTGCTGAAAAACTCCAAGGCCTGTGCTGTTAGAAGGCAGGGAGTGGAAACCTGGAGTGGGGACGGAGGCAAGTCTACATAAGGACGCCAGATGCCACCAAACGATTTGTGTCTTCATCCCCAGACGGACCAGAGGCGTGTTTTAAGTGGAGGACAAAAGGCAGGGAACAGGGTTGATGTGACCAGATCTGTATTTTTCAATTTAGTCCTCAGGCCACAGCAGGATGAGGGGACAGTGAGACCTGAAAGAGGGAAGGACGGCTTCCAGGGGACATGTGGATGGCACTACAGAGCCCCCACATCTGTGTGACATTCACTCCGTCATTTGACACATGCTCCTGGGACACCGACTAGCCCAGGGCGCAGTGAGGGCATGCCAGGGAGGTGAGAACAGTGGAGCACTGCCCTCCAGAATCTCACAGGGAAGGGACAGATTGTTCCCTGATGTCTCAGGGAGGGCCAGCCGCTATGCGCAGTGCCTAGGCAGCTGTGTTAATCAGCTGGCTTTCTTATCAGGTGAGAAAGAAAAGACCAGCCAGGGATTTGGGAAAAAAGCCCAGTCACAACTCTATAAAGTGCAATGACAAAGGGCCTTAGGGGACTGAGTGGGCCATGAGGCCTAGGCGCTCTCCCTCCCTTGCTGTTGATGGTCTTTCCAGACCTGAGGTCCACTCTAATCACCCTGGGTCTTGTCCTTCTGGGTTGGCTCCCATAAGTCAACATTTTCTGGAGCAGAAACCTGAGCGGGCCTAACTTGGGTTATTGTAGAGCAAAAAGAGGCTCCCAACAACTCTTCAAGGTTGATGTCATCCTACCCATTTCGCAAATAAGCAACTTGAAGCACAGAGAGATGAAGGCACTTTCCTGAGATCACACAGCCACTGAGTAGCAGCACCACGGTGTCTAGGCTGGTCATGACATGAAGGAGCACCATTCAGAGCACTAGGGGTCCTGCCCATCCACACCTTTACTCTGATGGCACAGACAAGCTCTGCCTGAGGGCTGGGCAGCTCTGAAGTAATAACAGTAGCCAATTCCCATTGTATCTTCTCACCTATTTCACCTTCACAATAAGCTTATGGAGTATGTTCTAGTTACATATCCCCATAGTAATGCTTAAGTCAATGTTAAGTTCATGAGTCTTCGCCTTGGCTGGACAGTTCTTCTCATTTACCAAGCTTCCTCCAGCACCTGCCGTCAGCTGGCCGACCGTCTGCAGTTTGGCTTTGCTGATCTTAGTTGGCTCTCTCACACACCTGGAGGCCTTAGCTGGGAGAACTGGGCGGCATCACCTCTGCACTGTTGTGGTCTTTGATCCTCCAGCAAGCTAGCATGGGCTTGTTCACATTAGAGGTCTCAGTGTTCCAAGAGAGTGAGTAGAAGGACACCAGACCCCTTGAGGCTTTGAACTGGCACAGCATCACACATAATACATTCTATTGGCCAAAGCAAGTCACAAGGGCAGGGCCTATTTCAGGAGTAAGGGAGAAACTTGATGAAAGTCATCCATTCACAAAGAGTGTGGATATAGGAAGGGGTGAGAACTGAGGACATATTTGCAATCAGTCTTCCAGAAAGTAGGTATCATAATCTGCCCTAACTCCCAGATGAGAACAGAGAAGCTCAAAAAATTCAGTGGCCTGCTCAAGGTCACATAGCTACTAAGGGGCAGTACTAAGGTTTGAGACCAGGGCTATACTTTTCTCCATAACTCTGCTGCCCCTTGAAAGCTGTAAACAAATCCCTGGGTAGAGAAATCCAGGCCTTGGGCTTCCAGGACCCTGAGCCCAGGAGACCCTCATGATGGAGGGGTGGCCTTCTGTCTAGGTCAGGGAAGCCTCTTGCGGGTGGCAGGCAGGGGAAAGGACCTTTCTCCTCCTAGGGAGACAGACGGGCTGCCTGGAAAGACAGGGTGGGTTTACCAGACTCTGATAGAGCCTTGAGGCCCCAGACCAGCTCTGCTGTAAACAGAGGGTCTGAATTAGATTCATTTATTCATTCATTTAGTCACTCATCTCTTGAGAAATACAACATAGGAAAAGAGTCCTTTGATACCCTGCTCTGGCATCTACCCACTGTCTTCTCCTGGTCATGCTCATTCACCAGTCAGCTCAGATGCTTTCTTCTCCAGGAAGCCCACCCTGATACCCAGAGTTAGTTGATATCCCCCTTTGTGGCTTTACTGCAACCTGGGGGTGAAATTGGTTTGCCACAGCTGATTTATAGGGCACTCTGCACCCCTGCAGGGTGCTGTGAGAGAGCAAGTCTCCAGACCGGTCCTATCTTCCCTCCACCGCTGTCTTCCCTGACAGACCAGATGCTGGAGAGGGCGTGGCAGCATCCCTTCCAGCTGCCAGCAGCCTTCCAGGTCTATGAGGCTGGGGGCTGCACTGGTTAGAGCTCCCTGGAAAGGCCCTTAGTGGCCATGTGCCCAGTGCCTTGTTTGCTTAGATGGGGGGACAGAGGCAGATATAGAAATATTGCAGGCAGAATGACACAGGTGACTTGTGCCAGGAGAACTGTCTTCACAGAGCATCTCACGTGGTGACAGACATCCCTATTTGTAGCACCTGGCCTCAGCATATGCCATCTCCCTAGGGCCTCACTCCAGCCCTGCAAGGTAGGTCAACATTAGCCTGTGTCCTAGATGAGGAAAATAGGGCTCAGAGAGGCCAAGTCACTCGCTCAGGGTCCCACAGATAACCTCTTTTCTACACCAAACTGGCTGATAGTAAAAAGACACCCAATTGTCCAGGCTTTCACACCAGCCAGTGTTCCCCTATCCCACCCACTTCCTGTCTCCCAGGAGGCTCATTTCAGCGATGGGCTGTGGAGTTCCCTGAAGAGTTAGCAGGGCACAAGGTGGGGCCGCATCTCTGCTTCTCTCATCCTCCAAAAGGGAGATGGGAACAGGATGGAACGGCAGCCTGTGTTCTTACAGGACTGGATTCCATGGGTGACGCATCCTCCATGCTCACCCCGCACTTTGCAGATGGGGCACTGGGGTAGAGCGGTTAGGTGGACCTGGGGACCCCACAAACCAGCCACAGAACTGCGGGCCCCAACTCCCAGCCAGGGCCCCTGCAAGGCCCCTGCATTGCCACCCCATCGCCCAGTGACCAGGCATCTCCCGAGGTGCCCAAGTGACCATCTCATTGAAACTCTTTTTTTTCTGGCCTTTAAGGTCCATTGCACCCTAGACTTTAACGTTCCCTCTGCATGGTTCCTCTTTGGAGGTAGCTTTTCAAGCCTTCTAAAGTTTCTTTCCTATTATTTGTTCCCTTTCACTTTAAAAATAAGAATGAGACATGGGAAAATATGCCAGAATCTTCTTCCTAAACTGCCCCCACTTGACACAGCCACAGAGACATTTGTCTGCACTTGCCTGAAACACCCCAAATTACAGGAATGTCGGGGGCAATGGTGATTCACATTTAGATTATTAGCAAGCCCCCTTCCTGCCCTTCAGACCCAGGCCTCACACCAGCTAGAAGCTCAGAGAGAGGACTCTGGGTCCAGGGCTCTTGGGAGAGGGACAGAAGGACAGGGAGTTGCCCGTCATCACTGCAGATGGGTTGAGATGGCCAATGGTCCTCACTCTCCTTCTGCAGTGCGAGGCTGTGATAGGAAGTGGGGGCTCAGCCAGGAAGTGCTCAGGACTCCCCAGCACTCCCTGCCTCTAGGCCGGGCCACGTGACACTCCTGGACAATGGAATGTGGGTGTAAACGATGTAGTCACCTCTGGGCCAAGGTGGTGAACTATCTGGGCAGGCTTTCCGCCTCCACTTCCTCCTCCATGATGAACCTTGGAGGCTGCTGGTGTGTGATGGCGTCATCACAGATGGAAGGAGCCTGATCCCTGCATCACCCCCGGAGCAGGTGTCTCACTGGAGGAGGTGCCTCCCTGACTGGGGACATCTGCTTGGACTTTGCACCAAAGAGAAATCAGCTCCTGTTTGGATAAGCCCCCTAAGATTTGAGGACTGTTCATTATAGTTCTTCACCCACCTGATTGACATCACCCAGTCCCACCCCTCACCCCAACCCTTCCTCCAGCAGGTGCTTATTGGGTTCTCTTGTGTGCCAGGCTCTAAGCTAAGCATCACCTTGAACATGACTGATGGGTCTCTATCCTCCAGCAGCTGTCAGGCACTGTTGAAAGAATAGCCAAACAAAATGAGTCAATGAACCAAGAAATTAATCTTGGGGTGTAAAATTTTCCATGATGAAATACGCAGGATGATGAGATGACAAATATCAGATTTGGGGAGGTCAGTGGGGAGCACCTCGGGAGGATGCTAGGGGAGGACCTGCGGGCAGGAGGGAGCCAGCAGGGACTGGAGGAGTTTCTTGCAGAGAAGAGCAGGTGTTGCCACTAACTGGGCACCGGTCACATGCTCCCAGCTTTATAGGAATCATTTCACTTAATCCTCTTAAGGACCTAGAGGTGGGGACTCACACTGTCCCCATTTCACAGGGCAGGGAACACAGGCTGCCGTTCCATCCTGTTCCCATCTCCCTTTTGGAGGATGAGAGAAGCGGAGATGTGGCCCCACCTTGTGCCCTGCTAACTCTTCAGGGAACTCCACAGCCCATCGCTGAAATGAGCCTCCTGGGAGACAGGAAGTGGGTGGGATAGGGGAACACTGGCTGGTGTGAAAGCCTGGACAATTGGGTGTCTTTTTACTATCAGCCAGTTTGGTGTAGAAAAGAGGTTATCTGTGGGACCCTGAGCGAGTGACTTGGCCTCTCTGAGCCCTGTTTTCCTCATCTGGGAAACAGGCTAATGTTGACCTACCATGCAGGGCTGGAGTGAGCCCCTAGGGAGATGGCACATGCCGAGGCCAGGTGCTACAAATAGGGATGTCTGTCACCACATGAGATGCTCTGTGAAGACAGTTCTCCTGGCACAGGTCACCTGTGTCGTTCTGCCTGCAATATTTCTGTATCTGCCTCCATCCCCCCATCTAAGCAAACAAGGCACTGGGTACATGGCCACTAAGGGCCTTTCCCGGGAGCTCTAACCAGTGCAGCCCCCAGCCTCATAGACCTGGAAGGCCGCTGGAGCTGGAAGGGAGGGGGCTTCAGGAGAATCATTCTGCTCTGCAGCAGCAAACTGCCCAGGGCATGGGTCAGTCCGGATGTGGCCACCAAGTCGTCGAAGGAGAGAAACTGGGATGCCAGAGAAAGGCCCAAATCAGGTTCAGTCTTTCCTCAGCGGCTTGCTGAGGCCCTCCTATGACTCTGCGGGTCCCGTGCGCAGCCTGGGTGTCAGAAGTGCACAGTCAAGCTTCCTGCCCCTGGGAGCTGATGTACTGGAGTGGGAGCCAGAGATAAACAGGTAGACAAATGCATCAGCAAGATGATTCCAGATAAAGATAGTGCTGGAAAGAACATAAAACAACAGCTTGTTATAGTCTGACTCCAGGGAGGGTTGGACACTAGCAACTTTAGACTGTGGGGGTTGAGAGGCTCTCTGAGAAGGGTCTTATCCTCCCCTGGGCTGAGACCTGAAGGCTAAGAAGGAACACACTGGAGAATCAGAGAGCACTGGCCCAGGAGGCCGGAGGCCGGCCCAGGCCCTGGGGGAGGACAGCTGGCTGGGAACAGTGATGACAGAACAGTTCCTGGTGGGTCAGAGAAGCTCTGGGACAGGAGGTACTACCTGGGCTGTTCATTGGTGAATGCTGGGAGTCTCACCGGGTAGGGAGAGGAATCCTGCCCCCAACAGGCACAGAACATCAGAAATCAGCGTCAAGGCCCAAGGGCTCTCCGTGAAGGCGTGTGACACCATCAGGCTGGCAGAGCCCTGGCGGCAAGAGTGATACCAACCTTAAAAGCAGGGCTAAGGGGTCAGACACTCTCCTAAGGTGGGAGGACCCACTGTTTAAGCAGCCAGCCAGTGATGGACTTTGGAAACATTAGACCCTGCAACTTCAAAGCTCCCTTCCTGATCTAAAATGCCACCAGTGAGCAAAGGCTGTTGACTGTCATTGTTACGACTTAATAGGCTTATTCGATTTGGTGACAAAGCACTGCATCATTCTTAGTTTCCCACTCCTACCCCAGTTATCCCTAAGAGACAGAGGCCTCCAGGCCCAGAGTGAGCCACACAAATGCAAAGGAATGTGCTGACTGTGCTACTCCTGAGACCTGGGGGGTGTTGGGGGCAGGATGTGGGGGAGAGCCCAGCCTTAGCTGTTGAGGCTGCTCCCGTGGGGTCTCCCACACAAAGACACAGGAGAAGGCCAAGACTGCAACCTTTCGGGAATAGACTCGGCGCTCAGCTTGGCCCACTCACCAAAGAGCCACAGCACCTGACCCTCCCACTGCTTCTGCCCCTAGTCCTCACCCAGCACCCTTGGGAGCAGACTAACCAGCCTAAACCAGGTCATCAATCCCCCTCTCTTCTATTTTAGATCAATCCCAATCAGGTTTCACTTTTGGGAGCCACAAACTCTCATTTCTCTGCCCACTCTTACTAAATTGACAGGACACTGTGACTCTTCACAGCAGGTGACAAAAGGAAAAGTTTTCCAGAATCTCAAGGCCTTTGATGGAGAAAGTTGTCTAATGAATAATTGAGAAGCTGTGACGATGACCCAGTTCCTCCAGCAAAGAAGAATCTCAGAGCGGGCTAGCAAAGAGAAAGAAATCTTTTCCTAAAGACGAGTCAGGAAAGGCAGGAGGGCTGGGCTGGAAGAGAGATTGGAGGGAAAGAGGAGTAGGGTGGAGGCAGGGCAGGGCCTGGACTTAGGTAGGTAAGGAAGTGGTACCATATCCCCAGAACTCACTCTCAGGGCCAAGAACTTGATGGATCCCATCTCACCCTGAAATGTCCCCATGTGGTGGCCCCTCTTACTGCAGCCCCATTTGGCAGATGAAGAAACCCAGGTGTAGGTAAGTCACACTCTTACCTGAGGCACTATTGCAAGTGCCCCGAGCCCTGGACAGTGAGACCCCAGCCTGCAAACTCTTCATCACTCTGCCCACCTGCCAAGAACCCAGGTCCAGCAGGAGCCTGAGTTAGAGCCTGTGGTGGTTCACGTGTGTCTAGAGCCTTAAAGCGGTGTCCATTGGGGATCAAGATCCAGAAGGTCTACATTTGACTCCCAGTTCAGGCACTGCTTTGAAAAATGTGAACAACAAGTGCAAGGTCACAAGACTTTTATGGAGATTGAAAGGGTGAATGTGTATGATGTGTTAGCAGAGGATCCTGCACAAAATAGACACCCAAAGAATACTCAATACTACTTAAGATAATGCTAGCTACTCTAACAAACAACCCCCAGCCCCCAAATTCATAATAGCAAAAATGAAATAGAAATAGGACGTAAACTCCAAAATCGGTGTTTTGATTGATGGGTACCACAGTCCAGGAAAGACCCTTGCAGAAGGAGCCCATCCATTAACACCTGATGTCCACGTTGCTAGCAGAGTCTCTCTATGGCTTTCTTGACTGCATGCTTTGATGGAGCAAACTGCTCTATGGGAGAAATCCATGGCAGAGAACTGAGGGTGAGAAGGTCCTTCTTGTCTGTATCAGGCTGGCAAAAAGGTAAGAAGCTCAAGGGAGGTTCCTGATGGTCTGTTGTGGCTTAGGGCACATGTCCCTCCTGCTCACAGTCTGTTGGCTGGGACATGGGCATATGGCCCCACCGCCTGCCTGGCCGTCTGGAAGATGTCCTTCTTTACACCCATGAAGAAGAAATGTATCTGGTGCACAGTTGGACAGTCCCTGCAATATCCGGAAATGTGAAATGATGTCCAAAGAGATCCAACAGGGTAACAGCTGAGCCCACTTTGGACCTCCTGCTCCCCAGTCTTGTTCCTTTACAGGTCGCATCAGGAAGTGAAGCAGTCACAGAACTAGCCAGTGGAACCTCAGACATTGGCACATCTGAGTGGGGAAGGCCAGGCCTACTGACCTCCCTGTTGTCTCTGCTGCCTAGAGGAATTATGAGTAGGTGGTGAGGAACCGTACTTCCAGCTTCTCCAGATGTTAACTTGGTCCAGACACAGAGGTGGCCTAAGCTTTCCTCTTCCTTCAAATAAGTCTGCAGTAAGAGGCTCAATCACTCGGGGGTCATCTGAGAGTATACTTGGGACCCCTGACACCTTCACAACACTTCACGCCCCTATTCCGTTTCTCCTAGCGGCCTGCTCTTCAGCTGAGCAGATCTTCGTTTAGTCCAGCATGGATAATTTGGATGATATCGACTCAAGGAGTACCCCTTCCCCAGGGTACTAGGATTTGAGAGGAAACCCACAAGAGAAGAAGAGGGTCACAGATTTCACATCAGATAGAGGAGAACGCTGACCTACAGGGATGCTTCATAAGTACGTGTAACACAACCTCTGGAAATTTGACCCTTAGAAACAATCAGAGAAGTATATGAGAGTTATCATATAGGATTTTGCTTATAGTAGCTATATAGTACAAATAATTTACACACGTAATCATAGGAGAATGATTTATGGTACATATGCTCAATGGAAAACGAGGCAACAATTTCACATACACACCAATTCAGACAGAAGTCATACTTTGGTGGTGGGACTGCGGGCAGTCTTCCACTTCTTTTTGTTTGACTTCCTTTTCTGTAGTGGACATGCATAATGTTTCTAAGAAGAAAAGCAATTTTTCTTAAAATGTGAGTTAATATTTTGCTGTATCTAGGACTGAATAACATCCAAGGGCAAGGATATTCTGACTTTCTTTGACCCTCAGTCTTAGACACTAATGGTGTCTGAAAATAAACTGAGATCATAAAAGGGAAGTCAGGATTTATATTGCCTTGGAGATCCTTGGGAATTAGTTTATTGCTTTTTAAATGTTTTAGATTTCATATTTTCTTTGTTAAAATTAATTTTTATTTATGAAAACCTAATACTCACCAAGAAAAAAATTCTTCCTTCCCTCCATCCCCTGGTGATTTCTAATCTATTTTCTGTCCCAGTATATTTGCTATCTCTAGGTATTTCAGATAAGTGACATTATATAATATTTGTTCTTGCTTATTTCACTAAGCTTAATGTTTTCAAGGTCCATCCATGTTGCATTGGAGCTTCATTCCGTCTTAACAGACAAATAATATTCCTTTGGGTGATTATCCATTCATCTGACGATAGATACTTGGGTTGTTTCTATTTTTAATTATTGTGAATAATGCTGCTATAAACACTGGTGTACAAGTATCTGTTTCAGTATGTGCTTTCACTTTCTTTGGGTGTATACCTAGGACTGAAATTGTCAGATTAGAGCCAGCAGGGTTTGCTAGTGGGTTGAATATGGGGCATGAGAGACAAAAAGGAGCCAGGGGTGGCTGCAAGACTTTTGGTCCAAGGTACTGTAAGGATGTAGTTGTCATTAAATAGACAGGACAGGTAAAATCTAATGATGGTAATCCTTGAAGGGCCTGGCAGAGACATTTTGATTGGAGAGAGGAGAGCTGAGTGCACGGGCAGCACATAGGTAAACAAGTGTCCCTACTCTGCAAGAGACAATGGTGAACCAAGGGGCACAGGCTGGCAGGCCGTTGGCATTCTCCTCACCTGTTGTCCTGGCTAGGATAGCCCAAGGGGAAGAAGCCTGAAGGAGGGAAACGTACGCCACAGCTTATCGAGAACTTGAGACTTAATGGGATTTGTCAAGAATTACACCAACCTCCTGAACATGAAAACTGAAAGGTATGGGCTCTGAGGACAAAGGAAATGGTATATTTGGTATGAAGGTGTTTGAGATCCTGAATCCAGATGAAATTGAACACCACCTACCTCACTGCCCCTGCCCTCCCAGCAGTTGGTCAGGCCCATTCTAGAAGATGAATGACCAGCAAGGATCAACAAAAGACCCCAATCCAGGAGTGGTCTCCCCATTAAAATGAAGAAATGAGAAAACAAGGAAAAGATAGAAGAACTTATCTCATAAGAGAAATTATCCAAGAACAAGAGACAAGGAGATTAAGTGCAAAAACAAAACGAAAGAAAGAGTTGAAGAAGAATTAATCAATGGAAGTTATAAAATGTGAGAAGAAAAATGAGCTAGTACATCTTAGGAGAGAAATAAAACAACTAAAAACATTACAGAGATGAATGCCACATAAAAAATAACAAAAACGGTAAGTCATAAATGGAAATTCCATCAGGGAAATGAGGAATCAGCTTCAGGAAATCATCGAAATCAAAATGGAAAAGAACAAAGCTGTAAATATGAATACAGAGAAGATAAGGGACATGGAAGAGTTACCAAGGACATGTGGTATATACCTAGTGTTGCAGAGGGGGAGAGCACACACACATACACACTCGCACACATTCGCACACACACACATGCATGCAGTATTCAAACATCCCCTTTATGTCCCACTGCATGAGTATACTCTTACTGAGCACTGCTTCGTAAGCAGGCACAGGGATAGGAGTCAAGACTACAAGTAAAATATGGTCTCTGGACTCAGGAAGTTATCTGTCTTGTGAGTGGAGGGTTACTGGCAAAAAATAAGAGAAATGCTAGAAAAGAGGTAGAACTAGGTCCTATGGGGGAATGGGCGATGATTTATTGAGTCAGTCAGACACTGTGCATCAATAGAGAAAAATGTGTGATCAGTGGGATGAGAGAGACATGCCCACAACCAACAAATGATCGATCATAATTTGAAGCCAGGTGTGTCCAGTTCCAAGTTCATCCTCTTTCTCCTTGAACATGTTGCCTCCAAGCCTTAAAAAGATTTGATCAGCTTAAAGACTTTACCTCGATAAGTGAAAGCACCAGTTACTATAAATCTGATGCATCTTGTTGTAAGGTTTGATTACGAGGGGTTAGGTCTTTAGGGGAGCTGTAACTGAGTATCTGTGGAGACCGAGTATCAAAACTACGAGTTGTTAAAGAATTGTCCGGGGATGATTTCATAGCCAGGGAGACTGGGCTTCCAAGAAGAAGAGTAAGAGTGTCCCTCCAAGCAAAATCACACTCCAAGGCCAAAGCTATTTGCAAGGTGAGCAGTGGGACATCCATCAAGCTGCAGGCTGGCGCCCAGATGTGCTAAGAATTCAGGACAACGGGACAGTGGTAGATGCCAGCAATGAGGAGGTGCACGTGCCTGACAGGAAGGGGAAATAAGTCAACAGAAGGACATTTGGAAGACAATCCTGTGCTGAGAAGAAGAGAAATGCAGGCTGCCCTCCTTTGCTTTAAATTCACCTAGGGGGTCGGCCAACCCCCCCTTCAGACCATCTATTGTATCCATACGCACAGAACACTGTGTGAATGATTGTGCTGGGGTTAGTGAGTGAACATGGAAAATAATATCTAATACTTCTTTGAATGGGGCACTGAGTCTCTTGGGTTTTCCCTAATCTCTTTCTAAGGCTTGGTGTTAATTAAAATGACACCAAAATAGTCTTTACCTTTTGGCAGTATTAAGATTTTACTTGCTCCTAGTGCTTTTTACCTTCTTTTCCAGAATCCCTGACCTCTGGGTATTTCTGCATCCTTGCCCTGGTCCATATTCCTGAATTCCAGATTCACTACTAAGTTAGAAAGAAGGAGCTGAGGAAAGAAACTTAGAGGACACCTTAAGAGTAGAATCAGTGAAGGAGATTAAAAAAAAAAGTGGGCAGAGGCAAGAGCAAGGGGAGTGTAATGTCACAGAAGACAAAGAGTAGGCATCAAGTCCAAGGAAGCTGAGGGCAAAAGCAAGGATTTGATGATGAGAAGTTATAAAAGAGAAGGCTGTTTCTGCAGCACGGTGGGATCAGAAGCCAATATGCAAGAGATTAAGGAGCAGATAGGAGATAAGGGCAGATGAACGTAAGTCCAGACCCCAGCATTCCTCCATCAGCACCCCTGCAACCCACCCCTACTTGAATGTTTCAGACAGCCTGCTGCAACACAGCAAACCTGCCCCTTCCCCCAATCCCTTCCTTACGCAGCCTTCTTCCTAACTCTGACTGGGTTTTCATTCTGCATCTCTCTCCTCCCCTCTCACCATCAAACCCTGTATTAAAATCCAGAACCGTACTGTTAGAAGGGACCCTACAATCACCCAGTGATCAATTCCTTCATGTCACATTTAGAGAAACTGAGACTCATAAAAGGGAGGTGACATGACATACAGCAAGAAGGCGAAAGAGTAAGTCAGTCGTCTGTTGTTATAACCACAGTGTAACAAACCAACCCAAAACTCGATGACTTAAACAGTGACCTTTCACCCATGTCCGTGGGTAAGGAGTTTTGGTACTGTTGCTCTTGACTGGCTCAGCTCAGCTGGGTCCAGACTATGGTTGGTTCAGAACTGCTCTATGAGTCTCATTCTTCTGAGACCAGTGGACCAACCAGGGTACCTTCTTCTCATGGGGTTAGCAGAAGCACAAGAGGGCAAGCTCAGCCACATACATTTTAAATCTTTTCATATATTCCATAGGATAACATCCCACTAGCCAAAGCAAGTCAAATGGCCAAGCCCAATGTCATCGGGCTGGAAAGCAAGTCATAGGGTAAGAGGATGGATAAAAGGAGGGATGAAGAACTGGGACCAGAAATTCAAAAGCCTACACTGAGCAAGGACTGGGTAACCAATTTTTCTCAAGAATTCCATATGCAGCCAATTGCCAGTCTTGTTAAAGTCAACAAAAATACTCCTCAAATATGTAAGGAGTCAAGAAATATTGCTCTATATAACCTTTCCAGAAGAATCTAGTTGATGACATAATCCAACCAAAATATTTATTTTATTGCAAAATAAAGAATTTGCAACTGCTAAGATTGAAATACTGAATTACTTAAAACATAAAACTAAGCTGAAAAATTTCTCTATTTATGGTTTCAAAATAGAATATAATTTTTATGGTTCTTGAAAGAAAAGCTACATAGTATCAAAAATACATGATAATAGACTGGAACAGAAATCCCATCAATAAAAGGGAAGGGAGGGGAAAGGAAATGAAAAAAGGTTGAAGTGTGTTAATTTCTTCATCTTCTATGGTAAATAATCAAGAGACACAAAAATCGACCAACTGAGGGGAGCAAGGGTAATTCAGTGGTAGAATTCTCACCTGCAATGCTGGAGACCTGGGTTTGATTCCTGACCCATGCACTTCCCCCTGCCCCCTCCACAAAATCAATAAATGGTCTGCAATAATGGGATACACACATGGAGAAAGAATGAAATGTGACCCCCACCATACAGCATACAAAAAAAATGGACCAATTGAGAAATATAGATCTAAGTTCATGATTTAAAAGTATAGAAACAAAATTTAAACCAAAGCATGCACCAGCCAAATTAAAAGGAAAAAACAAACGAACCAAAAAGCAAATAACAGATGGCAAATGAAGCATTACAAAAGTGTAAATATTTTAACATGGAAATTAATGAGAAAAACACAACCTAAAATATCAGCTATAACAATAATTTGACATAGGATAAATAAATTCAACAAAGAAATCTCTGCCAATGCCTTAAAACATTTACTAATTTTTTGCTATCTACAAGAAATGAATTTAATGAAGGGCAAAAATGGGCCAATAGGTGAAGGAAAAAAAATAAGTCCCCAAAAAAAACAATCCCCAAAAGTAAAGAGTCCAACATCAATTATAACTTGAAGGAAATAAAGATGAGGTCAAGGAGAAAAACAATGAAATAAAGTGGATGAAGAAAGTAACTTTTCAATTATTATGGATACAATCACAATGAAGATATAATGATCTTTAATCCATATGAACCAATTATATAGCATTAAAATATGTGAAATAAAAACTGCAGGAAATGCAAGAAAAACATCCAGCAGAAATAAAATATCAGTGGGAAACTTCAAGAGTCTCTCTTGAATAGCACCTTGGTTTCCCAGCTGCTGGACAAATGCCATACAATATGGTGGCTTAACAACGGGAATTTATTGACTTTTGGTTTCAGAGGCTAGAAAACTTTCTTCCTTCTGGGGTTAGTAGCGTTTTGGCCTGTGGCAATCCTTGGGTTTCTTGGCCTTCCTGTCGCTTAGCTGTGTCCTCTTCTTCCTCTTCTGGATTCCATTGACTTCATCCACTTGGCTTTTCTCTTCATGAAGCCTCCGGTAGTAGGACTAACTTCTAAAAAAATCTTCAAATGGTCCTATTTACAATGGGTGCACACCCACAGGAATGGATTAAGAACAGTTTTTTTCCTGAGTACATAATTCAATATACCATGGTTGTAACACATCAAGGAGAAAGAACGTAAGCTATTTGGGGACATAAATAGCATAATTCATAGGATTGATGCATTAGATGAAAGAACAACTCTTTATACCTCAAATAAGAAATACACCCTTTTAAAACATTTATTTATTTATAAAATGGATTGAATCTTATGTCGCAAAGAAAACCCTCCAAAATTTCAAAAAGTAGAAACGGAAATACCTCCATGTTCTCTGACTGTGGTGGCATTGAATATCAATGAGATAGTCATTGATTCTCACTGATCGATGATTCACCCCCACCCACCCATACTCGAAATTGTTCTAAATCCATGTGGAAGAATGAATATGTGAGGACAATCAGGAAAAACCTATAATGGAAATTAGATAATAGCAGATATTGATAGGTGTGATAAACCTAAAGTAACTGAAAAGCTGGACCCAAATATGTACATATGTCCAACATGTAGACGAGGATTTGAATCATATGTGCATATTTCAACTCCCCAAGGGAAATGTGAGTCATTGAGTGAGCTGGATTGTGACAACTGGCCTGGCACCTTTGGGACATAGAAAACAGAGTCAAAACTTCTGAGAGAGAAAGGATGAGAAATACCTTCCTAAGCATATCAAGAAGCCTGGAGACTATAAAGGTTAAGGCAGATCAAATGTACTTGACATACAATTAGAAGCTTTTACGCATCAATTAAACCACCAACCAAAAAACCAAAAACAAACAAAAAAACACAACTAACCAACCAAACAAACAACAAGAAAAACAGCAGAAACAAATCTATTTCTGTAGAAATCAAGATAGTGTTTCCCAAGGATGGAAAGCAGTGACGGAGTAGAAGGTGTGTGAGGAGCTTCTGGGCTCTGAAAATGTTCAGTTCTTTGATCTGTTGTCTGCATGTAACCAGGATACTTCTCTGAGCATAGACTACTCTTCTCTTGGGCATTAATAATATACCATGAACGAGGCTGAACCCGTGACCACGTGGCAAAAATGTTTGCCACACACAGGAGAAAGGGTTAATGTTATATAGATTATACACGAAGCTTAGGATACATTGCTACCTACAAAGTTTATACATAACACTTATAAAGTAAGATAAATGTGCTGAGTACTTGAAGGAGCAACTCATGAAAAAAGAAATCCCAATAGCTGATAAACATATTAAAAGATGTTAAACTTCTCTACTAATCAAAGAAGTGTGTATGCAGAGAGAGATTTGTTTTCCCCTTAGCAGACAGGTAAAGATTCAAAAGATTGGCAAACCCACTTAGCTTATTGAGAAATGGACACTCTCATGCACCAAGCATGGCAGAGCTAATTGATTGAATCTTTTCATGAAGTCAGTTTAGCAATATGTGTCAAAATGTAAAACGAGCATGGCTTTTATTCCAATAATCCCACTCTTAAGAAATTTATTGGTGGAAGAAGTCATACAAACTAACAACAACAACAAAAAGAGGTATGCACCAGTGCAACCTACTGGAGCATGGTTTATTTTATAAGCTTAAATGGCCACAAATAGGGAATCATTTCATTGAATCAGTGCAAATCTATACAGTGGAATAGAATGTGATGATATCAGATGATAAGGTACTTCTGTAACTATTCATGTGGGAAGTCATCCACAGCGCCCTATGGAGGGAGAGTAAAAAGTGGACATGGACCCAAGGGCCCACCTCCTGGCCACGGGAGCCATAAAAAAGGACATCGGCTAAAATGTCAACAATGGTTCTGTTTGGGTGGTTTGATCTGGGGGAATTCACTTCTTTGCACCTTTCTCTTCTGTTTAAAATGTTTATGATAACACATGGACCGTTGTATAGACAAATACGCTTTTTGAAAGTAAAATGTTTAAACATTTTTGAGTTGGAAAAGACTAGAGAAACAATTGTGGTACTGTAAAACTAAATTCTGAATAGAAAAAAATATCTTTACCATTGATTTTCTTTTTTATTGGCTTTCTGTTACATTAACCTGAGCAGTCTGAAAATTTAACTTAACTCTCCTGGTTTAGGAGTCAATAAAGTGCTAGGTTTAACATATATTTTGGAAGTATTTTATTAAATGCTCTTTGCTTTATGGGAGTGGGGAGGGGTGGTCTCTGCCAGTTACCTTGAGATCAAGTCCTGGCACACCTGACAGGTGCCTGCCGAGGGCCGCACCTGACACGCTCACCACCATACAGATGCATGAGCACTCAGAAATGCATCTCCAAATTCACACCACCTCCAGGATGAGCTAACATTTATCGGATATTTATGATTTTCTAGGGGTTTCACATCCTTCATTGCATTCAATCCCCATGCCTGCTCTATTTTGCAGATGGAATCATTTATGCGGACACTGAGAATTAAGCCATTTAAGGGACCTGATTGGATCATGCCTTCCTAAGTGCCTAAGCCATGCCACGGTCCGTGCCCCACTCCAAAGCTCCATTGAACAACAGACAATACCGAGAAATACAGCTAATAAACTATGTGCGAGACCTTCAAGAAGTAAATTATAAAACTTTATTTATTGAAGGACATAAAAGAAAACCTGAGTAAAGGGGGAGATAAAATATGCTTATGGATTGGGAAGGACCCGTATTCTAAAGATCTCAATTATCCCCCATGTTAATGTATAAATGCAATGCAATTTCAATTGAAAAAAAAAATCTCAATGGAGCTCAGGTGAAATAACAGTTTACGTATAAAATAATTTTGAAAAACAAGGGAAATTTAACCTTCCCAACACCAAGCCTTCCTATAAAGCACTAGGGGTTTTACATCATGTTGTGTTGGTGTAATGCAAGGTGAATAGATGAATGGAGAGGCTGGAAACAGATTCAGATGAACACGGGAACTCAATAGAAAGCAAAGGAGGTGTTACAAATAAGAGAAGAAAAGACAGAAGACAAGAAGTAGTGCTAGAAAATTGGTTATATGTAGGAAACAATATGTTATGCCGCACACTAAAGATTAATGCAAAAAATAAGACTGCTTTGAAAACTATGAAAAATAACAAATTATAAAAAAATTAAGAAGCTGTCTTTATGGTCTTGAGATGAGAAAGTATTTTTTAAACAACCCACAAAAATTGTACAGGCCCTAAAGGAAGAAACTGACAAAATGGAATACAATAAAATTTTAAACTTCTCTATAAAGAAAGACACCATGATCGAAGTTAAAAAGAAGAAAGCAAGACAGATCGGGAGAAGATATTTGGCATGCCTGTAACCAATAAAACGTTATCATTCAGAATATGTAAAGAACCCTATGCGAAAATAAAAACCAACACAATAGAAAAATGTGCAAAAATATAAACAGACAATTAACAGAGAAAATAAAAATGCATGGACAATAACCAAAGGTCAGAGGACCAACCTCACTAAGAGTTACAAAAATGAAAATTAAAACAACAGGATATTCATTGGTTTTTAGTATATTCACAGGATTGTGCACGCATCACCACAAACTAATTTTAGGACCTTTTCATCCCTCCCAAAAGGAACCCCATCGCCATTAGCTGTCAATCCCCATTTCCCCCGACCAGCCCCCTATCCCTCGCCCTAAGCAACCACTTGATGTACTTTTTGTCTTTTGTAGATTTGCCTATTCTGGATATTTTGTGTAAAGCGAATCAAGGCTCATGCATGTCGTGGCTTGAATCAGTACTTTATTATTAAAATTTTGTTTTACTATCAAAAAAGAAAAGAAAGAAATTTCGCGTCTAGGAACAACCCCCGAGAAGCTCAGGCACATGTATATAAGGAGATGTGGACTGGCAGGCCCCCGTGGCAAGGTGCAAGGTAGAGAAAATTCTAAACATACTAAATATTCAATGTGGGGAGCATGGCTATATAAATTGTGCTGTTGGTCTGTTGGTCATAAAAGGGAAAACTACAGGGCAATTGACCTTGATGAATTACATCTACAGGCCTCCGCACTTCTAAATCTCATTGCCTGGTGCGTGCACACAGCTGGTGGAAGGAGATACATAGATCACATAGGGGCTCTGAGCGCAGGCTGCTGGGGCAAAGTCCCAGCCCCACTGCTTTCTGCAGAAGTTTAGCATCTTTGTTCCTCCGTTTCCTCATCTGGAAATTGAATATAACCACACCTGGGTACCTGGGTTGTGACGAACAATTTAGAGTAGTGCTCGGCACACAGATATTCGCTACCTTGGATACGTACATATTTGCTAGAGGTATGAAACCGTGGATAGGAAAAATATACTGGCATCAGCAACGGTGGTTACCTCTGTGGGCAGGGGATGGAGGATGAGGGCAGGGGCGGGGTTCAATTGCAGATGAAACATCGTTTTTCTTTAAAAATAATTTTATTTGGGATGATGGAAGAGTTTTAATTGTGGTGGTGAGTGTATGAATTTACACGTGATTTTATGCATGTGATTATCTGATAAAATTGCACAGAACTTCACACACAGACATACACACACACAAACACAAACACACAAATGAGTGCATGTAAAAACTGGTAGAATCTGAAAAAAGGTCTGTAGTCTTCTTAATAGTATCATGCCATATCAGATCCCTGGTTTTGATATTGTACTGTAGCACACTGGGGAAGCTGGGGAAGGGTACAGTGAACCTCTGTACTATTTTTGCAACTTCCCTCGACTTAATATTTATTTAAAGATTAAAAGTGAAAAAAATAAGGGAAAGGGATGCAAAATGGTATTTTCGCATTTTGGAAGACAATTTGGCTGTTTCTTACAAAGTTAAACATAGGTTTGACATATGATCAAGCAATTGCATTCCTAGGTATCTACCCAAATGAGTTGAAAACTGATGTCCATATAAAAACCTGTACATGAATGCTTATAGCAGCTTTATTCATAATTAGCAAAATTTGGAAGCAACCAAGATGTCCTTCGATAGGTAAATGGCTAAACAAATTGTGGTACATCCATATGGTGCAATATTATTCAGTGATAAAAAAAGAAGTGAGCTACCAAGTCATGGAAAGACTTGGGAGAACCTTAAATGCATACTGCTAAGTGAAAGAAGCCAGTCTGAAATGATTCCAACCACATGACTGACTGAAAAAGTAAAACTTTAGAAGCAGTAAAAACATCAGCAGTTACCACGGGTTCAGAGGGAGGTAGGGAGAAATGAATAGGTAGAGTGCAGGACATTTTTAGGGCAGCAAAACTATTCTGTATGGTTCTGTGATGGCGATATATTACATTTTTGTCAAAATCTGAAGAGCTCTACAACACCAAGTGTGAACCCTAATGCAAACTTTAATTAATAATAATCATCATCAATTGTAAGAAATGTTCCACACTAATACAAGATGTTAATCACAGGGGAAACTGGGTTGGGGCCTAGCGAAGAAGGGATATATGGGAACTTGACTGTTTGCACAATTTTTCTGTCTATTTAAAACTTCTTTAAACAATAAACTATTTCTAAAATAAGAAAAAAGGAGAAGAAGCTGAAGTAAGAGAAACCTAAAAATATCTTTGGTAGGTATAAGAGTGTTTTCTATAGAATAATACTAAATGCAGTTATTCATATAGTCCCAAATGCCGAAGATTTCTATGTAGAAATAACTCCGTGAGACAGATACTAGTATTATTTCCATATTACAAATAATGAAGCTAATGTACAGAGAGGTTAAGTAACTTGCCCAAGATCACACAGCTTCTCCATTAGAGTAATGGATTCAATCCAGGCTGAGTCAGGAATGTTAATCGCTTGCTATTAGATTGTAATTATTAAATTACAGTGAATGCTAATTTTTTTCTATAGCATCTTTTGCAACGTCTTATACATTTAAACCATTTCAGTGTGTAAGCAAATAAAATAAATATTAGAAAATATTTTTAAGATGGGAATAATTCAACTTGCCTCACAGAGTTTTTCTGAGAATTCCCCGACAAATCAATAGAAGGTAGTCAGGTACGCGGCGCGCAGAGCTGGCTCCTGGCCAGGTCACAACTGAACACACGCTTCACTGGGAAAAGCCATGCTGTGAAGAGCCTGCCGCAGCCTAGGAAGCCTTCTGGCATGTGTGCCGTGCTGTTTGTAACTGAGAGTCCTGTGTTGGGCCCATTTTACAGGAAAGGAAACCGAGGTCTGGAGCAGGCATCATGGAAAAGGGGTTCAAACTAGGTCTGCAGAGGCCATGCTTGGTCAATCCCCGTGAGCCTCACAGTCAGTGTGTGCCAGCTCCTTGGGGGGTGGGGTGGGACAGGGGCTGCACGGGGCACTGCTGCACCACGTAGGTCTCCCTGCGTGGAAGAACGGGCTGCCCAGCTGCTGGCATTGCTGACAAGGCACCTTCAGCCCTGGTGCCCATGTCACACCCCGCCTGGGCTACCACATCCTATGACTAATTGAGGCTGAATAAACGTCCACCCGTTAAGGCCCCAAGCCAACCCCTCTGGTGGGTCATCCTTGCTCTAGAGCTCTCTGTGGTGTCCACTGAATGCTTCGTGGATACTGCTCAGAGCTCAACTCTCCCTCGGCCACGCCTGCCCCCTCCCCACCCCTCCACAGGTGGGGTCCAAAGGACTCTTCCTAAGAAACATCCTTCACTCTGTACTGCCTTAGGGTCACTTCCTGGGAACCTGTAGGAAGGGGTTACTGGGAAGGAAAGGGTCGGCCTCCCTGCAGGGTGGAGGGAGACGTGAGCCGGGAGGAGGCCAGGGGAGGCATCATGCACCCTGGGGCAGGTTTCCAGGATCTTAAGAGCCGGTGCTGAGAGAAGGGGGGGGGGGCGGGCCCCAGAGGGCAGGACAAGGTCCCGCAGCATCCCCAGAGAGAGAGAGAGCAGCCCCTTTCCAAGGCCCCGGGCCTGCGGCACCCGCGATGGGGCTGAGGGTGGTGGGGGTGGCAAGGCCATGGTTCCCACACTTTGTTTCTTATTTTTAGCCCAGCTGCCTCTGCCACAAATCAATTATTTGAAGCATTTTCGCTGTTTCACTGCCTCCGGTTCTGCGCTGCAGATTTTGTGAAGAGATTGATTCTAGCCTCCCTTCCTCTCCTTATCTGTAACTCCTTCCTCTGACAGTGAGGACGCAGGGTCTCCTTACCCTCCGTGTGCAGTCTCCGGTAGCGGCCTCGCCCCATCCGGGGTGGGCGCCCTCTACTCCTGTGGGTGAGTGCTTTTCTAGAAGCACTGCTTGCAGCAGGCACTCCATAAGTACTTGTTGGATGAATGAATGAATGGTGAAATTTTGGTAGCCCCAACCCCTAGCACGGTACCCGCACACTTTCTGATAATTATATTATTATTAAATGAGCAAAGAAATGCCTAGAGAGCAATGGAACCCCGAGACTCGTGATTTATCAGGAATGGGGCATGGTGTTCATATTTCATGCATCTGTGAACGGTGTTTTGCTGAAACGTTTGCAAGCGTCTGCAAGATTGTGAAGGTCATGGCGTCCTATTGATATTCATAAATCCACAGGCCTGGCGCAGGCCTCAGGGATGGTTGGAAAGCAGGAGGGAAGACCCCTGGCAGCCCGTGCGTGGTCTTCAGAGGAAGGCTAAGGGGGCTGGCAAGCCGGGAGGCGGGCACCGCGGGCGGGTGTGGGCATCCACACCCCTTCCATGCACAGCATCCAAAAGCAGTAATGATAACAACACAGTGACAGCAAAGTTAAGTTTCCATGGGTCAACTTAACACCCTGGGAAGTGAGTACTATTGTCCCCATTTTTTGGAGGAAGAGCTGAGTTTTTGTACATGGGGTTGCTTCTTTCCTTTTTCCTACCATGAGCACCCCCAGTTCCCATAATCATATTTTCTCATATGATCACAGAAAGAATATTTTGCCGACACTCATGCAGATAAATGGTGGGGTCACCTGGCAATGTACACACCACGTGTGTGGTTGGATAAATTCACTTCCAGGAGACTCCGCTAAGGAAATGGTTGTGGTTCATGTGATGACACATTTCAACTGAGCGGCCTGCGTTTCCATGGCCCCACCCCCTTACGGGCTCTGAGTCAGAGGGCTTCAAGCTGAAATAAAGGGCAGGAGGAGGCACATTTCTTCTGTACGAAGGGATCTGCTTTACAGGTAGGCTGAGGATGAGGAGGGGGCTGGGGAGAGGTGAGGAAGGCTGTGAAAGCAAAGCTCCCCAGGACTGGGGCACCCGGTGAGGGTCCTGGCATAGCTTCCCCCAGGGGCGCAGGGTATCAATCCCACCTTCTAGCCTCACCTGGTTTCATCTTCCAGACATTAAGGAGGCATAAATGCAAATACACTGAGATTTCTCCTTTTTTCGGTTTCCACTGAATGTCTTGTGTTTTCACTTTTACATATTTTTTCTACGAAAATGTCAAGTAGGTCTTTTCTAGAAGCACTGAACAGAGATAAAGGGGATTAGGGGATAACTTTATCCTATCTAAAAGCAACCTGGGGCGCATGGGAGTAAACACACGCATTCGAGTCCTTCACCTCAGCTCCCTTCCCCTCCTGGCCCCAGTCTCCTGCTCCCCCTTCCCACTTCCTCAAGGCTGCCCTGGAAGCTTCTGAAGCTGGGAGGATTAGCGAGTCCACCTGGGCCCTCGCCAAATCTGCCTTCCGGAAATCTGGTTCCCACATTAACCTGGTCTGAGATGGGTTGTCGGTTAAAAATAAAGATTTCAGAAGCCCCAAGAGCCTTGGCCTGCAGTGCTGGCCACACCTAAGAAATCCTCTGTGCATTCGAGGCCTCAGACCCCTGTTGTCACCTGGGATGACGCCAGGCTCTGGACAGGCCAGCAGAAGGTTAAAAGCAGGGACAGGAGGTGAGTCAACCTTTGAAGCAGAACAGACATACTCTCCTATTTTAAAAACTGCAACCCATCCCTGGAAGGGCTGGCCAGGGTTGTAGAGGAATGCCAATCTCCTGAAAGCTTTGTTACCTGGGCTTTAAGCTTCTGTAGATTAAAAATGGTCAAATATGAACAATTTCATATTGCCCAACTCAATGCATATCTTATTTAAACTCTGCAAGGTAGACATTTGATCCCCATTTTATGACTGAGGAAAAAGAGGTCCAGAGAGGGTAAGTGACTTGCCTCAAGTCACACAGCCAGGAGCAGCGGAGTCAGAACCTGAATCCACATGTGTTGGACACTAAACGAGGATCTTTCCCATTCCATATGTTTTAATTTGCTAAGGCTGCTAGAATGCAATGCACCAGAGATGGACTGGCTTTTGTAAAGAAGGTTTATTTAATTACAAATTTACTAGTTTGGGAAGGCACATGGAGATGTCTGCTGGCCTACTCTCCCAGCTTCTGGGTTCAAACAGCTTTCCCAGGGGTATTTCCTCTCTGCATCTCCAAACGTCTGAGTCTGAGCTGTTTCTCTTTCTTCTGACTTATTTTAAGCCCCACTCATTGCGTAAGGCACTCCCCTTAGCTGACTGCAGATATAATCAGCCGTAGATGAAATTCACATGCTGATGGTTTAAGACCACAGCAACAGAAGGACTGGGCACCATTGCGTGGCCAAGTTGACACCTGAACCTAACAACCACACTGTCTGTGGTAGTTTGGAGCTGTTTGCCCCAGAAAGGCAAATTCTTAAACTTAATCCATACTGTGGGTGTGGACCCACTGCAAGTAGGACCTTTTAATGAGGTTACTTCAGTTAAATTGTGGCCCAGCTATATCAGGTTGGGCCTGAATCCTAGCACTGGAGGCCTTTATATGCAGAGTGAAATTCAGATGATGAAGAGAAAGCCATGGGAAGCAAGAAGCTGAAGGTCAGTGGCACCCAGAGAAGAAAGGAGGTGCCAGGGGAAGCCAACGTGTGCATTGTCAATTGATGAAGCAGCCAGGGACCAAGGATCACTGGCAGCCAGCCCCAGAATGCCAGTCTTTGGGGAAAAAGTACCACCTTGATGATGCCTTGAGTTGGACTTTTCCTAGCCTCAAAACAGTGAGTGAATACATACCTGTTGTTTAAACCAACCCATTGCATGGTATTTGCTTGGACAGCCCAGGAAAGTAAAACAGCATCTTAAATCGACTCTAGATATTGCTCTGTTTCCTGAGCTGGCTATGCTTATTCTCACCTTGCTTTCTTTGTTCATGCTGTGCCCTCCTTCCCCTGCCCTTTATCTATTCTACAAATAATTATTGACAGACTGCTATGTGTCAGGCGTGTGTTAGGAACTGAGACATCATAGTTGAATAAGACGCTGTGTCTATCTCTGAAGAATTTAGCAAACAGTGTAGACAAAGGGTGATTTATATGACTTCAACTATACTGTTCAGCAAAGTAAAACAATAAATTAAGTGATTTAAAAGGTGCAGACAGTTTTACCCAACACTCTTCTCCAGTTTTAGTGGTACGTGCAGACTCTACCGCCTCACTCCATCTGGAGGTGGCTGAGCTCTGGCCAGGTGGGGAAGCTGAGTGTGGGGTCAGGGTGCGTGTGGGTGGGCTGGACAGGGCAACAACATATGCAATGGCAGAAAGATGTGTAAGGAAAGAACAAGAAGCTCCGCGAGGCTGGGGCTTCAAGTACGGGGTAAGAGGAGCACAGGGGAGGGACAGGAAATGAGGCGGGAGAGGGCAGAGTGGGCAGTGTAAAGGGCCTCAAATGCTGGCCCAAGAAGGGAAAGTTGGAAGCCAGAGGCTTTCACTGGGGTGCATGCCTTGAGGTGGGAGAGGGCAGGAGTGGGCAGGCTCAGACCCCTCGTCACGCACCCTGAGAAGGTTTACTCCTCTAGGTTTTAGATTTGGGGGATCCATGGATGGAATTTACCCTTCCACCATGAGCAACTAGGAAAGTGAATAAAACATATGAAGCAATAGATTTTGGACATCAGACACGTGGCTGCACAGAAAGGAGTCTGATCTCAGAGAGTCAGGGAAACAAGGTGAGCTACACCTTGGCTCCAGCTTACTCCATTGTGGCAATTACCCAACGGTAAAGAATGAAGCAAGATGGAGCCCGGCCATCTTGAGGAGAAAGAGATCAGAGTGAGAGAAGGCCAAGGCGGCTAGATGCTAGACAACAGAATATTGGCAAGGAGGGAGCTGCACAGAGAGAGTCAGCTTTTCTCCATGGGTCTCAGAGGCCCCAGGTGAAGGTCAGATCCTCAGAGTTGCTTCCATCTACATTTGATGACCCAGCCCTGCCTGGAAAGCATGTGCTGCCCAGCCTCCCCACCAAGAGTCCAGAAGTTTTCTCCTCCCTCTTTTTCTGGAAATCCCCCTGCCACCCATGGATTGCATAACGATGACAGGCATGACCTGTCCTGATTCCCATCCAGGAATTGCCGGCTGCTATTTAAGGAGGTGTTTGCAGTTCCTGGAACCCTCCCCCCCACCCCCCTCTCTGGGAACTCTGCTGCCCTGCAGCCTCCCTAGCTCACTCCAGCCTGTGCAGATACGCGTTAACTCACTGCCCGTGGCCCAGGCCCCTGTAACAGGTAACTTGCACATAATTGGAAATATCTTTAACATCCTATTGATGGCTTCTCTCCCTTTTGCACTATGACAAAACTGAAACAGTAAAAGATATTGATTTTTCTGGCAGGGGAAGCGGGGGGAAAGGCTAGGTCTTAAAATGAAATTATGGTTATTGTTCTCCTGGTAGCACTTTCTCCCATGCCACCAAGACGGAGGGCTCTCTAAGTGACAGCAGATTTGTATTTCATTAGGACACTTTAGTCAAAAGATCAATGATGCTTTTTGGAACCTCTCTACCAGCCCATACAGGCAGATGAGCACGGTGAGAAGCCTGCAAAAATCCAGCTAAAATTAGGCAGCTGCCCACAGAATCTGGATTCACAATCATGGTCCATCGATTTCCAAAATCTGAGTGAGTTTTATTGGCCTGCTGGTTCTATCTTTCCAGACAGGCCTTCTCTAATAGAGTGGTTCTCCCTCTGGGGAAATGGAGCTTTGAAAGGCAGGATTAGTTTTTGGTACATTGGTGGTAGAGGTCGCCGTGGACTGTATATTCATCCTTAGCACCCAGCTTGATTGCCAGGCTTCACGGAGCACTCACCACTCGCCAGACACTGTGCCATGAGTGTTCCAGACCTTATCTCCTTTAATTTCCCTAAACTATAGGAGGTGTGATTTTTATTTCACAAGGAAGAGACTGGGGCCCAGAGAGGTCGAGCAAATCGTATAATCTGTGTGAAAGTGACAGATCTGGGTTTCAAGTCATCAGTCTGATGCCAAAGTCCACTTCTGTCTGGGCACATCCTTTCCCATGCCAGCTCTGCCTCCTCTGTGCTCTCCTTTCCCTCCCTCCACCTGACCAGCGCCTGCCGGCTCTGCCTTCCCTCCTGGCCTCCCAGAGTCTACCCACCTGTCAGGACACAGTCCCTCCCCGCCACGTGTCCCTGGGCTCACAGTGGGCTACAGCACTAGCTTTCCTTTTGCCATGTTTTCTGATAGTTTTGTTGGGCCTCTTGGCGCAGAGAGAAAAATATCGGGCTTTTGGGCCAGGTAGCCCTGGATTCCAGGCTCAGGTCATTGAGCGGCTCTCAGGGAACAAACAGTTCTCCAGTGGGAAGGAATCTCCACAGGCAGCGAAGACTTTGGCCACTGGGCGAGTTCAAGTGCAGGCTCCCGGGGGCAATGCCAGCCTCAGCTCTCGGCAGGTGGTGCCGGGGGCAAGAGGCAGCGTGCGCTAGCGGACAGAGCCAAGGCTTCACTGGCAGCTACGGATGCGGAGTCAGGGCGGGGTTTTGGGTATTCATATGGCCTGAGTTTGCATGTGAGCAAATCCACTTGCTTAAGTGACCGGGGGCATGTTATTTTAGCTCTCTGTGCCTCAGTTTCTTCATCTGTAAAAAGGGCATAACCATTCACTGTTAAGAACTGAGGGGAAACAAAAGAAACGGCAGCCCTCCGACCAGTCTTTCTAAGCATCATCAGAATTAAGGCTAGAGTCACTTCAGGGCCATATGTGTTTTGATAGACTGGGTCTTTCCCAGTCAATATTCCATTCGTTCTGACCCTGCCTGCATGACAGAGTCTGAAAAGAGAAGTGTGGGCGGGGAGTGAGAGGCTCAGGCACAAGGCTGCAGCATGAAGACCTTAGGCTAGACACCAGAAGGGATATCCCACTGCAGTGTATTGGTTCTATCATAATTAAGGATCAGAGAACTCTAGAAACACTTCTTGTCCCAAAAATCACTAGCTCATGATGGGTCTGGCTAGCTGCAAGCATCAGGCATGCGTAAGCTCCTGCAAGGCTGCCAGCAGCCCTGCAAGGTAGTTGTTATCGTCAGCCCCATTTTACGGATGAGGATGTGGAGGAGGAGACTGAACCACTGGCTCAAGGTCATAGCTAACAGCTGGCAAGGCTCAGGTTCCAACTCAGATCGCCAGATTCCAGAACCTGCGCTCCTAACCTCCACAGTGCACTCCCTTGCCCTCCTTGTCATTCATTCACTCATTCATTCTTTTTTTTTTATAGAATTGTTGTTTTGTTTAAAATATTTTTTATTGAGAAATCTTCAAATGCATGCAGTCCATTCATGGCATACAGTCAATGGCTCACAATGTCATCACATAGTTGTGTATTCATCACTATGATTATTTTTAGAACATTTGCACCACTCCAGAAAAAGACATAAAAAGAAAAAAGAAAAAAGTCATACATCCCATATCCCTTGCCTGTCCCTCTCAGTGATCACTAGTATTTCAAATGACTCAATTTTTTACCCTTTAACCTCCCTATTATTTGTTTATTTATTATCCTTATTGTTTTTACTCATCTGTCCATTCCCTGCATAAAAGGAGCATCAGATACAGGTTTTCACAATCACACAGTCACATTGTAAATCGTATATTGTTATACAATCATCTTTAAGAATCAAGGCTACTGGAACACAGCTCAACAGTTTCAGACACTTCCCTCCAGCCACTCCAACATACCACAAACTAAAAAGGGATATCTATATAATACTGAAGAATAACTCCCAGGATAACTTCTCGACTTGGTTTGAAATCTTTATTTTGTCTTATTTCTTCTTCTCCCCTTTTGGTTATGAAAGCTTTCTCAATCGCAGGATGCCAGGTCCTGGCTCATCTCAGGAGCCCTGTCTCACATTGCCAGGGGGGATTTGCAATTCTAGGAGTCATGTCCCATGTAGTGGGGAGGGCAGCAAGTTCACCTGCCAAGTTGACTTAGAGAGAGAGGCCACATCTGAGCAACAAAAGAGGTTCTCTAGGGGTGACCCTTAGGCATAATGATAAGTAAACTTAAATTCTCCTTTACAGGAATAAGTTTCATAGAAGTGAACTCCAAGTTTGAGGGCTCAACCTATGACATTGGATGTTCCCACTGCTTGTGAGAAAATCAAGAATTCCCCAGATGGGAGATGGGAAGTTGAATATTTTTTCTTCTCTCCCCAGGCTCCCAAAGGGACTTTGCAAATACTTTTTTATTCTCTGCCCAAATTACTCTGGTATATATCATAGTATCACACTAACCTGTACAAACCAAGAGTATTTCATACTACATTCAAAATTCCATGCAATTATGGTGTTCAAATAAACTGATCATACAAGTTAAATTAGATAATGCACTATCTAAATAATAATTTAGTATTCCATCAGATGTATATACATAGCTTGTTTAGCCACTTGTCCGTTGATGTACATTTGGGGTGTTTCCATCTCTTGGCAATCATAAATAATGCTGCTATAAACATTGGTGTGCAAGTGTCCATTTGTGTCCTTGCATTCAGTTCCTCTGAATATATACTGGATAATGGAATTGCTGGATCATATGGCAATTCTATACTTAGCTTCCTGAGGAATCGCCAAACTGATTTCCAGAGCGGGTGCACCATTATACTTTCCCACTAACAGTGGATAAATGTGCCTCTTTCTCCACATCCTCTCCAGCACTGTCGTTTTTTGTTTTATTGATACTGACCATTCTAGTGGGTTTGAGATGATATCTCATTGTTTCTTTGATTTGCATTTCCCTAATAGCCAGTGAATTTGAGCATCTTTTCATGTGCCTTTTAGCCATTTGGATTTCCTCTTCTGAAAAGTGTCTGTTCATGTCTCTTGTCCATTTTTTAATTGGGTTGTTTGTCTTTTTGTTGTTGAGTTTAAAAATCTCTTTATACATTCTGGATACTATCCTTATCTGATATGTGGTTTCTGAATATTGTCTCCCATTGTGTAGGCTGCCTTTTTACTTTCCTAACAAAGTTCTTTGATTCACAAAAGTGTCAATTTTGAGGAGATCCCATTTATCTATTTCTTTTTTCAATGCTCATGCTTTGGGTGTAAGGTCTAGGAAACTACCTCCTATTATAAGATCTAAAAGATATTTCCCTGTAATTTCTTCTAAAAATGTTATGGTCTTAACTCTAACTTTTAGGTTCTTGATCCATTTTGATTTAATTTTTGTATAGGGTGTGAGACATGGATCCTCATTCATTCTTTTGCATATGGATATCCAGTTCTCCAAACACCATTTATTGAAGAGGCTGCTCTGTCCCACATGGATTGGCTTGACTGCTTCATCAAAGATCAGTTGTCCATAGACAAGAGGGTCTATTTCTGAACACTCAATTCAATTCCATTGGTCAATATATCTATCTTTATGCCAGTGTCATGCTATTTTGACCACTGTAGCTTCAGAATATATTTTAAAGTCAGATAGTCTGAGACCTGCCACTTCATTTTTTTTCTCAAGACATTTTTAGCTATTCAAGGCACCCTGCCCTTCCAAATAAATTTGGTTTTTTGCTTTTTCTATTTCTGCAAAATAAGTTGTTGGGATTTTAATTGGTATGGCATTGAATCTACAAATCAATTTGGATAGAATTGACATCTTAACTCTGTTTAGTCTTCTAATCCATGAACACGAAATGCCCTGCCATTCATTTAGGTCTTCCATGATTTCTTTTATCAATTTCCTGTAGTTTTCAGTATATAAGTCTTTTGTATACTTAATTAAATTTATTCCTAAATAGTTGATTTTTTTGGTTGCTACTGTAAATGGAATTTTTTTCCTTAATTTCCTCCTCAGACTGCTCATCACTAGTGTATAGAAACACTACTGATTTTGGGGTGTTGAACTTGTACCCTGCCACTTTGCTGTACTCATTTATTAGCCTTAATAGCTTCACTGTAGATTTTTCAGGATTTTTGACATATAGTATCATGTCATCTGCAAACAGTGCGAGTTTTACTTCTTCCTTTCCAATTTAGATGCCTTTTATTTCTTTTTCTTGTCAGATTGCTCTGGCTAGAACTTCCAGCACAAACAAAGGTGACAGTGGACATCCTTGTCTTGTTCCTGATCTTAGGGGACAGCTTTTAGTCTTTCCCCATTGAGGATGATGCTAGCTCTGAGTTTTTTCATATATTCCCTTTATCATGTTGAGGAAGTTCCCTCCTATTCCTATCCATTGACTTTTTTCATTAAGAAAAGATGTTGAATCTTGTTAATTGCTTTTTCTGCATGAATCACGATGATCGTGTGGTTTTTCTGCTGTGACTCACTGATATGATGTATTACATTAATTGATTTCATTGTGTTGAACCAGTCTTGCACACTTGGAATAAATCCCATTTGGTCATGGTGTATAATTCTTTTAATGCGCTGCTGTATTTGATTTGCAAGTATTTTTGCGTCTTTATTCATTAACGAGATTGGTTTGTAATTTTCTTTTCTTGTAGTATCTTTGTCTGACTTTGGTTTTTAGGGTGATGTTGGCTTCATAGAAAGAGTTAGGTAGCTTTCCCTCCTCTTCAATTTTTAGTTTGTCACTCATTCATTCGTGACTGTCACAGGCCCAGGCCTAGGGCCAGACTTTGGTTGCCCACGGAAGGAGGCCCACGTCCTCTCTCTAAGGCTCTCAGAGGTGGCTGGACAGGGATGGGTATGGCCTCTGGGCCAGTGAGATGCAGTCGGAGAGACCCTTTTCCATATTTGGATGATGCGAGGAGTAGACACCATTAAAATTATTCGTGTGGGGCCTGTCCCCACAGCCCAGCACACATATACACATATGTCCCTACCGGCATGTTTATACACTTGCTGCACAGAATGCCTCCCCGGCTGTCCCCTCAGTTGACCCCTCGGTGCTTCCCTCCCACCCTCTAGAAAGAATAGGGTCTTTCTGCAGCCTTCCAGATCCTGCTCTGACTCTCTTTATCAGGTAATACCCCTCTGAGAGCGGCCCTGGACCACGCAACAGCTTTAATGAGGTGACCAGTGAATGTTGGAATCCCAGGCACCACAACTGGTTTATAAGAGAGGATTTGGTGGGCAGGAATCCTTCAGTCTCCTCAAATTCCCATCACAGGGAAACTTCGCTGGAACCACTTCAGCTCCCGATGTTTTCTCTGCGCGGTGTTGAAGTCTCGGTACTTCCACATTCCATGGACCCCAGCCGCGGAACAGCACCGGGGACCCTCCACCAGCCTCTGGGCCACCCTGGGCACATCGGAGCCTGTTTCTCCAACTGTGAGGTGGGAGGTGCGCCGAGCTCTGCTGGAGTTGGTGAGGACTCAGGGTCCTAACACACGGTCAGCCAGGAAAACAGGCCTGCTCTCACCCTCTGAACTCACAGTCTGTGTAACAGCCCATGGGTCCAAGATTTGAGCCACAAACTAAAATCGCACCTTGAACAATATACTGCAGCTGTGGTCTCCATTGACTTGATTATTGGGAATTAGTTATTTTAGAGTCTTCTCCAGTTATTCCCAGGAAGTTCATATAGGAACAAACCTCTCAGGTAAACACAAAGGTGCCTGTCAGATACACGCAACTTAGGGCACCTGCCTGGTGTCTCTTCTCTCTCTGCCTTCCATCTGTACATCTGAGGTGGCTTAAAGACATCTCTCCAGGGCCCCTGCCACCCTCCCACCCAAACTTCCTTCCTTTACCAGTAACAAAATAAACCTTTCCATGTGCTTCAGAGGCTGTTGACCAGTACCAGAGAGGCTAGGTAGTGGCTGGACAATAGGTACCTAACTCTGCTACAGCCATATCTTTGGGGGACATCAGTATCTTCATCTCATCTACTTCCCAGGGAGGTTTTGAGCACCCAGGGAGGTGTATGCACATATGAGCATTTTCTAAATCATAAAGGCCAGCATCTAGTACCCCAGCCCCTGCCGAGTACACTCTTGGAATTTTTTACTCACTCTTAACTACTCCTTAGGCCACTCCTAACAGGGCCTGGATACACTGAGAATCCATTTGGTGCTTCTGCTGCCTAGTTGGCTCCTGAGGGGCAGGGAAGCATTGGCTGGCACTATAAGGTGGCACCCACCCAACTTCTCACCTGCAAAAAGTGGCACCTAATCAGTCGCTTCTCTGAGCCACAAACCTCAGGGTTTAGCAGGATCCTTTGCTTCAAATGCACTAGTGTTGGGACACTTTTCATTCCTGCCACATTGGTCAGCTTCCTTGGGAATCCAACCCCCGCATCTGTCCTAAGAATCTGAGCTGGGGCATGGTTCACCATGCTGGGAATTTCCTATAAATGGTGGAGGAAGGAAGTGTGGTGCAATGATCAAGACTGAGCATTCTGTATGCTAGTCACAGCTCTGAATCCTGGGACCCTTATCTCAGCCATCTCAACACCTCCTATGGGGGGCTGAAACATGGTCCCTTAAAGACATTCATGTCCTAATCCCAGGGACCCGTGAATATGCCAATTTACATGGCAAGAGAAAAGGACTTTGGGATGTGGCTGAGTGCAGAGTACCCTGAATTAGCCAAGTGGGCCCATTCGAATCACATGGGTTCTTAAAAGAGGAAGGCAGGAGGGTCAGAGTCAAAGATAACAGATGCAGAGGTAGAGAAGGGGTATGACAACAGAAACAAAGTTCAGAGAGTTGGAGATAAATTTGGAAAAGCTACACTGCTAGCTTTTATAAGGAAGGAAGGGGGCACAAATCAAGGAATGCAGGCAGCTTGTAAACATTGGAAATGACAAAACAGATTCTCTCCTGAGAGACTCTACAAGGAATCAGTCGTTCTGAGGCCTTGACTTTAGCCCAGTGCAATTGATTTTGTATTTCTGACTTCCGGAATTATAAGATGAGACATTTCTATTGTTTGAAGCCATTACATTTGTGGCATTTTTTTTTACAGCAGCAAAAAGGAAGTGGTACCCCTCATATTCCTCACTTGTACACTGGGGAAAATAACATATAATTGAGTAACTGTGATCTAATAACACATAATCACAAATGGCAAAGTAGAGAGCTGTGGTCATGAGAACTGCTTTGGCGTCTGACTCCCTGGGGTTAACACCTGGCCGTACCTCCTAGGAGGCGAGTGACCTTTTGAGCAACTTATTGTATTGCCTTCTATACCACCATTATGAACGGCTCGTCATTCCTAGAGGAGGGCTCACTCGCTCTCTCCTTGGTGCCCAGGCACATGTTATTCCCACACCTAGGACAGCATCTCTTGTCTCCATTCCCTACCCCTGGCTAAATCATCCAAGCCTCAGCATGGACACCATCTCCCCTGGGAAGTGTCCTGAATGCTCCAAGATGGGGCCAGTTGACCCTGCTCTGTGCTCTGAAACCAAACACACAGGGCCTTTCTTCTCATAGCTCTTACCAGCTTCAAGACAGATCAATAAATTATTATCAGTCTCCTACTTGGTCCCAGGGGCTATGCTGTGAATGAAATCAAGCCCCTGCACCCATTCTGGTCTATGGCAGCTGCCTCCTGCTGTGTCTGCTTCCCCTCCGACTGTTCTTCCGGGCTAGGGGGACGAAGCTGGGGTGCATCTGCCTCCCGAGGTACTGCAGTGAGCCTGGCACACAGCCAGATCTTAATCTCTGAAGGAAGGAAGTTCATCTAGACCCTGGCTCTCCTGGAGCATCCTAGCTATGAACAACAGCAGAGATGATCTAAGCGGAGCCAAGGCTCAGAAAGGGGAAGTGACTGCCCATCACCAGGCAGAGTGGCATCAACCTAGCCAAGACTGGAACTTCTTCTAAGCCCTGCTCAGACCCACTCCCATGGGGGCACGTCCAAACCTTCAGAGCACAGCAGGCTTGTCAGATCCTGAAGGCAATTTATTTTCCTCTAAAAGATAATGACTGGTGAAGACACCCAAAGATTTGTAAACGTGTTAAAGCTACATTATCAACACATAAAGTCCAGAAGCATAAACAGGCGAGGCTGGCTCCACCACCGGGCAGGGACAGTCCACTGGCAGGTGCGCCGCCCAACTGAGATGGCTCAAGATGCACCCTTCCACCTCGTGGGAAATCTCACATAGAGGACAACCAACCCACTAGAAACATGAGTTCTAGTTGTCTTGCATACCTTGATTTGGCAGCATTAAGAGCAGAAGACAAAATCTAAGTTGTCTCCTAAAAGTACCAAACTAGCCTCTTTCACAGAAAATCTCAAACTCCTTTTGCTATGAAGCGGGAGATTGACACTTCTCACATGGAAGATGAGAGGTCCTGACAGAGAAGAGAGAACATTATAGAATAAACAGGAACAGAACGTAGTTAATTTTTTACAAGTTAGTCATTCTCTACATAGAATTTTCCCTGTTCAAATTACTGGTGAGGCTCTGTCTTTTGACTGGAGCCTGACTAATTCACAGGATAATTCAGGCACGCAGCGAGGGAAAGGGGCTTCTAGAACTGAATTTGAGCTCAGACCCAGTCTCATTTATTCAGTTAACACCTGTTTATGGAGCATTTCATCAGTGCCCCCACCATACTGGGGTTTGAGTCCACCTGGTAAACCAGAATAATAGAATCCCTGCCCTCCTGGGGCTCACAGACAAGCTGGGTATGGGAGAAATTGCTTTGCTGTCAGTGATCTGTGTGACAAGACATTTCATCTTGGAGAGCCTCAGTTTCCCCATTTGAAAAATGCGAGCAATAAGAGTAATGGGCATGTTGTGAGAGTTAAATGAAAATAAAAGCATACAAATAGTTTAAAGCTATACCTGGCACATTGCAGGCACTGAGTAAATTCTTCATTTATTCTTATAATGGACCAAAGAACCATAAAGTGAAAGGACACACCATGCCACGCCCTCTCTTTATAGAAGGAGGAAACTTTCCCAGAGAAGATAAGATCACTGTTAAGTAAAATGAAAAGACCACCTGCTTTGACATTGCTAGAGCAGTCCACCTTCTGAGAAATAACAACTGTTTCTACATAGTTGAAAATAAAGCTGCAGTCTTTCTGAGGGGGAAAGAACATATCATACCCTATAAAAGTTGTAACTGAAGCAATGACTGGAAATAAGCTAGTTTTGGTCCAGTAGATGTAGCCATCAAAAAAAGACAAAAGTGCTATAATAACCAATCTATGATCATTACCCACTTTGCAAGATATCCCCCTTATAATAAGGAACCTGAGTACTAACCAATTATCATAACTTCCCCTTTGGAAATCTCTTAATTGCCTTCACTAGTCAGTGTAGCCTGCTAACCACTTTGATTCTCTTACTCTAGTTTGGAATCTTTCTGTCTGGACAGTTTCTCTTTCAATAAGCCCATTATGTTGATTCTAATTTTTGCTTCAGTTTCTTATGACAGTTTTTGGTGTCAGAAATGGAATCTGGAGACAATCCTTAGCATTCCTATGGCTGCTGAGTGACTAGGTGGCAGTGCCTAAGACCCTTTGTGTCCACTACTCTCACAGCCTGTGGAACACAAGGAGCAAATTTCTCCTGTATCTGAGCTCCGCTTTCTTCGCACTGAACTCTCTGGGTTTATTGCCAAGCCTGGTTTGGATTTGATTTTGGTCTGGCCCAGATGCCTCCTTGGTGAACAACTTGTTCTGTCTATTTGGAGGATAAAGAGCTTCTGGAATATATAAGACCCCTACTTTACTGTTCATGGGATGCCTACATCATTTTCATTTTCAGAACTTTTGAATGTGGGCTGTTCTCCATCTACATCCGATTCCCTCTCTTCTCGTCAGGCAAAGATGTGTGCTACCCCCATGGTTTCTCACTATGGGCCCAGTTCATGTTTGTTTTTCGGATATATGAGTAAATCTCACAAAGGATGGCTTGCGCTTACAGTGGACACTTCGGGGAGCATTAGAGCTAACTGAAATGGCAAATATGAGTGTCCACTTGAAAGGAGAGGTCCTTGGGCTCCACAAGGGGAGAAGGTGCATTTTTCGATTGGTACTCAGAATCCCCTAAAAAGACAGAATATTTCTGAAATAGCCTCTTTAAAAGATTATTTACAGCACACAGAGTAACAATTTAAGAGCCCTATCATGAGTCCTACTGTTTCCTCTTATAGCCCCTCAAACTCTTTTCCCCACCCCACCTGATCCCTCAGTCAGTAGCCCCTAAAAATTAGACCATCTACTGGGCCCTGGACCAGGACTGAAGTTCATACCGTTTTAAAGGATTTCCAAGATCCCACAAAAGACAACAGTAAATTTATAGAAGAATTCAGAACTCTGATTGGGGTATATGACCCAGGGATCCCAGATGTATTATCAACTAATTCGCATGTCAGTGAGTCTAACAAAAGATTTTTAAAAATTAATGAAATTCAGTGATTAGAGCAATCCTGAAGAGAATTTAAAGGACCCTACCCAACATGCTACCGGGGATAGAATTAAGAAATCTCATTAAGCCAGACAGCCCTTATTGGAAAAAAATTTTGAGGTCTCTCCCATAAAATAGATTAAACAATAATGCAATCTTGAAAACAACAGATGTATGAATAGGTAAGAGACTACCAAGAAAGATTAGAAAATGTCTTCTAGCAACATTCAGGATAAAAAATACTTGAAAATACAGGGAAAATACTTTCTAGTCATTTTGTTAATGAATTAAAATCTGAACTAAGTGATCTGGTTAAAAGCACATGCTGGATAATCTAAGAATGCCTAGAGTATATAATGATAGTGACTAAATGTACAAATTTAAAAAATGTTTTTGCATGAGGAAGAACAAAGGAATGTCATTACTGCAGGGTGCTGAAAATAGATGGTAATTAATATTTTAAAATTTTACCTTATGTGTGAGACTAAAACAAAAAATGTTTATTTGGTATAAAATTCATATTTTGACTAGTGTATTTCCTAATATAACTTATGTAGACAGCTTAATTGAACACCATAAGTACATGGAACCTGGAGTAGGACATGAGATTTTGTTGGTTTGTCCAGAGTGATGCCCCGATGAATCCGAGAGATTTGAATAGTGAATAAAAAAGTATTTGCAAAGTCCCCTTCGGGGAATGGTGAGAAAGGGGGAAAATTCAACTTCCCCAAGTTGAATTATTGATATTCTCACAAGCAGTGCAGACAATCAAAGCTATAAGCTGAGCCCCCAACCTTGGGGGTTGTTCATATGAAACTTAACTGCACAAAGGATAGGTCAAGCTTGTTAAAATTAGGCCTAAGAGTCACCCCCAAGAGAACCTCTTTTGTTGCTCAGATGTGGCCTCTCTCTCCAGCCAACACAACAAGCAAACTCACCACCCTCCCCCTGTTTACCTGGGACATGACTCCCAGGGGTGTGGACCTTCCTGGCAACATGGGACAGAAATCCTGGGATAAGCTGAGGCTCAGCATCAGGAGATTGGGAAATCCTTCTCAACCGAAAGAGGGAAGAGTGAAATGAGACAAAATAGAGTGTCAATGGCTGAGAGATTCCAAACAGACTCAAGAGGTTATCCTGGAGGTTATTCTTACGCATTCAATAGTTCTCACCTTGTTAGTCAAGATGTAGTGGAGAGGCTGGAGGGAACTGCCTGAAAATGTGGATCTGTGTTCCAGTAGCCATGTTTCTTGAGGATGATTATATAATGATATAGCTTTCACAATGTGACTGTGTGATTGTGAAAACCTTGTGTCTGATGCTGCTTTTATCTACCTTATCAACAGATGAGTAAAACATGGAATAAAGATGAATAACAGGGGGAACAAATGTTAGAATAAATTTAGAGTGGAATACTGGTGATCGGTGAGGGGGAGGGGTGGAGGGTATGGTATGTATGAATTTTTTTCTGTTGTCTTTTTATTTCTTTTTCTGAATAGATGCAAATGTTCCAAGAAATGATCATGATGATGAATATGCAACTATGTGATGATATTGTGAATTATTGATTATATATGTAGAACGGAATGATCTAAAGTTACAAATGCGTTTGTTTGGTGTTTTTTGGTATTTTGAAAAAAATTAATTAAAAAAAGATTAAAAACAAAACAAAACAAACAAAAAAACCACACTGGAATGGGAGCTTGCCACTGTCTCAGAACCCCAACTCTTGGTTGAACATTTTGAAAGAACGTTAGAACATAAACATGCTCACAGTTCTCAAAAGTTGATAGCTCTAAAGCTTCAACAATTACAGTCATCAAACAACAAAACCCATTCTGAACAAAACAGGCCCACATTAGACAAAATACCTATCATTATTGTAAACAAAAGGGACATTGGAAAAGAGAGATCCCCTTGCTAAAACAAAGGACACAGCCCCAGCCAGCCTGCTGATGGGCTCTGAGGAGAGAGTTGACTTGTTTTCCCCTGTGCTCCTGTTAAACAGGGGAAACCACACTGTTGTTAACAGAAACCCTGTTATTTCCTAACTGACACCAATAAATGTCAACAATAACTCCTACCACAACGTCACAACCTCTTCCGCAGTGTAATGAACTAAAACGTGAGGTAGGTTTAACCTATCAAATACAAAAGTTTTCATTATACAAACTTCTTAGCACAAAAATAGAGGCACTAGGTGTGCTCTGTGAGACTTCTCCAACAAATCTTTCAGCAAGCACTCTAAATTCTCATTTTGTGAGAAGTCACAAAATGAAATTGTAAATTTGATTTTAAACAATCAAATAAAGGGAATAAAGCTAGTAATTCCAAATCACCTTGGAGCTATATGCAAGGCACAAGCCATTTTCTATTTCCTTTTTGGGTAGTCAACATCACTGATGTGGGACACATCAAAAGTGGCTGCCCTTTAAAAATACAGATAGATACTTCCAAGCCCTTACTAAAATTGTCCAAATATTAATTCAGAAGCAATAGATGGACTGACTCCAATTGTTGATGAATTAATAAATACTGTCTCATTATTTCTTATACCAGTTTCTGAAACACCCCCATACTCCCTGTCAAAAAGCTCAAGAGACTATGCTTTGCACAAGATCTCAGAGCAATTAATAAAATGGTCATTCCCTAGCATCCTATAGTTCACAACCCTACTATATTACTAGCTCAGATCCCAGCAAATATCAGGTGGTATCTCATTACTGTTGTTTGTTCCTCGTTTTCAGCATACCTGTTCATTCAGATAGTCAACATCTGCTTTCATCTGGAAGAGCCAACAATGTACTTTGACATTAAGAGGGCCACTTCTTATTTCTTGCAAACATTTCAACAAGATTTAAGAGATTTAAAATTCCCTAGTATGTTTATGTCCTACAGTATTTGATGACCCATTGTTTTGCTCAGATTCAAAACTTGCTTGTTAATGAGATTCCTTATATTTATTTACCCAGCTTGCACTAAAGGGCTACACAAAGCATCCAAAGACAAATTGCAATTTGTTAACCAAAAGGTTCTTTATTTCAGGTATAAATTAACCCCTGAATGATTATCATCATTATCTTTTAAACCACCTCAAACAATCCACCATTTTCCCAATCAACAACATAGACAATGAAGGATTTTGAGGTCTTGCCAGCTACTGCTGGCAGCAGCTCCCAAATTTATTTCAATTAACTGCTCCTCTTTACAACTTAACTACAAACTTCAACCCCTGAACCATTACTATTGGAAAAACAATATGAATTGGCCCTTACTCAGTTAAAGGAAATCCTAATACAGCCCCCAGCCTTATGGTGACCTAACTTAAATGTATCCTTTTCACTGTTGGTGTATGAAAATCAGAATCAAGCACTCAAAAACATAGATGTCAACAGAGACTCATACATTATTACAGTCTTCAATTACTTTCAATAGAAGAGCATTCTTGGCTTGTTTTAGGACAGTAGCTGCCACAGTTAAAGCATCTTCTGACTTAGTCCAAGGACATACGTTATAATTAAGAATGCCACATGCTGTCCATCAGCTTTTAATTTCATGGAAAACTCAGCATATGTCAGCTAGAAGACTGACTTTTTGTGAAATATTGCTTTCTCCTTCAAATATCTGCATCCACCATTGTATGTATTAAACCCTGCAACACTGTTGCCCTTACCTGAAGAAGGAGAAACCAATGATTGTGAAATGAAAGTTTCTCAATTATTTTCCCCATGATGAGATTTACAATAAACCCCTTTGACTAAACCAGACTTAATATTTTTTTATAGATGGATCTTATCCAAAACAGAAATAGGAAAATATCTGGCAGGTTACATAGTAACCACTACTACAGAATTAATTGAAAGTCAATCAACTTGCCTCAGCTCAGCAAGCTGAGTTAAAAAGCTTAACTAGAGTCTGTCATCCAGAAAAAGGTAAAAATGCCAGTGTCTATATAGATATTAAATATGCATTTGGAGTAGTTCATGATTTTGGAATATTATGAGAGCAGTAGAGTTTTTTTTTACCTCATCAGGGACCCCAACTGGGTTCGTTTGCAATATGCCAGAAATGGAATGGCTTTTATAAAGAGGAACTTAATAAGTTACATGTTTACAGTTCTAAACCTATAAAAATGTCCAAACTAAGGCACCCAGGGACAGATGCCTTAATTCAAGAAAGGCCGATGTGGCTGGAACAGCTCTGTCAGCTGGGAAATCACATGGCTGGTATCTGCTGGTACCTTGTTCCTGGGTTCCATTGCTTTCAGCCTGTGTTCCTGTGGGGGTTCCTCACTCTGCTTCTCTGGAACTGGCTTTTATCTCTTGGCTTCCCTTAACTCTCTCCAGGTTCTGGCTTGCTTAACATCTCATAGGAAGGCACATGACAATGTCTTCTGCACTCCCAGCATCTCCAAACATCCCTGTCTCTGCTCTCTCTGTCAGCTCTGCCTTCTTTATCATTTCTGACTCTCTCCAAAATGTTTCCGCTTTTAAAGGATTCCAGTAAACTAATCAAGACCCACCTAGAATGGGTGGGGTTACATCTCCATGTCATCAAAGGGTCACATCCACAACTGGACGCATCACATCTCCATGGATATAATTTAATCAAAAGTTTCCAACATACAGTATTGAATCAGGATTAAAAGAAATGGCTGCCTCCTCAAGATTGAATCAGTTTTAAAATATGCCTTTTCTGAGATACTAATTGAACTTTTATAAGCAATATTATTACCTGGTAACAAAGATAAAGGCTCACTCTTGCAAAATTGAGCTAGAATATAAGGGAAATATATTAGCTGATAATTACATGAAGCAAACAGCTCAACAAACTAAGCCAACTGCAAAACTTTGTATCATGAATAAAATCCTTTATAAAAGTGGTCAAAAAGAATTGTCAGAAAACACAAGCACAGTTAAGTAATAGGATCACTATCAACTTCAACTTCAGAATTTGAAAAAGAAGATTGGTGACAAGAAGAATGTAAAATAAATCCTAACATAAGATTTTGGGAAGTTCTGGATGGCCACCTGGTTGCTCCAGAATCCTTAAAAGAACCTATAATCAGGAGTCATCATTAAATAACTCATTTTGAAATCAAATCATGAAATAAATAATGGCCAAAGATTGGTGGGGAAATTTTGATAAGCCTGCCAGAAATATGTATAATACATGTCAAACCTGCCTCACTCTTAACCCAGGAAAAATTATTAAGGTGAAATCTGGAATCTCAGATTCCCACCTTAGGGCCATGTGAACACTGGTATGTAGAGTTTATTCAACTACCCAGATGTATGAGATATAGCTATGTTTCAGTAATAGTTTCTAATGTCTCTGGATGGATTGAAGCATCCCCCTGCTGGAAGATAGATGCAACTATAGAGGCTGAGAAATTCTTAGGTAATATATTTCTCACTTGGGGGAGTTCCCTTCAAGTTCTCTAGTGATCATGACATGCTGGTCAATAATTAGGCAACTTCATGAAATCATTTGCATTCATCAATACCTGCATTGTCCTCACCATCCTCAGCCATCTGGCAGATCTGAAAGAATGAACAGGACTTCTTGGAAGATGGCGGAATAGGAAAGGCTGAGTTCATCCCTGCTCCATGAACCAACTGGAGAAGTGACAGAAAAAGGACCAGGATAGTGGTTTCCAGGTGTGAATGACATGATGGGGTCTTCTACACTACATATGGAGGTCCTGGGTGAAATAGCTGAGGAATTGAGGCACAGAGAACCAGGTGAGTGGACTTCATTAGGACTCCGAGCCCAGGAAAGCGCATGCCACTGCAACTAGCTTGGAAGATCAGCCTCCTCAGCTCCATAGAACAGAACTCCCTTGGGGAACTCAGAAGCTGGTAAATGAACTTTCCCTGCTCCTAGGGACCATCCAGCTAGTGCACAGAGGCTATCATGTCCCTTTCCAAATAGAGACCTGGATGGGGTGGTGGGGATGAAGAAGCAAGCCAAACCACGCCCCTTGACCACCTGCCACCATGGCCTAGGCATGCACACATGAACGTACCATCCCCCTGTGCCCCATGCACATGCACACCCACAGCCTGTTCACATGCATATGTACACACCTGTGCCCCTCACCCTCATGACCTGTGCCCCACCTCCTGCACAAGTATGCATGCATACTCCACCTCCCCCATGAACCCATACCAATGCACACACACCCCACATCCCACACACTGATCCCAGCACCTGCATACTCTCACGATCTGCTTCCTACAAAACCCTGCCTCCACAGCCCCTGCACTGCACCTTGCTTGCACAGCAGCCTGCCCCTGTGACCCCACACCCTGTACCCCACACCCCTGAGCACCAGTGTGGCACCTCTGTCCCACACTTAGCCCTGCATCACACCCTGCCACCGAATTGCTGTGCCATGTCCCTTGCCCTACACCCTGCCCCCCACCCATCCTACAAATACAAAACCTTAGACAACTGAGGGAAATCAACTTCCCAGGTAACCTTATCAAGATAATTACATTCTTTAAAGCCAACAGAAAACCACAAAGCATTTGAAGATGCAGACAGATATAGCCCAGCCTAATGACCAAATTAAAACACTGGAGGAGACATAGACTTTGGAACAACTGGTCAAAGATTGTCATACAACTGTCGTAAATAAATTCAATGAGTTGGCTAATGACATAAAGGATATAAAAAAGACACTAGAAGAGCATAAAGAGTTATTTGAAAGCATAAGTGGAAAAATAGCAAATATCACATAGATGAAAGATACTGTAGACCAAATAAAAAATATTAGAGACACACCACCAGATTTGAAGAGACAGAAGAAAGAATAAGTGAACTAGAGGATAGGACAATTGAATGTGAATGTACAAAAAGAACAAATGGCAAAAAAAAAGATGGAAAAATTTGAATTGGATCTCAGGGAAATGATGGACAACACAAAGCATATAAATATAAGAATCATCAGTGTGCCAGAAGGAGAAGAGAAGTGTAAAGAGATAGGACGATTAGTTGAGGGAATAATGGGGAAACTTTCCCAACCCTTATAAAAGATATGAATATGCAAATAAAAGAAGTCCAATGAATCCCAAATAGAATGAATCCAAATAGACCTACTCCAAGACACATATTAATTAGTCTGTCAAATGTTGAAGAGAAGCAAAAAATCCTGAAAGCAGCAAGTGAGAAGCAACTTACCACATACAAGCAAAACCACATAAGACTGTTTTCAGACTACTCAACAGGCACTATAGGGATGAGAAGGCAGTGGGATGATATATTTAAGATCCTGAAAAAGAAAGATTTCCAGCCAAGAATTCTGTATCCAGCCAAATTGGCATTCAAAAGTGAGGGAGAAATTAAAATTTCCACAGACAGAGAAAGACCGAGAGAATTTGTTAACCAGAGACTGGCCCTAAAAGAAAAACTAAAGGGGGTTCTGTCCACTGAACAAAAAAGACAGGAGAGGGAAGTCTGGAGTAAGGCAAAAAACTGAAGAGTGCCAGTAAGGATAACTTAAAGGCTAAAAAGATAAAGAGGAAAAAATAATATATAGTTCTGACAAATAAAAACCAAAGGATAAGATGGTGGATTCAAGAATTGCCTTTACAGTAATAATTTTGACTGCTAATGGACCAAACTCATCCATTACACAATACAGTTTGGCAAAATGGATTAAGAAATATGATCTGTCTATAGGCTGCTTACAAGAGACTCATCTTATGCCCAAAGATACAAATAGATTGAAAGTGAACGGATGAAAAAAGATGTTCCATGCAAGTTGTAACCAAAGAAAAGTAGGAGTAGCTATACTAATATTGGACAAAATGAACTTTAAATGTAAAGACCTCATAAGAGAGAAAGAGGGACACTACATACTAGTTAAAGAGACAATTCACCAAGAAGAAATAATAATCATAAATGTTTATGCTCCCAATCTAGGAACTCCAAAGTACATGAGGCAAGATATTGGCAAAGCTGATGGAAGTAACAGATGTTTCAACAATAACAGATTTCAATACACAACTCTCCTCTATCAATAGAGTAAGCAGATAGAGAATCAAGAAGCAAATAGAGAGCTTAAACAATTTGTTAAATGAATTACACCTAAAAAATATATATAGATCATTACATCCCAAAACACCAGGAGATACATTCTTCTGTAGTGCCCATGGAACATTCTCCAGGATCATATGCTGGGACACAGACCAGGTCTTTATAAATTTAAAAACATTGAAATTATTGAAAGCATTTTCTCTGATCACAATGGAATGAAGCTGGAAATCAATAACCACCCAAAAAGAAGAATTTACACAAATATATGGAGATAAAATGACACACTTTTAAACAACCAGTGAGTCAAAGAAGAAATTGCTGGAGAGATCAGCAAATATCTGGAGAAGAATGAAAATAATAATACAACATATCAGAACTTATGGGATGTGGCAAGGGCAGTGCTGAGAGGGAAATCCTTCACCCTAAATGCCTAATTAAAAAAGAAGAAAGAGTAAAAATCGAGAATTTAGCTGCTCATCTGGAGGAACTAGAGAAAGAACAGCAAACCCCAAAGCAGATAGTGAAAGAGAAATAACAAAGATTAAAGCAGAATAAAATGAATTGGAGAACAAAATAGCAATAGAAAGAACCAATGAAACCAAAAGTTGGTTCTTTGAGAAAATAAAATCGATGGACCCTCAGCTAGACTAATAAAGCAAAAAAGAAAGAGAATGCAAATAAAAAATCAGAAGTGAGAGGGGAGTCATTACCACAGACCCTAACGAAATAAAACCAATCATAAGAGGATACTATGAACAACTACACACCAATAAACTAGACAACACAGAGGAAACGGACAAATTTCTAGAAATACAGAAACAAGCTACACTCATACAAGAAGAAATAGATCTCAACAAACCAATCATAAGTAAAGAGATTCAATCAGTCATCAAAAACCTTCCTATAAGGGCGGGCCGCAGTGGCTCGGCGGGCAGGAGTGCTTGCCTGCCGTGCCGGAGGACCCCGGTTCGATTCCCGGCCCCAGCCCATGTAAAAAACAAACAAACAAACAAAATATAATAAAACAAGAAAATGTTTAAAAATGTTTCCCTTTCTTCCTCACTTCCTTCCTTCCATCCTTCCTTCTTTCTCTGTCTTTCCTTCCCTTCCTCCCTCTTTCTTTAAAAAAAAAAAAAAAAAACCTTCCTATAAAGAAAAGCCCAGGGCCAGATGGCTTCACAGGGGAATTTTATCAAACATTCAAAAAAGAACTAACACCAATCCTCCTCAAACTCTCCAAAAAAGACAAACTCATAGCTTATTTTATGAAGCCAACATCACTCTAATACCAAAACTGGGTAAAGACATTATAAGAAAGGAAAACTGCAGGCCAATCTCCCTCATGAATATAGATGTAAAAATTCTCAACAAAACACCAGCAGATCGAATCCAACAACACATAAAAAGAGTTACACTCCACAACCAAGTGAGGTTTATACCAGGAATCCAAGTGTGTTTCACCACAAGAAAATCAATCCATGTAATAGAGCACATTAACAAATCAAAAGGGAGAATCACATGATCATCTTGATTGATGCTGGAAAAGCATTCAGCATCCTTTCCTGAAAAAAAAAACTTCAAAAGGTAGGAATAGTAGGAAAGTTCCTCAATATGCTAAAGGACATATTTGAAAAGCCCTTTGACATCATCATACTCAATGGCGAGAGACTGAAAACCTTCCGCCTAAGATTAGAAATGAGACAAGGATGCCATCTGTCACCACTATTATTTAACATTGCACTAAAAGTTCCAGCTAGAGCAATCAGTCAGGAAAAAGAAAGAAAAGGCACCCAAATCAGAAAGGAAGAAGTAAAACTTTTATTATTTTCAGATGACATGATACTATACTTGGGGACATAATGTTGAGTGAAATAAGCCAGACACAAAAGAATAAATACTGTATTATTTTGCATTGATGACCTTGGCAAAGGTAAACTCAGAGTCTTATAACATAGACTATAGGGGACCGAGAGACACCCAGAGCCTAGAGATGGGTGAACGGTTAGTTAATGAGGTTGAACTTAAATGTAAGGGAGTAGATAAAAGTGAGCGCGGTTCATTAGTGTGTCTAGAAGTAATTTTGCCATATAGAAGATGAACATGATTGAAAGGGGTTGTATAAAGCCATATATCCCACTGATTAACACTACAGATATAAATAAATTCTTCCATTAGCTACTTTTTGATTAAGTTGTTTCCATGGAGATGTGTCCCACCCATTCTAGGTGGGATTGTTTATTGGAGTCCATTAAGGGGAAACTGTTTTGGAAAAAGCTTCAGAGTCAACACAAGACCCAGACGTTTGGAATGGCAGAAAGAAGGGAAGCTGTTTGAAATGAAAAGCCAAAGGACCAGCAGAAGCCAGCTACATCCCTTCCAGATTGGTCTTCTGTGAGTCAAGGTATCTTTCTCTGGATGCCTTAGTTTGGACATTTTAAGGCCTTAGAACTACAATAGAACCTAATAAATTCCCTTTATAAAAGCCAAAGGGAATTTGCCAATATATTGCATTTCTGGCAACATTAACAAACTAAAACAAGCAGATAATTTCAAAGTATTGGCAAAATCCCATGAGGACTGAAGAAAAAATATGGACTATTAAGCTTTACCATGGGGGAAACCCTGATACTGTCTCAAACATTAGGGACTCTCAAGTCAATAGGCTAAGCCCTTGATCTTGAGGCTTGCTCTTATGAAATTTATTTATTTAGTGGGGAAGCTTAGCCTACCTGCAGTTATGCCTAAGAGTTATTTCTAGAGAACCTCTTTTGTTTTTCAAATGTAGCCTCTCTCTCTCTAAACCCAACTCTGCAAGTAAATCATTACCCTTCCTCCTTCATGGGACATGACATCCAGGGGTGAAAGTCTCTCTGGCAATATGGGATATAACTCTGAGGGATGAGCCTGGCTATGGCCCCATGGCATTAACAATGCCTTCTCGATCAAAAGGGGGAAAAGAATTGTAACAAAATAAGGTATCAGTGGCTGAGAGAGTTCAAATAGAGTCAAGAGGTTATTCTGGAGGCTACTCTTACACAAACTTCAGCTAGACATTGCTATTTACCATGGTTTGTCAACCCCCAACCAAAACCATTTCTGCCATCACTAGAGAACACCTAGAGCTCTGAGACTCTAGAAAAGTTCCATGTACTTTTTAATTTTCTGATTACTTTCCAGAAAGCTACAACCTCCAAATGAGTTCCTAGACCAGATAAGTCCTGAAAACCAGAGAGGCCAGCCCCTCTAGAACATCAATTGCTTCCATCCCCCATCCCATATTAGCAACAGCTCTTTTCAACATGAAAAAGTTAGACTGGGCATAGCCCAAATACCCCTAAAGGTTGGGAGAAAAATCAAAGGAGAAGGAGGAGTATTACAGAGAAGATAGGATTTAATAAATGAGTATGACTGCTGAATCATTATATTGATATTGTCTTTAGTCTCTAGTGTCTTGGAGCAGCTAGAAAGAAAAACCTAAAATTGTGGAACTGTAACCCATACAAAACTCTGAAATCTGTTCTATAACTACTTGTTACAATGTACTTTGAAATTTATTGCTTTTCGGTATATATGTTATATTTCACAATAAAAAAAGTTACCAAAAAAAAAAAAAAGGAATGAATGATATACTAAAGCTAAAACTGGCAAAATTATCAGACACTCTAGACTTCCATTGGCCTAGAATCCTGCCACTGACATTAATGGCTATAAGGGCTACATCTTCTGTCAAATACCCCATGATTCCATGTGAAAGTGTCACTGGGATTCCTACGCTCTTGAGTAGTAGAATTTCCAAGTAACCCAAACATAGATAAACATGACATTCTCCAATATTGTCAAAGATTGATGAAATAATTTTGAGTTATATTCAGCAGGATAAAGAAGCTTTTAGGGATCCTTCACCATCACCATACCACTTGCCACACAATCCACAACCTGGTAACTTCATATTTTGGAAGACATCAAAGAAAATCTTGCCTTGAGTGCTGCTGGAAAGGAGCTTAGCAGGTTTTGCTAACTTCTTACACTGCTATTAAATTACAGGAAATAGAGGCCTGGATCCCTAGCTCCCATCTAAAACCACTTCCAGGATGGTTATGTTGAGACTGTAACTGACATAAAATCAAAATTTACTAAAAGGGATCCAAAGCAGATAACTTATGAGGTTCAAACTTTCCCAACATCATAGAACAAGTAGATGCCATCATGAGGTAGACAGCTTCGACCCAAGATCATGGAACAAGAAATCCTTGGAGCTCACCTTCCTTACCTAGTGTTCTAGTTTGCTAGCTGCTGGAATGCGACACACCAGAGATGGATTGGCTTTTAATAAAAGGGGATTTATTTTGTTGGTTCTTCAGAGGAAAGGCAGCTAACTTTCCACTGAGGTTCTTTCTTACGTGGAAGGCACAGGATGGTCTCTGCTGGTCTTCTCTCCAGGCCCCTGGGTTCCAACAACTTTCCCGGGGGTGACTTCTTTCTGCATCTCCAAAGGCCTGGGCTGAGCTGCTAGTGCTGAGATGAGGAATGCCGAGCTGCTTAGGCTGTGCTACATTGTGTTCTCTCATTTAAGCACCAGCCAATTAAGTCAAACGTCACTCATTGCAGCAGACACGCCTCCTAGCTGACTGCAGATGTAATTGGCAACAGATGAGGTTCACATACCGTTGGCTTAAGTCCACAGCAACAAGACTAGTATGCTCACCTGGCCAAGTTGACAACTAAATCTAACTAACACACCTAGCTTTATAGTTCTAATGGTATTATTGTCATAGGATTTATATAATTCTTCCTTTTCAAAGTCCTATTTGTATACCATTTCCTTGTTGCCAAAATGATACTATTGTTTCTTAGCATTTGCTTACTTGTACACAGATTTGGCCATTCATCCTTATGTACAATCTATACAGGCCTTAAGCTCAGCAGTAAATCTTTCTAATGTTGGATTTGCCATCATGCCACTGAAACTAGACAATTAAAACTTTTGCTTTTGGCAGTAAGTTACTCCTTTTGGTGCATGAATTACAGACTTAAGGGGCTCTGCAATTACAATTAGGATAAATCCTTTCTCCATTTTCCTTTCCAAGAAACTGAAACCAAAATATTCCTTATGCATTCTAGGTAACTGAACAAATGGAATCTTTTTAGGACAACTGAGCCAAACCAAAAAATGTGAACTCACTACTTGGCTTCAAATAAATCTGATAACAAACTGTATCATAGGAAATCATTCCATTGTCTGATTTTTTAAAATTTTTTATTCATTAAAAAAATTACAAGAAAGAAACACAAACATTCCTAATGTATGCTCATTCCGTTCTACATATATAATCAGTAATTCACAATATCATCACATAGTTGTATATTCATCATCATGATCAGTTCTTAGAATATTTGCATAAATTCAGAAAAAGAAACAAAAAGACAACAGAAAAATAAAACAAAAACAGAAAAAAAAATTTTACATACCATAACCCCCACCCCTCCCTTTCATTGATCACTAGCATTTCAAACTAAATTTATTTTAATATTTGTTCCCCCTATTATTTATTTTTATTCCATATGTTCTACTTGTCTGTTGACAAGGTACATGAAAGGAGCATCAGACACAAGGTTTTCACAATCACACAGTCACATTGTGAAAGCTATATCATTATACAATCATCATCAAGAAACATGGCTACTGCAACACAGCTCTACATTTTCCCTGGAGGGCACTTCCCTCCAACCTCTCCATTACATCTTGGATAACAAGGTGATATCTACTTAATGCATAAGAATAACCTCCAGGATAACCTCTGGACTCTGGAATCTCTCAGCCATTGACACTTTGTCTCATTTCACTCTTCCCCTCTTTTGATCGAGAAGGTTTTCTCAATCCCTTGATGCTCATACTGGGATTTCTGTCCCACATTGACAGGAAGGTCCACACCCCTGGGAGTCGTGTCCCGTGTAGACAAGGGGAGGGTAGTGAGTTTGCTTGCTGTATTGGCTGGAGAGAGAGGCTACATCTGAGCAACAAAAGAGGTTCTCTTGGGGGTGACTCTTAGGCCTAATTTTAAGTAGGTTTGACCTATCCTTTGTGGGGTTAAGTTTCATATGAACAAATCCCAAGACTGGGGGCTCGGCCTATAGCTTTGGTTGTCCACACTGCTTGTGAGAATATCAAGAATTCAACTTGGGGAGGCTGAATTTTCCCCCTTTCTCACCATTCCCCGAAGGGGACTTTGCAAATATTTTTCCACTCACTGATCAAATCACTCTGGGATTCATCAGGGCATCACCTGGACAAACCAACAACATCTCATGTCCTACCCAAGTTTCCATGTACTTACGTTGTTCAACCAACTATCTACATAAGTTATATTAGGAGATGCACTAGTCAAAGCATAAATTTTGTACCAAATAAACATTTTTTGCTTTAGTCTCACACATAAGTTGAAATTTTTAAATATTAATTACCATCTATTTTCAGCACCCTGTAGTAGTGACATTCCTTTGTGCTTCCTCATGCAAAAACATTTTTAAATTTGTACAATTACTCACTATTATACACTCTACACATTCCTAGATTATACCATCTCAATCTTTATCATCTATCTTTCTTTGTGATTTCATTTATGTCCCCAGCCCTCCTCTCTCTATTATTCTCACACTCAGCTTCATTCAGTGTTTTAACAATTGTATTACAGTTAGGTAGTATTGTGCTGTCCATTTCTGAGTTTTTATATTCAGTCCTGTTGCACAATCTGTATCCTTCAACTCCAGTTACCCAATATCTTACCCTATTTCTATCTCCTGATGGTCTCTGTTACCAACAAAATATTCCAAGTTTATTCACTAATGTCAGTTTATATCAGTGAGACCATATAGTATTTGTCCTTTTTGTTTTTGGCTAATCACACTCAGCATAATGTCCTTAAGGTCCATCCATGTTGTTACATACTTCATAACTTTATTCTGTCTTACAGCTGCATGATATTCCATCGTATGTATATGCCACAGTTTGTTTAGCCACCTGTCTGTTGATGGACATTTTGGCTGTTTCCATCTGTTGGTGATTGTAAGGCTGCTGTAAACATTGGTGTGCAAATGTCCATTTGTGTCCTTGATCTCATGTCCTTTGAGTAGAGACAGCATATAGATGTGTCCTGTTTTTTAATCCATTCTACCAGTCTATGTCTTTTGATTGGGGAGTTTAGTCATTAACATTTAGTGTTATTACTGCATGGGTAGTACTTTCTTCTACTATTTTGCTTTCTGGATTTTATATGTCATATCTAATTTTCCTTCTTTTACCCTTACTCATAGTCTTCCTTTCTACACTCTTCTCCACACCTCTCTCTTCGGTCTTTTTGTATCTGTCTCTAGTGCTCCCTTTAGTATTTCTTGCAGAACTGGTCTCTTGGTCACAAATTCTCTCAGTGGTTTTTTGTCTGAAAAATGCTTTAATTTCTCCCTCATCTTTTTTTTTTTTTTTTTAACATGGGCAGGCACCGGGAATCGAACCCAGGTCCTTGGGCATGGCAGGCAAGCACTCTTACCTGCTGAGCCACCGTGGCCCGCCCTCTCCCTCATTTTTGAAGGACAATTTTGATGGATATAGAATTCTTGGTTGGCATTTTTTATCTTTTAATAATTTAAATATATCATCCCACTGTCTTCTTGCCTCCATGGTTTCTGCTGAGAGATCTACACATAGTCTTATTGGGCTTCCCTTGTACGTGATGGATTGCTCTTCTCTTGCTGCTTTTAAGATTCTCTCTTTCTCTTTGACCTCTGACATTCTCATTAGTAAATGTCTTGGAGTATGTCTATTTGGATCTATTCTCTTTGGGGTACACTGCTCTTCTTGGATCTGTAATTTTAAGTCTTTCATAAGAGTGGGGATATTTTCAGTGATAATTTCCTCCATTAGTTTTTCTCCTTCTTTTCCCTTCTTTTCTCCTTCTGGGACACCCACGACATGTATATTCGTGCACTTCATATTGTCTTTCAGTTCCCTGAGTCCCTACACATATTTTTTCATTTTTTTCCCTATATTTTCTTTTTCTTGCCAGACTTCAGATGTTCCATCCTCCAGTTCACTCATCCTATGTTCTGTCTCTCAAAGTCTACCATTGTAGGTTTCCATTGTTTTATTCATGTCTTCTACTGTGCCTTTCATTCCCATAAGTTCTGTGATTTGTTTTTTCAGACTTTTGATTTCTTTTTGTTCATTCCTTGCCTTCTTTATATCCTCCCTCAATTCATTGATTTGGTTTTTGATGATGTTTTCCATGTTTGTTCGTATATTCTGAATTAATTGTTCAGCTCCTGTATCTCATTTGAATTGTTGGTTTGTTCCTTTGACTGGGCCATATCTTCAATTTTCCTAGTGTGATTTGTTATTTTTTGCTGGCCTCTAGGCATTTAATTACCTTAATTAGTTTATTCTGGAGATTGCTTGCACTTCTTTTACCTAGGGTTTTCTTGCTGGATGAATTTGTTGTCTGTCTGTTCTTTGACATTTAGTTCAGCTTTATCTGGACCTCTAGCTTAAGTTTTGTTTAACAGAGGAGAATTTTTCAGTTCATGTTTTCTTGTTTCTTGCACTGCTTGTATGGTGCCTTTCCCCCCACACACACTTAGGAGGGTCTACTTAGGTATTATAGACCCCAGCTGGATTTTCCCAACCAAACTGGCCTCCTATCAGGAGGAAAGAGTCACCTGCATCAGTTTTTCCTGATGGTGAGACCCAGCAGGTTGAAAGACTTTCCTGTGAAGTTTCTGGGCTCTGTTTTTCTTATCCTGCCCAGTATGTGGTGCTTGTCTGCCTGCAGGTCCCACCAGCATAAGATGATGTGGTACCTTTAACTTTGGCAGACTCTCCCTTTTGGGGGTGTGGTGGAGATGGAGGAGAGGTTGCAGGCTGGTTTTAATGGCTTCAAATTACCAAGCCCTGGTGTCTGAATTCTTTGAGGGAGGGATTCCACCTGAGTTGGGCTTCACCCCTCTCCTGGGGAAGGCACAGTCTCCAGAAAAGCCCTCAAATGAGCTTGTTTCTGCCTATCCCTGGGGCAGTTGCAGCCTGAGGAGCCCTGGCGCTATATCCCAAAACAGTCAAACATTTGTAGAAACACAGCCACATAAACCTCTGTTTCCTTCTTTTTTTTTTTTTTTCCTTTTTCCGTCAGCCCTGCCCCATTGGTGCTGGGGCTAAAATGAGCGACCTCCACTTTGACCAGGTTCACCTGAGCTGGGGGCCTATTTTAGTTGTCAGAATTTGTTAATTAATTCCACAATTGGCATTTGGTTGGGCTCAGTCCCTGCTGCTGGTAAAGTCTCTTTCCTTTCTCCTCTGGAAAGCAGCCTGTGGGGGAGGGGCACCGGCCGCCGCGCCTTGGGGAACTCACGGCTCTGGGGGGGCTTGCAGCCAGTCCAGCTGGTCCAGACTGGGGCACGCTGTGTGCCCAGTCACTGACGTGGCCCCAGGAGCTGTTCTGTACTGTTTCTGGTTATTTAGTAGTTGTTCTGGAGGACGAACTAAAATGCGCACGTTGTTAAGCCACCATCTTGGCCCAGAAGTCCCCTTCCATTGTCTGATTTTGCAACCTGTCAAACCCTGTTCCTCATCCTGAGAGACCATGCACACCCTTGGAAAACGCTTCATCAATGTTTACTTTAGGTGCCACCATTAAGGGAGCATTTTTAAAACTGTCCAAATTTAAATTCAAACACAATATATCTTAAATCCCTCAAAGGAACCAGAATATAGTTTCCTTGTGGACATAGCCTTTTTAAAATTTCATCTCTCAATTGGCAAAGACGTTGCAGATTGGAATATTTGGTTCCCAGCATGGAACTTCTAAAGACACTAAATGCTAGCCATATTTTAAATTGCTTCTTTTGTAAATCAACTGAAAACTTCCTATCCTTCTAAATAATTAAGCCTTAAACTATCACTCCTTTGTTATGACAATTGTTCCTGATTCAAGTAATCACAAACTACTAAATGCCATTAGATATATATCTAGAGCTATTGAACTGTTTTTTAACCATACTTTAGCTATCATCCAAGAACTTAAGACAAAAACAGATAATTTGGCACAATTATTAATACGAAAACAGTGAAACATTCAATCTACTGACAACAGTTCAAGATGGAACCCGTGCCTTAATGTATGAGAATTGTTGCTTTTACATTAAACTATTTTGGAATAATAAAAACTAATATAAAGGTGTTTTTCTCCCTGAAAAAGACACACATACTTACCTGGACTGATTTGTTTCTAGAAATAGGAGACTAGTTTAATGAATTCATAGGAAACCTTCTAAGAATTATTTTGAGAAAATTTTTTTACTAGCTTTATTATAACTACTAGTTATATTTGTTGTTGTTCCAGAATAACAATCCAATGGAGCAAACCTCCACCTGCATTACATCATCTGATTTTAAGGAGGGGGCCAGAACTTGTGGCCCCTGCATGCATAAATAGAATGCAACATACAGCAAGATCTTGATTATGTGGCACTATGTTATATTGAGCCTTAGACTATCCTAATACGTAATTGTTGCTTACACATCATTCAGTGTTAAATAGCCTGCTTTTGTTTATATGTTTATCAAAATATTATTAAAATAAGATGAAATTTGTCTCTGGTGGACCAAGACTATAAATAAAAATGGGGTTAATAATAAATTCCCTAACTCAGAAATGGAGCCATGACTGTAATCTGCTCAAATGAATAAGCAGCCCACTCCAGGAGTTTTAAATGTAATGAAACAACCGCTGAGCGCCCCTCTCATTATACTCAAGAAAGGAAAACCAGTGTGAAAATTAAAAAGAGTAGAGTGAAATTGAGTCCACTGTGCCCACCTGATACTGAGACCACTACAACCAGTGACGAGGTGAGAGATTAATGGTGGTGGCCAAAGTGCTGTGGTCATGTTCCCTGTGAAATCACTGGCAAAATAAACAAAAGAGGGGGAGAGGGGTAGTTGAGTAAAATAGAATGGCTGCTTGCATTGACATTGCCAAAAGTGACCCCCTTT